>NC_090266.1:107462809-108062809 GCF_040414725.1 Anabrus simplex | reverse complement strand
TGACCGGGCTCTGTTTCCAATGGGACTGATGTTTGTTGCGTTGCTACAGATTTTCTACCTTCTACAATCTTGGAAGAATCTTCCGCACTCACAATGTTTATCACAGGGGTTTGGTCGGTTTTGGTGGCAGCTGCCCCAGTCAACAATTGATTAACTCTATTTGACATTTTTGATAGAATTTCAACTAAATTACTAGCCTCCATACCATGATCTTCTTTTAATTTTAGAGACAATAGATCGCTAACCCTGTTTTAAAAATGGAACAGTCTAGCCTGTACTCTCTTAATCTGATTAGGAGATGGATCGCTTACTTCAAAATAACTTACTACCGATGCTAGTTCAGTGGTGTTGTCAGTGATAGTGGATAGAGCCTCATCAATTTCTTTTTCGCCCAAATTTGGGATACAAAGAGGTAATTATAAAGACTCTTTAAATTTGGTGGTACCTGCCGCATCCGTGCCTCCAGACCGAACATTCCTAATAAGTAATTCATAAATTAATTCCTCCTTGCGCAATCCTCCCTGCGCAAGTACCCGAGATGGAGGACTTCACGAGGGCCACACATGATGATAGAAAATTTCTAAATTTAGAAGAAAAACAATTCCAGCGACTGAGAAAATTCTTAGAGTTAGATGCGGATCTATGTTTAGCCGCCAAAAGGCTTATTTGAGTTCCATTCAATCACGCTCTGCTACCACTTGTTACGGGGTTACCCGTGGAGCAGAAAGAGGTTAAATGAGGTGCCGGGGTGAATGGGTCTATCTACAATATCGAAATCAATTTAACTTGAAATGAAGGTTATATTTTTTCAAATAACCACAAATCAACAAATAACAGAATATCAGGTACAAGACTAGGAAAATCCAAGACAGTGATTTTTACAAATTCTGTGCTTCAAGCCCCTAGTTTTACAATTTTACAAAAGGAAGAGGTATTATTTAGTGAGGGGCAGAAATCCCCGAATTAAGAGCACTTGCTCTCTAAATCACAATATCTAGCCTCCCAGAGGCACATTTTACAGTTACAAAACTTGGAAAAGAGCTAACAGGCTCTCAGGTTTCCAAGCCTACTCAAGGTAACATCAAATTACAATCACTAGCCTCTCAAGGCACAACTTACAATTAGAAAATGATTTATATAGAGGGGTATTTAATACCAAACCTAGGGGGCCTTCATGAAAAAGAACAGGTTAAATAACTGGCCCAAACACAAAATGGGTGGAGGCGTATACTGCGCTCCAAGATAGTGAAAACTTAAAAACTTACAGGGCTCTAGGCCGATGAAACAGGGGCTATTCCCAAACTACTGAGGTGACTGAAATAGAAATTACTTTAACACATTACAGAAGGAAAACAGTTACAAAACGTAGTCACCTCAAACCAAGATGAAGGGGAGCTCGAGAGGTTATATCACTCTCTATCCCCCATTTTACAGTTAAAGATTTTATGAAAGTTATGAAAGCCGAAAGAAAGTTACATTTTAGAAACGTAGGTTACATGGTTAAAGATTCGGACCTTCCCCTTGGAATAATTTGCGGAGGTAGCAAGAAAGAATAAAGTTATTTGGCCATTACCTTGCAGAAGTTCCAGCTGCCGACGAAAGAGGCTGCTTAAGCACACAACACTCAGATAGACGACGATCAATTGGCCAAGAAACGTGGAAAGCCGCAGTTTATAAACCCTCAGGGAAGGTTCGAGATCATTCAAGACTAACCCAGCTACACGCTCTAAGTTTAATTGGTTAATCTCAAAGTTACAACTCAGAATCGAACAAGAAGCCTGTGATAGGTTGAAAATTAATTACAGAAATTAGTGATTGGCTAGATTCAAAACTGGCGGAAAGAAAAAAGGAGATATTGCCAACCCAAAAAATAAATGAACATCAATCAGTTACAGAAAACCCAGAAATACAAAACTTCTTTAAATTATAAGTACTTTCACTTTGCACCAGAGGGCATGTTCATAACATTTTTAGTGGTGTCATCTGTAGAAAAATGTCCAAACTTCTTGATGAATGGCAAACAATCAAGGAGAAATTCACTCAGGTTAGGAAACTTCACAACAAAACAATTACTTAATATTTCAGTGGTGACATCTTCTGATTAAAGTTCTAATTTCCTGTTGTAGTATTTTCCACTTTAGTTCGATAGGGGAGTTCCTTTAGGCGCAAACTTTGAATGCGCGGCGTTGAGGTGTACCTCCCGGTACAATTATTATGATGTATTGCACCCATAAGGCGTCTTTAAAAGGGTACAATATGAGAATAATTCTATTAAGATTATGAAAAGTATTTAGAGGCGTGCATTCGCCTTCCTCTGTGCCCATATTTCTTTCATTCTTTTACTGTGTGCTATCTTTCTGTTTTCAAACCAGGTTGATCCAGTCTTCTCCTTTGGTCTTTTCTCTTGGTCAACTTGGAATTTGTGAATTTTGGATCTAATGATTACCCTGTTTTGGATATCTGCTGGTGTAATTCTTGCCTGTTTCTAAGCTCGATTCTGATTTCGTCAATCATTTCATTGTGCCTGTTTTGGCTTCACTTCATAGAATTCGTCCGGCTCCATGGCTTAATGGTTAGCGTGCTGACCTTTGGTCAGAGGGGTCCCTGGTTCGATTCGCGACAGGGTCAAGAATTTTAACCATCATTGGTTAATTTCGCTTGAACGGGGGCTGGGTGTATGTGTCGTCTTTATCATCATTTCATCCTCATCACGAAGCGCGGGTCACCTAAGAGCATCAAATCCAAAGACCTGCATCTGGCAATCCGAACATGTGCACGAACACTTCTCGCACTGACAGCCATACGCCATTTCATTTCATTTTTTCATGGAATTCGACCATTTGTTTGATAAGTCTGTCTGGTCGCATTCCTTTTTAATAAGTCCATATAACCTTAGCCTTAGTTTTCCAATGTCAATGTGAATATTTGTGTATTGATTGATATCCTGTCTGCATCCAAGTCGGTATTGTGCGTCGGTGAATGTTGGGCGAAGAATTTTTCTTATTCTTTTCCGTTCCTTTTTCTCAATGTTTTCAATGTCTGCTTTCCTGTTCAAAATTAGAGTTTCTTATCCATAAAGTCATTCTGGTTTAATAACTGTATTGTAATGTCTCTGTTTTTTGTGCTTGGAGATATATCTTTTGTTATAGATACCTTCAGTTAGTCGATATGCAGTTTCCACCTTTTGGCAATTATTATTATTATTACTACTTATTGTAATGCTGGAAGAGAAAACTTCAGGTATGAGTTAATTCTGACGAATAGGAAATTAAAAAGAAATACATGAAGTATTATAAAATTACACATTTCTTTTAAATTGTTATGTACTTGCTGGCAAGATTTAGTGTTTACAGTGCGCTAAGACTTCTGGTATTTGCCAGAGCAATTTGTTACTTTCATTGACCTGTCTCACTCTCATCCTTGGCTTTGGCAATATGAAAGTGACCGAGGTATGAGCGATGCTAGTAATACCATCCCTTATGCACCCAGTCCCTGTTATGAATGGTGAGAAAATGTCGTCCATAGGGTCGCTTGGTGCATGCATATCAGTGGGCTTGACAGACTGGTATGCAGTAGCAACTTCTGGCTCGTTGAGGAAAGCAACGGGAAACTACCTCCCCCCTCATTTCGATACTATGGCTTTTCAGTGACGCCTAGGCTGTCTATGATAGCTTATGGTGAAGCTGTGGAGGATGATATTTTGTTAGGAGGAAATGTCGATTATCCCGCTCTAACGTAATGTAGTGGGAGTAACATAAATTCTGGGGGTTCTAATGGGCCGATCCCCTAATATTTAGGCAAACCTCATAGCATTACCTTCGTGCGGGTAGACTCTACTTATTACTCGCTTCAGTAAGTTTGCATTCTAACCTATTACTGCTTAAACATCCGGGCCCTAATTTCTGCAAAATGAGAATAACGAAACAGGAATGTATACGAAACTAACTGAAGTCATGTTCATGAATAAGTGATGCCCAAATACTTCGTTCTGCCATTCGTGATTTCCTATAATTCGACTGCAAATTAGAAGCCACCCGTAGAAGCCCACCCGGTGGTCACGATCGTTAAAGCTAATAGTCTATACGGTCTGAAACTGTGATTACCCGGTTCGAGTCCCGTTAGTGAGAAAACATTTCACAATCTTGATGTTCGCCGGTGGGGTAGGAGAGGGGGTGGTGTTAATTTCTAATCAATTTATTGCTTGCCAAAAGGACTGGATTCAGTTACAAACCTCTCCGCAGAATTCATACAGAGTGAGAGCATATGACGCTGTTGAAGGTGACCCGTCCGTCCGATAAAGACGATAAGCCTTGAGAAGACCGCTTGGTGTTATTGGACAGGAGTGGGCCGACACCGGGTTTCACCCTCTCCCCACCTCATTATCACCACCACCACACATCCAGACGGGCAGGTTGTCCATGAACATGAAATAGAAAGATCTGCACCAGACTCATCAAGCATTTCCTCGGAAACTCTTGGCTCTAAAGGTCATTAAAAAAAACTCATGGTCTACCAAGCGGCCGCTGCTCAACCCGAACGCCTGCAGATTACAAGGTGTCGTGTGGTCGGCACGGAATCCTCTCGGCCGTTATTCTTGGCTTTCTAGACGGGACCGCCATCTCAACATCAGATAGCTGCTCAATTTATATCACTTAGGCTGAGTAGACCGCGAACCAGCCCTCAGATCCAGGTAAAAATCCCTGAGGCGATCATGCTACCCCTACACCGCAGGACCGGTAAATAAATAAATAAATAAATAAATAAATAAATAAATAAATAAATAAATAAATAAATAAATAAATAAATAAATAAATAAATAAATAAATAAATAAATAAATAAATAAATAAATAAATAAATAAATAAATAAATAAATAAATAAGCCATCCCTAGATACGAGTACTGTCTAACATAGTCGGGAATCCGATTACTTTTCCGTATTTGACACGTCGCATTTTTGCCTTTAAAATTTTAATAACATTCAAAGGATTAATTCACATTATATTGCCAATGTGCAATGTTTACACTATAACTCACTGTCGAACACTCCAAAAGACCAACTCCTACTTCAGCTGTACCATTTAAGCAGCTACAGTAAGTAATTAGTGAAGGTACAACATACCACCGTCAAGTGTCACTCGCAGACAAATGCTGAGTTCTGCATGGGAAATAATTTTGGCATGGTTTTGTGATGGGCGATTTATATCCTAATCATATTTTCGTTCGGTTCTAAGCATTTAATGTGAAGTACTCCTCCTGTAAGAGATGTAACAGGGTGTAATCGGAAGTTTGTTCTACAGGAGTTTTTTAAAATACCGTAAGCCAACGTTCTGCTGCTTTTAAATTATTTAAATGCCGTGACCTCAGATAGAATCGAACCAGCTACCTTGGGGACAGAAGGACAATGAATAATAATAATGTTGTATGTCCGGCGCTCCCTTCTCGCTCCGCCAGCCAGCTACACGCGCGCCAAGTGTCATTCTTCTAGCCTCGACGCGCAGCTCTCAGTGCGCGTGCCTGAACTGTCGTGTGTGTACTATAAAGAGGAACTCCCAGCCTGTCCTGATGCCCACTTGCCCCGGTGTCCAGCTCCAGAATACACCCTACGTCGAGCACGGAGGCTACTCCTCTTGAAAATGTGCTTCGACCAGGTGGACTGAATTTCTGGCAGTACGAGGTCTCACCTCTGGTCACCGCTCCTCTTCCGCTGCCCATATCCAGTCATACTATTACATACCGTTATATTTCCCTAATTAGTGCAAGCTCCCTTGGTTTCGCCAAGTAAGAATTCTTCCAACATTGAACTTGCTTTTATGAACTCAGCAAGGAAGGACTTTCCAAAACATTTATGTCAGTACTTCTGATAGTTTTCGACTATCGACTTTTCATATCAAGGACTATCTTTCTAGATAGTAGTGGATGTAAATACTGTAAACTTGTATATAGTGTACAAAAAAATAGACTCTTTCTCAAGATTCCTAATTCATTTTGCTTCAAGTTAAATTTCAGTTTTATTTGTGTAAATAGTGTATTTTGCATTTGAAGCGAATAATAAAGTTGTGTTTTGTAAATCTCAACCTTGGTTACAACAAATAACAATAACAATGTTTTACGTCCCACTAACAACATTTGTTTTGGAATGATATAGGCTTTAGGGCTTATGCCTTGTCAAGGAAATAAGATGAAATTCTTAACGTTTCTCAGAGAACTTTGCTCAGCGTCATCAGAAGAAAATCTCGACTGTCCACGAGAAAGGCTTCTAAAACAATGAGGTTTGAATTTAGACGTTATAAAAGAAGTGGAAATGGTACTTTTATTCGTCACCAGATGGCTACCCGGACGCGATACAGCGCTAGCGTACGAAGCGGAAGCTGACGAAACCATCAGAATTAGTCTGAGAGGGTCACATAACATAACAGGTATACGCACATATGAAGGTATGACATTGACTCAAGCCCGGAATGAAACATCTGGCGATGAGGAACGTACGAATTTGGAAAACAACGAAACGAAATAACAATAGAGAAGGGACAGGGAAGGGAACTACCTACGTATATCCTTAATGGCTGGCAACCAGGTATTACTTAATTGATAGTCAGTGTCCCTGTAGAAATACGTAGAAATCCTAACAATTTCAATTTCTGGCTCTGCCACGAAATTTGAATAAAAGGTACGAAAGCTGGAACGGTATCTACCCAGCCTCTGGAGGTCAACTGAGTAGAGGGGGTTCGATTCGCGCCTCAGTAATCATAGAAGTGGTATTCCATGGCTTCCCGCTTCTTCTCCAGGCAAATGCCGTGATGGTACCGAACTAAAGGCCACGGCCTTCCCATCCCCCTACAAGGCCCCTGTTCAGCATAGCAGGTGTGGCTGCCTGAGAGAGGCATTGGTCCTCCTTCCCAGTTGTATCCCACTACGACACTGTCCTTGAGGTCGTAGAGGTGGGATCCCTCGCTGCGTCCGGGGGGAACCAAACCTGGACGGTAAAAATATGAAATGGCGTATGGCTTTTAGTGCCGGGAGTGTCCGAGGACAAGTTCGGCTCGCCAGATGCAGGTCATTCGATTTGACTCCCGTAGACGACCTGCGCGTCGCGATGAGGTTGAAACGCGGTAAACCGACTGAATAAAATAATACAAAAATAAAATAATTAAATACCCAGGGTTCAGTGTGTAGAAATTCACTGTTCCATCACTTGAATCTAAGATACGTTGTATGTGACAGTACTGTAGAGCTTCAAAATTATCCTTCAATCACGTAACTTGGAATCTGAAATGCTGTACATTACAAGCCACGCTCGTTTGTCTCCGACTGATGTCAAGCGATTGCACGAATCGTAATGATAACTTATATTGTTTATGGCATGGCTTATATTCTTTGTACACAAGCGAATCAAGCTGTGATCGCAGAGTAAACAAGCTCCCATTATGAAGCCAGGCAGCAAAACATGTCAAGTTTACTGTCGTCCCTTCTTCATTTCTTTATGGACTTCACGAGACAGAATCTAAAAATAAGCGAATGTATTTGTTCTTATTCCGGAGAGGGAAACATCGGATTTCTGCTTCATAAGGCAGGATTTTTACAATTTACTCTTACATATCTATCAAAGAAGGAATGTACATGTGTATTGCAAGGAAAGAAGGAAGGAAGGAAGGAAGGAAGGAAGGAAGGAAGGAAGGAAGGAAGGAAGGAAGGGGGATTGAGGATGCGTACTTCGGTGATCTACAGTACGGCCTACAGTAGATAGCTCCCTGTCCGATACCCTCGAGTACATTCTCGTTCACGTCACAGATTTAAGACTACTTTATGGATCCGGAAAGGAGTATGGTTTATAAGGCTGTGAAACTGGCGCGAGTATTGCTTTAGTTGACATCTCGGTGGTTGCCAAGTGATTTGCTGCGTATTGTTGATTGTTTATCTGAGCGGTTTCCGGCTCCATGGCTAAATGGTTAGCGTGCTGGTCTTTGGTCCAGAAGATCCCGGGTTTGATTCCCGGCCGGGTCGGAGATTTGTGCTGTCCCCAACATCCCTGCAACTCACACAAAATTCTGAGGATGCGGCATGTGAAGGCTCCAGTCTTGAATCTCATATTTAGAATAGTATTCATTCTTTAGATAAGAACAGCATCTTTCGTCGCAATTTTGACAGTGGTAAAGGAGCAAAAGCTGATTTTAGGACATTTTCGTATCATTGAGTTCAGGGATTCACTGGGATTTTATGTTCGTCTGCGGAGAAGGTTGGGATTTGTAAGGGCTCGGTAGACCGGCTTCACTTCTAACAAAACTGTTTCAGGTAGACTGTGTAACTGGATATCGACTAGAAATAGCCACACGAAATTAAAATCTGAGCGGTATTCACGGTAAGAGCTAATATTCCAAAAAGTACGGGAATTTTGAGGAAACACAAGACATCTCTGATCAATACTGTTTGGAAGACGAAATGTGAACCTGGGAAATGTGACGTAGGTAAATAACCTCCACAACCGTCTTGGATATCAATGAACCTAAATCCACTATCTTCCTCCAGTTCTTCAGCTTAGATTTAGACGCACTTGATAAAGCATCCGTTTTCGTTTTCTGCTCCAGATATTGTCCATATTTCACTTCTATAAAATGCTTCCCTCATCACCCAATGTTTCAGAAACCTCTTTCTAACATGAATATCTGTATATAAACGAACGCATTTATTTACTTAAGAAAAGCTTTCGTTGCTTTTGGTAGCCTCGATTTTATGTCCTCCTAAGTTTTACCATCGTTAACCATTCTATTACCCAAGTAACAATTCACACTTCCTTCCTTCCTTTTATTTGTGGTTTTTAATGTCGCACCTGCTCGGACTGCTTTTCTTTATTATTATTTTTTTTTTGTCGAAAATTGTATGGGAAAGAACTAGGATGCGAAAGAAGCGTCCATGAACCGTGTAACCAACTAGCGCTGTATGTACTCCATGTAGGAATCAATTTCGCAGTGTGATATTTTCTTAATTACCGGACGTTACTTGATTACAATCCACTTTTTTCTTTTGGAATTACTTGTCTTCATTTTTTACTCAATCTCCAAAGCTGTGTCCATACTACTCAGCACATGTTTTGTCGGATCAGAAGCAGATTCAGATAATGTAACAATATATTCTGAAAACTGCAGAATATCTGGAGAAAATGTGAATGGTAGGGACAGACTCGTGGAGAAGGAGAACAAGATTAACATAAATACATCCAAAACAAAAGTAATAGTGAAAATGAAAACCTACAACCTCTTTTCCAGTCATTGACCGGGTGAGGGGTAGAATGAATGAAGCCCCCAATCTTGCGGCGAGGTTAGGAATTGTGCCGGCTGCCGAGGCCTGTAGCACTCCTCTGGGACAATGATTAATGATTGACAGATGAAATGAAATGCTAATGGAGAGTGTTGCTGGACTGAAAGATGACAGGGAAAACCTGAGTACCAGGAGAAAATCCTGTCCCGCCTCCGCTTTGTCCGGCACAAATCTCACATGGAGTATCCGGGTTTTGAACCACGGAACCCAGCGGTGAGAGGCCGACGCTCTGCCATCTGAGCAACGGGGGCTACCAAAAAGTAATGGTATGCAGTCGAATGAAGTCAGACAATCCAGGAAATATTAGATTAGGAAATGAAGTTAAATGGAGGTAGATACATATTGTTACTTCGGTACTAAAATAGCTAATGACGGCAGAAGTATGGAGGACATAAAATGCATACTGGCACAAGCAAGCAAGTAAGAAAAGAGATTTTCTCACTTCAAACAATGATATAGTATACGAACTAGAGGGACGTTTTTGAAGGCATTCGTCTGGAGCGTGGCATTATATGGAAGTGAAACATGATGATAACTACCTTAGAAAGAATGAGAATAGAATCATTTGAAATGTCGTGTTACAGAAGAATGCTGAAGGTGAGATAGGTAGATCGAATCACGAATAAAGAGATACTGAATCGAATTGGTGAGAGGAGATCTATTTGGCGAAATTTGACAAGAGGAAGAAACCCAATTCTTGAGGTAGGTGGTAAAAACGGCAGAGGTAGACCAAGGTATGAATATGACAAAGAGATTAGAGTAGTTGTACGATGTAGTAGTTATGTAGAAATGAAAGTTTAGCATAGAATAGGGTGCCCTGGAGACTGCATCAAACCAGTCTATAGCCTGATGACCCTATCAACAATACTAGGGTCTTTGATTCTTCTTCTTCTTCTTCTTCTTATTCTTATTATTATTATTATTATTTCATCATTATATGCCTTGTTGGCGAGATGTAGTGTTTACAGTGCACTATGTCTTCTGGTATGGGCTAGAATAAATTTGTTACGTTCATTGACCTGTCTCAGTCTCATCCTTGGCTTTGACAATATGAAAGTGACTGAGGTATGAGCGGTGCTAGTAAAACCATTCGTTATGCAGCCAGTTCCTGTTATGAATTGTGCGAAAATATTGCCCATAGGGTCGGTTGGCACATGCATTTCAGTGGGCTTGGCAGACTGTTAGGTAAATGCAACTTCTGGCCCATTGAGGAAAGCAACGGGAAAGTACCTCATTTCCCTAGTACACCTCTTCAGTTACGCCTAGGCTATCTACGACAGCTGTTGGTGGAGCTGTGGAGGATCATACCAGACGTCGGGCTGAATACCCAACATTCAACAGACATTATTATTATTATTATTATTATTATTATTATTATTATTATTATTATTATTATTATTATTATTATTATTATTATTGTGATTCAACAAAGGTGGTTCCTTAATTGCCATGTCAACACACTCTCCGCCTCCACAACCCGTCTACCTCTATTTAGTCTTGTCAACGCTCATTCTGTCATGTATTTGGCTGGTGGGGATAAATGGATCGTTAGCACCACAGGGTGCTTCATGAGTCAGTCAACGGTGTTACAGTCATGTATTATAAACTTTAACTTGAAAAACTAAATCGTATTTTTAATGAACAGCTTGAACCAACGAGGGCTGATAGAACGCAATATTTAATAAACTAACAAATACAATTGCATTACAGTCCTTCACTCTAGTCACCCGCAAAGTCCTTTTGCCAACTGTCGGGAAGCCTTTGGGACCCATTGGAAAGGCGTTCTCTGTTGATAACAGCGACGGAGGGCCCTACTGCGCGGAGTCACAAGGACTGGTGAGTACGGAGGGTGTTCCGACCCGCAAGAAACGCCTTGATCCATCGTGCAACCGTCGTATACGGCAAAGCATTCTCGCCACAGGCTTCGTGGAATCATCGATAACATTCTGACGTTTTTTTGCCACGGGAAAACCTCGATGCTGAATCACCATGAACGCTGATCACCTTTTGAAAACATGTTTTAGAGCGGTGAAATCGACACTTTTCACTTCAACGCCACACAGCAACAGCACTCCAAACTGGATGCTTATCAAATGCGCACTACACATCGATAACAACGCCACCTGACCGCTCCCATATCCCATTTGCGCATGCCCGATCTCCTGCGACTGTCTGGACTATGTTGCCGCTACTTTATCTACAGCCATCGTATTTTTTAAAATTTCTTTTACAAACTGTTTTATGCCGCACCGGCATGGATAGGTCTTGCGGCGGCAATAGGATAGGAAAGGGCTACGAGTGGGAAGGAAGCGGCCATGACCAAGGTACAGCACCAGCATTTTCCTGGTGTGAAAATGGGATACCACGGATTACCATATTCAGGGCTGCCCACAGCGGGGCTCGAACCCACTATCTTTGCCAGTGGCTTTACGTGGCACCGACACAGATAGGTCTTATGGCGACGATAGGATAGGGAAGGCCTAGGAGTTGGAAGGAAGCGTCCATGGCCAAGGTACAGACCCAGCATTTGCCTAGTATGAAAATGGGAAACCACGGAAATCCATATTCAGGTCTGCCGAGAGTGGGATTCGAATCCACTCTCTCCCGGATGCAAGCTCGCAGCTGCACGCCCCTAACCACACGGCCAACTGCCCGGTATTTTAAATTTCAATCAGTGAAATAACATTTAACGAACTACAACTGTACATACATACATACATACATACATACATACATACATACATACATACATACATACATACATACATACATACATACATACATACATACATACATACATACATACTGCAATCTTTTATAGCTAGTCAACAGTCGGAGAACACTGAGACACCTCAGGGGTGCTCAGTTCGCAAATAGGACGCACAAACAAAATATCCAAGGATGTGGCACGCATAGGAAATATGAATTTAAATGGTGGCATATAATGAAGGAAATACGGAATAAAATTGATATATGGCATGGTTTATTAATACCAAAAATATTCTCAAATTGTCATACTTAGTTTTCATTTTAGCAATTGGCAATGCATACCACTAACAGCAGTAATCCCTCTGACCATAGCAATACTTTTCCTTGTCACACTTCCCCTTCCCCACCCATCCCTTCAACCTGTCTACCTGCTAGTCCATTGACCCGAACCCCACCCCTTGAAGCTACAACACACATTCTCCAGTCAGCCCTAAATAGACATAAAAGCGCACTTCACATATGTCACCTTAATGCCCAGAGTTTAGTTTCTCAAACTCGTATAGATGAACTCAAAGCGATTTTCATTCCCCTGTCCTTTGATATCATCTTATGCAGTGAAAGTTGGTTGAAAGTCAAACATCAAGCTAAGAATCTTGAATTACCTGGCTACTGCCTTCTGAGGAATGACAGACTTGGCAAAGGGGGAGGTGGGGTCTGTGCTTTTGTCTCTTCGCGCTTGAAACCTCAAATTATCTGTCAGTCGCTTCAACAGTACGAGCGTAAACCTGAGTACATGTTCATAGAGATACAGGTCGCTACTGTTAAATGCTTGGTAGGTGTAGTATACAAACCGCCTAAAGCTCGCCGTATGAATGACTTAGAGACTGATATTAACAGACTGTTACCTATGTACGAACATTTTATAATGATGGGAGATTTTAATACAAACCTTCTAAATCCAGATTCTTCCGAAGCCACCCATCTATTGAATACGTTTCAGGCATGCAGCTTGGCGGTCCTCCCACTTTCTCCCACTCACCACACTAAAACTTCACACACACTACTGGACCTAATAGTAACGAACAACCCTGACAGAGTATTACATCACGGTCAGACATCTGCTCCCGGACTATCAGCCCATGACATCATCTTTATGTCTTACGCACTGCAATGCCCTAAACATAAACCTAAGTACGTGACTTACCGAGACTATAGCCGTATTAACAACGAAAAATTATTGGAAGACGCTTTTTCGATGCCGTGGCAGGAGATAACTCATAAAACTAATATTGACGACATGGTCACCACTTTCAATAACATGATAATACATATTTTTGACAAACATGCCCCTATACGAACAGCACGCGTCTGTAAAAGACTCTCCCCGTGGCTAAATGATGATATTAGAGCAATGATGGCTAAGCGTGATGCAGCTCATAGGAAATATAAACATTACCCGACAGAGGAAAACTTTATCTATTACAAACGACTACGTAATGAAACGACTCAGACAGTAAGAAACGCTCGACTACGGTACGCCCATGACCTCATAAAACCTGACGTAAGACCCGCTACTTTATGGAAGTCAATCCGCCATTTTGGACTAAACAAACCGGACAAGGTAGACGATTTGGAAGTTTCTCTTGATGAATTGAATAATCACTTCGTATCCTCCCATGTACAATTAAACGAAGAAGCAAAATAAAACCTTTTGTGTGCAAATTACAACACACCACCCGTAGGCAGAGACAAATTTTATTTTAGTTATGTCTCACCCCTTCAAGTGAAAGCGGCTATCATGCGAATCAAAACCAAATCCACAGGGGTGGACAATATATGTATTATAATGCTAAAGAAAATTATCGACGCTATTATTCCAGTATTGACATTCATATACAATTTCTCCCTTCAAAATAGTGTATTTCCAACTGTCTGGAAAATGGCCCTGGTGCATCCTTTACCAAAGATAAAATCTCCTAGACTAAACAGTGACTACAGACCTATAAATATACTGTCAATAATAGCCAAGGGACTCGAACACATTGTGCATAATCAAATCACCAACTATCTCAACGACCACGACATATTAGACCCACACCAGTCAGGTTTCCGACGCAATCACAGTACATGTACTGCCTTACTAAGCGTGACTGACGATATAAGGCAGGCTATTGATGAGCAAAAACTGACTATCCTAGTATTATTGGACTTCAGCAAAGCATTTGACTCTGTAGACCATGAGTTGCTCCTATCCAAACTTTATCACCTAGGGTTCTCCTACAGTACTCTGAGATGGTTGGGAGCTTATTTACACGAACGTCAACAACGTGTCACCAATCAAGGTGAGTTTTCTTCGTGGCAATATGTAAAAAGAGGTGTCCCACAAGGGTCAACCCTTGCTCCTTTGCTATTTTCTGTCTATATCAACGACCTAGCTAAACAGCTCACACATTGTAAACATCACATCTATGCTGACGACGTACAATTTTACATCCATGCAAAACCAACAGACGTTTTGACAGCAATCGAGAAAATTAACATGGATCTAGAGGCCATAAGTAAATGGTCTTACCTGCATGGACTTATTTTGAACCCGAAAAAGTCCCAAACTATAGTAATTGCCCACCCAAGACTTATTTCCGACAATTTCCGCATGTCCATCCCCGACGTACAACTTCAAAATCAAGTGTTGCCCTTTTGCAAGAGCGTAAAAAATCTCGGAGTAACCATTGACCAGCACCTCTCGTGGACGGATCAGATAATATCTGTGAGTAGACGAGTTTTTGCTACGTTGCACACATTAAACAATTTCAAATTTACTTTTCCGTTCAGTTTAAAGAAGAAACTAGTTGAAACCCTCGTTCTTCCAATATTCGATTATTGTGATGTAGTTTACAAAGATGTGAAAACCGAGCTTCGAGATAAACTACAACGTGCACAGAATGCCTGTGTAAGATTTATATGTAATCTGAAATTTTCAGATCATGTTACCCAGTCTTACGTCGACCTCGGATGGCTACGCCTTGAAGACAGACGGAAGCTGCATACCCTGACTTCATTGCACCGAATCCTTACCTTACAATCCCCATCTTACCTGTATGAACGATTTCATAGCCTTTCTGAACACCATGATAAAAACACCAGAGCGCTGAACTCGACATTGCTCGCTATTCCTAAGCATAAATCCTCAACCTACAACAATTCCTTCACTGTTGTGGCCAGCCGTGAATGGAACTTCCTTCCGCAGGAGGTCAGAGGGATATCAAACCACGGAAGATTTAAAAGTATGTGTTCAAAATATCTCTATGAAACGAGCTCGTAGTGCGACAGTCTTCTTCTTTTCCTTCTTATTCTGGTCATTCTTCTTCTTCTTCTTCTTCTTCTTCTTCTTCTTCTTCGTCTTCTTCTTCTTCTTCTTCTTCTTCTGGTCATTCTTCTCTCCATGGCCCTTGTTCTTCCTCTTCTTATTATCATTATTAGACTATTATTATTGTTATTATTATTATTATTATTATTAATATTATTATTATTATTATTATTATTATTATTATTATTATTCATCAATAGTGTTAGAAAGTACTCAGCTGTGGTTTCCTGCATAGTTATCCTTATCCCTATCCCCATTTGGCAATGTTTTTCACCCACAGTAAACACATGAAAACTGAACATTCGTCAATGTGATATACTTCTGGAATTGGACAAATTAATTGTAAATATTAGTAGGTTTATCTATATTTATTATTATTATTATTATTATTATTATTATTATTATTATTATTATTGAAATTGTAATTCGTTCTTTGTTGTATGTTAATTTCTTCGTAAGAAGCAAAATGTTAATTTATATTGTGTATTATAATAGTTATTTTTATGTACAGCAGGATAGCACAGTACCGTAGTAATTTGTTTGTCTCTTTTTTTCATTTATTCAGTATGTTATATATTTTTATGTTAATTATGTATTTCACTGGTTAAGTGTAAGACAGGGACACGTGTCCCTAACTTTGCCAGTTAAAATAAATCATATCTGTCTATCTATCTATCTACTTTATAAGTGTGATAATGAAAATGATCGCTAATAAATTAAAAATATATCTCTTGATGTACAAATGAAAATAATCAAATGGGGTGGTACATGATTTCACGCCCTATCTTGCTCTAGCAAATCATAATTACATGTTAATTTCAATAATTTTATTCATGTTAATAGATTTCATTTGATTTACTGAAAGCTCTGGATTCAGACGATCCGCTCTGAAATATTAGAAAGAAAAAAATTCGAATTAAATTTTGTACAATGATCACATTAAGTTTCCAATTATCTGTCCAAAATTTTACGTTTTTTTTACAATTACATAATTTTATGCTATAATTTCCATTTAAAACTGAGTCGGCCCAATGAAATAATAATCTGTTCAATTACCAGTCGCTTACTGGGTTAACGAAATTAAATAAATAAATAACTCAAGCCTGGAAATGTAATATACATTTGAAATGGTCTGCCTAACTCAAAGTTTAACTTCCAAAATGCCATATCACAAATCGAAGAAATTAACACTGTCCACATCGTATAACAAAAAAAGGAAAATCAACTCCAGAATACCATAACCGTATTGTAAAACTAGGTTACGCTAATATTTACACAGTATTTTACACTATCTACACTTCAGACTACACAAAAGATGATCATATTGGCAGGATATCATTGAATAATTCTAGGATAGCTGAATGTAGTGTAAAATTTCTAGTCTTCAATCAGATGAACTGGATGAAAGTCCTCGAATATTCGGGAAAATTTCGAATTCGGGCAAAGTCTCGAATAGTGTTCCAGAAACATCGTGAGTTACCGTGAATATTATAGTTATAAATTACAGAGAACTCGAGATAGAACTAATTAAGCATAACTCCTCGAGGACGTAGGCAAATTCAAACAGACGTAGGCAAATTCAAACAAACGTAGGTTCATCGTCTTAAATCACGCAAATATCTACCATATTACACTACCAAATTATCACCTGCCTCAATAACCATCTCCTACAATCATGGCGTGACTCTATTCTCGAAGAACTACATCACTTATTCACTATAATATAATTTCTCTCGAAGACAAAATTATTACCTTAATAATAATGAAATCTCTAATAATGACCCCTATTATACGACAATATATTTGTGATCCACCCCGAGATATCACAAATTCATTCTAATATCATCACGCAACAAGTCCTACGCGTATATAATTCTCGAAGATTCAATCCACCTACCGGTTCTCAAGTCTTGACTCTACTATCTCTGTTTCGCACTTACGTACACGGGTTCAGATTCAAAATGACGGAATCCTTTTCTTTTAAGATTGAAGTTCAAATATCACACAATTATATTCCCAACAGATACCATACACGAGAATGTCTCACTTCTGTGCGACGACTGTACATTCATAAAAATCTAATACACGTACACGAATGTCCTAACATCATTATAAAGATTGATAAATTTATACGATGAAACCCTGAGAATTATTACAGCCTGATACACCTAGTATAATTCATAAGTCATGTACACCGTTCCAATATCACATTACGCCTATCTAACAGGGATAAATGTATGAGGTTCATTTATTGTCACTATAATATGGCAAAGTACTACGACTACACAACTGTAACAGACCGCAAGACCATTTACCAACTACAGCTACATAACTATCATTCTACAAACAGATTATACACTGACTGACAGAGCAAATGCAACACCAAGAAGGAGTGGTTCGAAAGGGATGAAAGTTGGGGAAAAAACAGAGACGGCACGGACGAATAATTGGTGTTTATTTCAAACCGATATGCAGGTTACACAATGCGCACGGCATCGACTCAGTAGGATGAAGGACCACAACGAGCGGCGATGCACGCAGAAACACGTCGAGGTACAGAGTCAATAAGAGTGCGGATGGTGTCCTGAGGGATGGTTCTCCATTCTCTGTCAACCATTTACCACAGTTGGTCGTCCGTACGAGGCTGGGGCAGAGTTTGCAAACGGCGTCCAATGAGATCCCACACGTGTTCGATTGGTGAGAGATCCGGAGAGTACGCTGGCCACGGAAGCATCTGTACACCTCGTAGAGCCTGTTGGGAGATGCGAGCAGTGTGTGGGCGGGCATTATCCTGCTGAAACAGAGCATTGGGCAGCCCCTGAAGGTACGGGAGTGCCACCGGACGCAGCACATGCTGCACGTAGCGGTGGGCATTTAACGTGCCTTGAATACGCACTAGAGGTGACGTGGAATCATACGCAATAGCGCCCCAAACCATGATGCCGCGTTGTCTAGCGGTAGGGCGCTCCACAGTTACTGCCGGATTTGACCTTTCTCCACGCCGACGCCACACTCGTCTGCGGTGACTATCACTGACAGAACAGAAGCGTGACTCATCGGAGAACACGACGTTCCGCCATTCCCTCATCCAAGTCGCTCTAGCCCGGCACCATGCCAGGCGTGCACGTCTATGCTGTGGAGTCAATGGTAGTCTTCTGAGCGGACGCCGGGAGTGCAGGCCTCCTTCAACCAATCGACGGGAAATTGTTCTGGTCGATATTGGAACAGCCAGGGTGTCTTGCACATGCTGAAGAATGGCGGTTGACGTGGCGTGCGGGCCTGCCACCGCTTGGCGGCGGATGCGCCGATCCTCGCGTGCTGACGTCATTCGGGCTGCGCCTGGACCCCTCGCACGTGCCACATGTCCCTGCGCCAACCATCCTCGCCACAGGCGCTGCACCGTGGACACATCCATATGGGTATCGGCTGCGATTTGACGAAGTGACCAACCTTCCTTTCTCAGCCCGATCACCATACCCCTCGTAAAGTCGTCTGTCCGCTGGAAATGCCTCCGTTGACGGCGGCCTGGCATTCTTAGCTATACACGTGTCCTGTGGCACACGACAACATGTTCTACAATGACTGTCGGCTGAGAAATCACGGTACGAAGTGGGCCATTCGCCAACGCCGTGTCCCATTTATCGTTCGCTACGTGCGCAGCACAGCGGCGCATTTCACATCATGAGCATACCTCAGTGACGTCAGTCTACCCTACAATTGGCATAAAGTTCTGACCACTCCTTCTTGGTGTTGCATTTGCTCTGTCAGTCAGTGAATTATACAGTTGCGTCGACTTAGCTTATGATGTCTTCCTGATGTTGAACGGCTGGTCGTCCTCAATAATAATACAATCACAGGTGCCTTTCTCTCAGCCCATCGCTGTCAGCTCTGGTCACATGGGTAGGGATGGGCTGCGAACGGAGTCGCGAAGAGTCGAGACTGCTACCTTTGGAACCGACACTCTCGACTCCAGTGTCGACTCCACTGATGCAGTAACGCCATCTATCAACTATTGTCGGAACTGCTTCGAATTATAGTTCCACGTTCCTCCCTTGGTAACTCGTGATACGATGAATGCAAGATGATTATTAGCCAGCAAACATTAAATATTGTTTCGGGATTTTATCAACGTTAGTTTTAATGTTGTAGGTCTATTTTAGCGACGATTATGATAATGATGACGATAATTGTAGTGGTAATAATCTGACAGTATACGTTTACATACTCGCCAATATTAACTAAAATGAGCTCAGCTCCGCGGTGTAGGGGGCAACGCGTGCGCCGGCGGTCCCGGGTTCGGTTCTCGCCCGGGTTGGTTTTTTAAATTGTAAATGGTTAATACCCTGGCCTGGGGCATAAAACAGAAAAAAAGAAGCGAGTGCTTAGAGTACGGTTTTACAACAAATATTTTACCAAACATTGTGCGTCATAATAGCCTCCTCCGCAGTCTAGGGAGGCCCCGGGATCGATTCCGGCCAGGTCAGGGATTTTTACCTGTATCTAAGGTTTCGTGATCACGTTGAGGTAGAGACCGGGTCTAGAAAGCCAAGAATAACGGTCGAGAGGATTCGGCGTGCTGAACACACGTCACCTCGTAATCTACTGGCCTTCGAGCTGGGCAGAGGTCACTTAGTAGGCCAAGGCCTACCAGGGCTGTCGCGAAAAGGGGCTTTTGTGTATACTACTAATACTACTACTACTACTACTAATAATAATAATAATGCAACAAGACTTAACGTGGTTCTTGAATTATAATGATAACATACAACCTGTTTTCCAGTCAGTGACCGGGTCAGGAATGGAATGAATGAAGCCCCGATCCTGCGGCGAGGATAGGAATTGTACCGGTTGCCGAGGCCTGTCGCACTCCTCTGGGGCAATGATGAATGACTGACAAATAAAATGAAATGATGTTGGAGAGTGTTGCTAGAATGGAAGATGACAGGGAAAACCGGAGTACCCGGAGAAAAACAATCTCACGTGGAGTGACCGCGATTTGAACCACGGAATCTAGCGGTGAGATGCCAACGCGCTGCCGCCTAAGCCACGGAGGCTTTTAATGGTGTTATCTATGTTCGAATTATGTTAGAGGATTTACCCATATTAGATTTGTTTTCATCGTTCATGTGCAATTCATAATGATTTACCATCGATATTTGTTTATCAATTTCCTGATCACGACAAATAAAGACGTGAAATTAAATGCCCGTGGTCTGCTATGCCGATACTTTCTGACAGGACACATTTAATTTTATTTCAACTACACCATTACGCTCGTCGTCTTCGTTAACGATATCGTACTTCACTCTATAATACTCTTAAAAACCCCATGGGCAAATGAGCAGCACCATGTATGATATTTCATGTTATTTTCCGCACCTCGACACGCTAGCGGCCCCGCAATGAGAGTCAATTTCGCTTGGAGACGCGAGGGTTCATGCGAAGCGACCGTGCGGCCCCGCAATGCGCATCAAGTTCGCTTGGAGTCGAGAGGCTTCATGCGAACCGAGACCGGTGTTCGGAGTCGATGGAGTCGACGCTCTCGATTCCAGGCTTCAGTCGCGCCCATCCCTACACATGGGTTTAAGCTTCCATTTCAGCACCCACACATGTAGCCGTATGTGACATCACCATGACGATGTTCATAATTATTCTCTTCTTCAGATTCAGGCTGAAACTAGTACAAAAAAGATTAATGAATTTGTTACACAACACTTCCTGGCAATATTGCTGAAATATTAAACACTGTAGGCAGCTCAACTTACCGTAACTTGACGTCTGCTGTGTTACGTGCATTGACAAGCGTAATATTCCAAATGGTGTATTTGTAGGATCTCCGACTATGTTAACACAGTTCAACTTCCTCAACTCAATCTTCGAGTATAGCCGTCCGCTATCGAACCAAGTACTTGTTTTAACGGCGTGTCGAACACCAATCAAGTACGGCGACTCACACCCTGACACAGTAACCTACTACTCCCTTCTCAGCTGGCAAGCTGGAGTCCTTGATGCTCTGCGCACGCGCGCTCGGACCGGAAATCTCATCAAGTTAACAACTGTAATACCTTCTCACACTGTTTTTACTTGTAAGATAATGTTCAGAAATATTGTTGTTATTATTATCATTATTATCCTTGCTATTATTAGAATACACATTGTCTTTCTAACACGCTTTTTGATAGTATCACTGGATTCACATGGTTGGTTATAACCGGTGTTGGTCTGCAAGCTTATCGTACGCTAGCGGTGCGTGCTCTTTCTTTCTTTCTTTCTTTCTTTTCTTTTCCTTCTTTCTTTCTTTCTTTCTTTCTTTCTTTCTTTCTTGGACGGGTTCACTCTAATCGTCGACACCAGGATAAAGTCTTATGGCTCAAACCATTAATTCGAAGAGTATTACGCCTACAGGTGAAGTCGTTGTGAATCCAAAGAGTACTAACTCTAAGATATGTCACTCAGTTCAATATCCGATCCATCCGGCCTATTGAAACTGTCACAATACATACATACATACATACATACATACATACATACATACATCCATCCATACATACATACATACATACATACATACACACATACATCATACATACATACATACATACTGTGCCCTACTGCACTTTAAAGTTCCGTCCAGGCGAAGGCCGGTCTCGAACCCAGAGTACAGTAGTGAACGAACTCTCACAGACGTGAGCTGGTGCACATAGTCTTACCTGAATACAGTCCTCTTCAATCAGCCGGGAGAGCGCTCTTCTCAGGGATAACATGGGTATAACGGGGCAACATAAAGATAATACACTAGGACATGTACCTACTCAAGTAAGAATTCGACTAAATTAAAAATAAAAATAAAATATCTAACAGAAAACACCGCTGCATTCAAAGTTTAACAAATAGGGATTTATTACATAAAATGGAATTATTTACAAATGAAAGAGCATTTCAATATGAGATGGTAAAATGACGCTGAGCCGATGACTACCAGTTTACTGCCTTCACGAAAACACGTGAGCTGCAACAAGCATGTTACAATAGTGTAAGTAACGATGTTTAGAAAGATGGATATCTGCTTAATTACACAAAAAACAATGATTCCCATAAAAATTTACAATGCCTCGCGCCGTCGAACCCCGGTGCAAACAAAAATCACCACAAAATTTACAATGACCTGACTCGGTCACGAACCCTAGTCCCATGACAAGTAAGGCGTCCAAGATACCTATGCACACAATATAAAAGGACCCAATCAACACATACATGGGTGTCAGGATAAAACGGGCCAGTGTTAAAATATTACGTAAAACAAATAGGACATAAAACAAATCTCTCTCTGCTTTCAAAACATGAAGGTCGTTTCTTCCCCTCTCGGCATACTTGACATACTGCAGACGACCAACCCACAAGCCTGTGACGTCAAGCTCAATGACCTCCACCCTCACCATTCCACTTGCGGCAGTTCCCTAATTTATGAGCTCAAACGGGGTGACAGGCTAAAGTCTTGCCTTTCAAAGAACACTTCACGTAGTCAGCTGCTAAAGCCCTCATTTAAATATACCTGGGCTATCTGCCCTCGTCTCAATACTTCCAGCAATCTCGCTCATCTTACTTATGCCTCTCATGGGCTAACTCCTGGTGCTACAAAACACTAATCATTAAGCGATCGTCACAGGGCCATACTAGGCATTTCCAAAATAAATTCAATAAACTTTCAATGGTTGGGCTCTCTCACGCCAACTGCAAATTTTACTTCTGCCTCTCATGGGCTCAAATCTCTTAAATATTTGGACTCGCTCGCTCTATCAGTGAATCTGGGGAATTACTGGTCACGGCTTGGTCACGACTTGGTCATAATTATACACTTCTACGTCTGCAGAAACAAATGCCTAAATGCTATCAAATCAAAGTACCTATCTGTAGACTAACCTCCATGCCTAAATGAGATCGATCAGACCCTTACAAAAACACGTACGTTAAAATAACGCAATCAGAATGAACAATAACTTCGCTAACAAGGACTCTACAAATAACATCTACCTTAAAGTACGGGGTTCGAGTTTGAGGCCTAGCTCTAAATTACAAGGGAAATTTTCCTACTATCACAAATATGTTGACTGACGGCCCCCATATTCCTATCTAAATTTAAATGACATGCTTGAAACAGAATTGGAAAGCTCTGACCTTAATTTATCGGGGACATAGCGGAGCGGCCATCCCTGTGGACCACTGGATCTACCACATTCTGATAGACTGCAGAGCTGGCATCAGATAGTGTTGACCACTTGGAGACATTCTTGCTTGTGTGGCGTCTTCGTACAGCTCCCTCTGTAGTCGGAAGGTGTCCCCTTCGATGTTGTGCGGATCAGGTGCTCCCAACGTTCCTGGATCGATGCCCGTTGTTGTGTTGGCTTCAGCTCCTGGTTGTGGCTTCTTTGCAATGCTGCTGTCAAACACTCGTTCTGACTTGATGCTGGGGTAACTGAAAATAAATTCATATATTACAGACTGTCCAAACTCGATGCCTGTCTCCACTACTAGCGTGTTTCACACGTCACACCGACCAAGTCTCGTTCAGAGTTTTAACCTGGTACACAATAGTTTCTTCACTACTCTCAGTCACTGTTCTATCACCCTATCACACGGGCAACATATAGTTTCAGAATTCCTAACCTGAGCCAATATTAATTCTAGCCTTTCGTCCGTAATACCTTGACCTCACAGAAAATTGAAGCTACTAGTTCATTAGTCTCTCATAAGCAGTACCTCATCTCCCCATAGCAGATTCTCACAGGTAAAATCTTAAATTCATCTGAATATTCAAGTTGAGTACTTACTTCCTTGCAGAAATAGCAGTACGGGTAGTCGGCGTAGCTCGAAGACAAAGCGTTGTTCTCAGTACCAACACGCAGTACGACGATTCGTTCTCGCAGTCTTTCGGTCCAAGAATGACTCTGATATGCCCTGGCGGCCTTAATTTATAATTCCGGGTAGCGTCATCACGCCGCTTGACTGCGTGCAATCTTAGCGTGCCCGGGAAAATTTCCCGCATTAATTATATCATGAGCTCAAATTAGCGAATGCATTAATGAATGCAGCCCTAATGCCTATCAAAATAAAGCAGAAATAATACAGGTTGCAATTCTTGTCTCAAATCCAATGCAACTCTTCCGTAACCAAAGATATTAATTTATTTCATTCTTCCCTCCTATAATAAGTTTAGCCGGGAACTGGAAAGCGTCCCCAATCTTCATCAAGAGGCTTGGCTTGGGACATAACTCCTTTTAATGAGTTCTGGAGATTTCTCATAATGACGCTCGCGCACACTTCACATAAGAACGCTTCTTCTGGGCCCCTTTATGACATATACTGTAAGACATCGGCTTCGTGGGTGGTCTTGTGTGATTCCAATGTCCAATACTCAAATTAATACAATTGTTCCAATGAACAGAATGGTTCAATACATACTGTACATACATACATATATATTTATTCAGTAGAGATTTTTAATTATATATTTTTATATGGTTCATGGTGTGGGTTACTGTTGTCACGTCTAGTTCGTGAACCATGGGCAACAGCTGAGTGGCCTATTAAGTATTCCTGAGAGTCCGGATACCAGTTGCTACAGACTGGGAGTGGGCATCTCGGACATATTCTGAGTCGTGGCCCTCCTTGTGCTCAGGCGGCTAGGACTATACAATTCACCGGTGGTCCCCTACCCGTTAGAGGAGAGATCCTGACTTGGACTATGTGCAAGTAGGGTAGCATCGTAGTTCATGAATTTACCGAGCTCAGAACATTGTAAGCAAACCTCGGACCTATGGCAGTAACGGAGTCCCACTCCCAACTGACAGACGGGGGACTCCTGGGAAACATCTTGGAGAACGAAATTGAATTCGTTGGGGAGCTATCAATGGTAATGGGGCTTATGGAAGAAATAAAGTAGAACTGGCAGAGTCAGCAAAGAGGATGCATCTGGATATGCTAGGAGTAAGTGATATTCGTGTAAGGGGAGATAACGAGGTAGAGGTAGGAGATTATAAAGTGTACTTGACGGGTGTTAAGAACGAAAGGGCAGTGTTTTGGTTTAGGGCTGTTGATCAGGATACTATTGCACGCAACATAGTTTCTGATAGGCACGTAAACGAGCGAATGTTGTGGGTAGATTTGGCAGTTGGAGGAATTAGGATGAGAATTGTCTCAGTGTATTCACCATGTGAGGGTGCGGATGAGGATGAAATTCACAAGTTTCATGAAGCGCTGAGTGACATCGTAGTGAGGGTCAACAGCAAGGGTAGAATATTGCTAATGGGCGATTTGAATGCGAGAGTTGGAAACAGAACTGAAAGGAAATGGCGTATGTCTTTTAGTGCCGGGAGCGTCCGAGGACAAGTTCGGCTCGCCAGATGCAGGTCTTTGATTTGACACCCGCAGGCGACCTGCGCGTCGTGATCAGGATGCAATGATGATGAAAACGACGCACACACCCAGCCCCCGTGCCAGCGAAATTAACTAATTATTATAAAATTCCAGATCCTGTCGGGAATCGAACCCGGGATCCCTGTGGCCAAAGGCCAGCACGCTAACAATTTAGCCATGGAGCCGGACGAAATCGAACTGAAGTATACGGAAGGGTCATTGGTAAATGTGGGGAAGATGTGGAAGCTAATGGGAATGGGAAGCGTCTGCTTTATTTTTGTGCTAGTATGGGTTTTGCAGTTACGAATACATTCTTCAAGCATAAAGCTATTCACCGCTACACATGGGGGGCTAGGGGTACTAGATCCATAATGGACTATATGTTAACCGACTTCGAATTCAGGAAATCTGCCAGGAATGTACGGGTTTTTCGGGCATTTTTCTGTGAAACAGACCACTATCCGATCTGTAGTGAACTAAGTATCTCTACGCCTAGGATAGAGAAAGTGAAATCTGTCTGCAAACGAATAAGGATAGAAAATCTCCTGGACGAAGAAATTAGCCAGAAGTACATGGATATAATTAGTAAGAAGTTCCGAACATTGGACACAGTAAACAGTTTCAGGATATAGAAAGAGAATGGGTGGCATACAGGGATGCTGTAGTACAAGAGCAACGGAATGCCTAGAGCAACTGTGTGTAAAGATGGAAAAAACGAACATCTTGGTGGAGTGATGAAGTGAGAGCAGCTTTTAAACGTAAAAAGAAGGCTTATCAGAAACGTCCCCAAACAATGGCTGATGAAGACAGGGTATTGTACATAGATGAAAGAAACACAGCGAAACAAATAGTTGTTGAATCCAAAAAGAAGTCGTCGGAAGATTTTGGTAATAACCTGGAAAGGCTAGGTCAAGAAGCAGGGAATCCTTTCTGGACAGTATTAAAGAATCTTAGAAAGGGAGGGAAAAAGGACATGAACAGTGTTTTGGGTCATTCAGGTGAACTCATAATAGCTCCCAGTGAATCACTAGACAGGTGAAGGAAATAATTTGAAAATCTTCAGAACGTAAAAGGAAATCTTCATGGTGGAGTCGCGAAGAACCATGCTCATGGGGAGGAAGAAAATAATGTTGGTGAGATTACGCTTGAGGAAGTGGAAATGATGGTAAATAAACTACAGTTTCATAAAGCAGCAGGAAAAGGTGAAATTAGACCTGAAATGGTGAAGTGTAGTGGGAAGACAGGGATGAAATTGCTTCATAGAATAAGAAGATTAGCACGGAGTGTTGGTAAGGTATCTTTAGATTGGACAAAGCAGTAGTTGCACCTATCTATAAGCAAGGGAACAGGAAAGATTTGTGACAATTACCGAGATATCTCATTGATTAGTGTACCAGACCACGTATTCAATGGCATCTTGGAAGGGAGGGTGCGATCAGTCGTTCAGAGGAAATTGGATGAAAACCAGTGTGGTTTTAGACCACAGAGAATCTGTCAGGATCAAATTTTCAGTATGAGCCAGGTAATTGAAAAATGCTACAAGAGGAATAGACAGTTGTGTTTATGTTTTGTAGATCTTAGAGAAAGCATATGACATGGCACCGACAGATATGATGTTCGCCATACTGGGGGACTATGGGATTAAGGGTAGATTATTGAAATCAATCAAATACATTTATGTTAACAATTGGGCTGCAGCGAGAATTGATGATAGAATGAGTTTTTGGTTCAGGGTACGTACAGGCGTTAGACAAGACTGTAATCTTTCACCTTTGCTGTTCGTAGTTTACATGGATCGTCTGCTGAACGGTGTAAAGTGGCAGGGAGAATGTAGTAAGCAGTCTGGCCTATGCTGATGACTTGGTCTTAATGGCAGATTGTGCTGAAAGCCTAGAGTCTAATATCTTGCAATTTGAAAACCGGTGCAGTGAGTATGGTATGGAAATTGACCTTTCGAAGACTAAATTGATGTCAGTAGGTAAGAAATCTGAGAGAAATCAATGTTAAATTGGTGATGCAAAGCTGCAACTGGTAGATCATTTCAAGTATTTAGGATGTGTGTTTCCCAGGATGGTAATATTGTAAGTGAGATTGAATCAAGGTGCAGTAAAGCAAATGCAGTGAGCTCGCAGTTGCGATCAACAGTATTCTGCAAGAAGGAAGTCAGCTCCCAGACCAAATCATCCATACACCGGCTCGTTTTCAGACCAACTTTGCTTTACGGGAGCGAAAGTTAGGTGGTTACAGGATATCTGATTCGTAAGTTGGAAGTAATGGACATGAAGGTAGCAAGAATTATTGCTGGTACACACAGGTGGGAACAATGACAGGAGGGTAGCCGGAATGAGGAGATAAAAGCTAAGTTAGGAATGAACTCGATGGATGAAGCTGTACGCATAAACCGGCTTCGGTGGTGGGGTCATGTGAGGCTAATGGATGAGGTAAGGTTACCTAGGAGAATAATGGACTCAGTTATGGAGGGTAAGAGAAGTAGAGAGAGACCAAGACGACGATGGTTAGACTCAGTTTCTAACGATCTAAAGATAAGAGGTATAGAAATAAATTATGCCACAACACTAGTTGCAAATAGAGGATTGTGGTGACATTTAGTAAATTCACAAAAGCTTGCAGACTGAACGCTGAAAGGCATAAGGGTCTATAATGTTGTATGTATGTATATATGTATGTATTGTTTATATTTTTACATATTTATATTTATTTATATATATATATATATACATATTATACATTTTATTCTTTTTATATTTTAATTCCTTTAGAAATGTGAGTGAGATGATAGCGTGTTTGTTAGCATAATGTAATTCTACTAAATTATCACTTAATATGTCAGCAGAGAAGAAGTGTAAGAGAGGGCTGTGGGCGCAACTTCGCCACTTCAAAGAAGACAAATGAATATATATAGACTGTTAAGCGTTCAGTCTGCAAGTCTGCGTGAATTTATTAAACGCCACCACAATCCTCTGTTTGTAACTAGCTCTGTGGCCTCGTTTCGTTCCATACGGTACCTCTTATCCTTAAATTATTATAAACTGAGTCTACCATCGTCGTCTTGGTCTCCCTGTACGTCTGTTACTCTCCACGACGGACTTCAATATTCTCCTAGGTAACCTTTCCTCCTCTACTTGCCTCACATGATTCTATCACAGAAGCCGGTTTATGCGTTGAGTTGTCCGGCTCCGTGGCTAAATGGTTAGCGTGCTGGCCTTTGGTCACAGGGGCCCCGGTTTCGATTCCGGGCAGGGTCGTTAATTTTAACCATCATTGGTTAATTTCGCTGGCACGGGGGCTGTGTGTATATGTCGTCTTCATCATCATTTCATCCTCATCACGATGCGCAGCTCGCCTACGGGAGTCATATGAAATTGACCTGCACCTGGCGACCTGAACATGACCTCGGACACTCCTGTCTCTAAAAGTCATACGCCAGCTCATTTCAATGGAGTTCATTCCTAACAAAGCCTCCATCTCCTGATTCCAAGTACCCTCCTGCCATTGTTCCCACCTGTTTGTACCAGCGATCATTATTGATACTTTCATGTCGATCAATTCTAACATTTACTGTGAATAAGAAGCGCTGTGCAAGCAGGTGCAACCTAATGCAATTTTCTGTAATATGTACAAGGGAGCTTAACAAAAGTTTTTCACTGCCTAAAATAATTAATTAATAAATATGTGCATGACCGATACGGTCACAATACATACATACATACATTACATACATACATACATAAATACATACATACATACATACATACATACATACATACATACATATTTATTCAGTAGAGATTTTTAATTATATATTTTTGATATGGTTCATGGAGTTACTGTTGTCACGTCTAGCTCGTGAACCATGGGCAACAGCTGAGTGGCCTATTAAGTAGTCCTGAGAGTCCGGATACCAGTTGCTACAGAATGGGAGTGGGCATCTCGGACATATTCTGATTCATGACCTTTCCACCAAGATTTCACTCCCGTAAAACAAAGTTTGTCTGAGAACAGACCGGTGTAAGTATAGTAGTTTCGTCCGGGAGATGATTTCTTCCTAACAGAATACTGTTGATCGCAACTGCTAGCTCTCAGCATTGTCTTTGCTGCACCTTGGCTCACCATCGTAGGAGAATACACATCTTATATACTTGAAATGATCTACCTGTTCAAGTTTTGTATTCCCAATTGACATTCAGTTCTCTTAGGTTTCTTCCCTACTGACATCACTTTAGTTTTGGAAAGGCTAATTTTCATACCAAACTCAATGTTACCTATTTCCAAGTTCAAAGATATTAGATTGCAGGTTTTTAGCACAGTTTTCCATTTAAGACGAAGTCGTCGGCATAGGCCAAACTGCTTACTGCATTTTCACCTAACTAAATCCTTCCCTGCCACTTGATAACTTTCAGTAGATGGTCCATATAAACTATGAACAACCAATGAGATGGATTACAGCCTTGTCTAACTCCTGTGAAAATGAAAATCCACAGAGTGTTTCCAACCATTTTACCGGGTCAGGAACGGAATGAATGAAGCCTCCATCTATCGGCAGGGATAGAAATTTTCCGGCTGCTGAACCCTGTTGCAGGGGCTATTCCCAAACTACGGAGGTGACTCGTATAAAAATTACTTTACAGTATTACAGAATGAAAAACAGTTATAAAAACGTAGTCACCTCAAACCAATATGAAGGGGAGCTCGAGAGGGTAATTCAATTTCTATCCCCGATTTACAGTTAAAGATTTTATGAAGTTCCCACATTTGCCGGAAGAAGTACATTTTAGAAAAGCTGGTTACGTAACTAGGGAGTCGGACCTTTTCCTCGGGTTAAACTGCGGAGGTAGCAAGAAAAAAATAAGTTATGTGGCCATTACCTGGTAGATGTTCTGTTGACCGATGAAAGAGGCCGCCCGCCTCCTGCTTTGACACACACACACACACACTCAGTAAGATGACGATCAATTGGCCAAGAGACGAGAGAAGCCACAGTTAAAAACCCTCAGGGATGTTTCGAGATCATTCAAGATTAAACTAGCCACACCCTCTCAATTTTATCGGATAAATTCAAAAGTTACACTTAGAATCGAACAAGAGGCCTGTGATAGGTTGAAGATTAAATACAGAAATTAGGTATTGGCTAGATTCAAAACTGGCGTAAAGAAACAGGAAATATTGCCAACCCAAAAATAAATGAGCATCATTCAGTTACATAAACCTAGAAATACAAAACTTCTTTAAATTTTAACTTCTTACACCTTGCTCAGGGTGCATGATCATAGTTTTTGTAGTGTCATCTATGGGTGAAAAGTCCAAACGTCTTGATGAATGGCAAACAAAACAAGGAGAAATTCACTCAGTTTAGGGAACTGTACAATATCAAAATTACATCACATTTCTGTGGTGACAACTTCTGAGTAAATTTCTAAGATTTAGTTTCAGTTTCACTGTTTTACCAATAGAGGAGTTCATAGTTTTGAATGCGCGGCGTTGAGGTGTACCTCCCGTTACAGACCTCCCCCCCCCCCAAATGTCCTTCCTTGGGGTGACACCGTAGAATTTTGTAAAAAGGAAAAAACCTATTCCAGTTGAGGAAAATTTGAAAGTTTTTGGGGGTAGATAGGTAGAATCTTGTTTAAGTCCAGCTTTATACTGTCCTTGTTGTAGAGTATAAACGACATGTTGATAATTTTGACGGCAAGACTTGCCGCCGCTGCCGGTACGGAGGTGAAGGTCGCCCGGAACCCCCCCCCCCCCGAGTTCTCTCAGATACACCTCTCCCGGTACTATGGCCGCAGATTAGAAATATATGTACAGTCCCCAGGTGAGTTGGTGGTAGGATCACCGCACTTCAGCCTTTGCCGGGAGATGGACACCGGCGTGCCGTTCACAAGGAGTCTTCACGGGAGTGGAGTGGGCCCGTACTCCACTTCTGTTGCAGTCGGCGGCAGACAGCTGAGGGAGCACTGAAACAGTAAGATCTCGGCGACAGAAAGGTGGTGTTGGAGACTTGAAAGTACGATCTTTATTGGTGATACAGAGGGGCGGGCGGCGTGGAAGGTTCTTGTGTGGCAATAGTGCGGGGATGCAGGAGACAGGGGCTTGGTGATGGCCACTAAGGAAATGACAGCAGGAAAACCAGAGGAGAAGATCGTACATGCAGATCATATACATAATTACATAAAATAGTAGTGCAGAAGTCCTCAAAATATCAAAAAATATAACATTAAAACTGCTGCTAAACGTTTTAAATTGGTGGGCCTCTGTCCACGATCATATCTTTCCCTAACCCTTTCGTGGGACACTTTAAGTTTGGCCATAGCCTTCTGCCATAGATCTCTAATATTATGGGGATCTATTGTCTCTGGTAAAATATAATTGAGTGACGCGAGGTTAGAGAGCGGCGTGTTAGGCACAAGATTAAACATCAGAGAAGCTGGAGTGAACTTGTGAGATTCATGAACCGCCAAACTCAAAGCAAGGGCCAACCAATGCAGGGACGTATCCCACCTGGAATGATCATCATGATGAAATGCAATGAGAGCCGATCTAAGATTACGATTGACCCTCTCAGCCAGAGAGGGTTGAGGATAATACGCCGATGTAGTTACGTGTGTTATAGACAGGTCAAAACAGAATTTGCGGAATAAGTTGGATATGAATGCCTTAGAATTATCAGAAACTATATATTGACTAGGACCGAAAGAATCAAATATGGTATTTAAACAAGAAATGGTGGACTGAGTGGTAGCCAGCTTAGTCGGAAATAAAAAGGAAAACCTAGTGAAACCATCTACACACACTAGCATGAATTTGTTGGCGTTCTCCTTTGATTGGGGGAATGGTCCGACGTAGTCTATATACAAGCGCTCGATGGGGCGCGACGCTTGATGATATGATAACAGGCCTAGCTTAGTGGACAAGGTGGGTTTTCTAAGCAAGCAAGCTTTACATGCTTTTACCAACTCTAGAATTTCGCCGTCCATACCTTTCCAAATGAACATCTCTCGGGTTTTTTCCGAGTTTTGAAGATGCCTAAATGCCCTCTAATGGAGTCTCATATTCATCTTTTGATCATGCCTCGACGGGCAACACAAACCCTGTTCCTCTGTACATAAGGGACGACATGTTCCCCAGAAGAGAGGTTTTCAATAATAGGGGCCAGCACAGGATCTTCACGTTGATATTTTTCAATGTCCCGAAACAACATGGGGCATCATTTAGAATGGCATTTACATCCGAAGGTATGGGCCCGGGAAGAGAAGGACTATCTTCCTGTTCGGTCGTCTCCACATAATGAGAAAATATGCGGCTTAGTCCATCCGCAGCGACATTTTCAGATCCTCTGATATTCCTTACATCAAATTGGAAAGCAGAAATCTTAATGGCCCCGCGGGCTATACGACCAGTACGACGCGGCCTAGCTAAGACCCAACTTAAGGCTTGGTTATGTGTTTCCAGGTCGAACTTGACGTCTTCCAGATAGAGGCGGAACTTCTGTAGTGCAAATAAGACTACCAAACCCTCATGTTCATAGACGGAATATTTGGCCTTTTGGGCCGATAATGTCCTAGACGCATAAGCTATGGGTCGTCTTGCGAGTTCAGTTTCATGAAGAAGGACAGCAGCCACCGCCGATGATGAGGTGACGGTTTGGTCAATGAATTTCTTGGAAAAATCAGGCATGCAAGAACAGGGGCGTTGCAAGGAGCTAATTTCAGTTCTTCAAAACCGGCTTGTTGAGACGGCCCACACTCAAATTTGACGCCTTTCCTACGAAGTAAGTTCAAGGGCGCCTGCTCTGTTAGCGGAGTTAGGAGTACATTTCCTGAAGAAATTCACCATGCCTATGAACCTGGCAATACCTTTGATGTCCTCAGGATGTTTGAAACCACGTATGGCCTGTGTTCTTGAATGATCGAAAGAAACACCATCGGGCGATAAAATATGGCCTAGGAATGTCATGGAAGGTTTAGCAAATGCTACCTAAAATAACTTGACAGTCAACCCAGCTTTACGAAGGCGATTAAGAACTTCCTTTAAACGATCTAGGTGTTCCTCAAAGGTCTCAGAAAATACGACGACATCATCAAGAGAATGATAGCAGTATTCAAACTTGATGTCGGAGAAGACCCTATCTAGCAGTCTCGTGAGCACAGCTGCCCCGTGAGGTGCACGAAGGGCACGGGGTTGTACTCATACAAGTTCCAATTCGTGGCAAAAGCAGTTACATGTTTCGATTCTTCAGCTAGAGGGATATGGTTGTACGCCTGATTAAGGTCTAAGATGGTGAAGAACTTAGCTTTCCGAAACCATGATATACAAGAGTGAAGTTCGGGAAGAGGCACAGATTGTAACACCACCTTCCGATTTAAAGCTCTATAATCAATGACAGGCCTGAAGCCACCTTGGGGTTTCGGCACCAGGAAAATGGGCGATGAATACGCCGACTTAGAAGGTCGAATAGTACCGTCCTTTAACATCTGGTCGATGATCTCTTTAAGAGCCTTAAATTTTAGGTGGAGATAGCCTATAAGGCGGAAATCTAACTGGGATCGAATCCGTAACCTCAATCTTGTATTCAATAAGGTCAGTAACACCAAGAGTATCAGAGAATACATCTGGAAACGACTGACACAATTTACGAATACTCTCAGCCTGCTCCTCAGATAGATGTCTAAGGTCTGAAAACATCTCATCGTGGGTAGGCGAAAGAGATGAACGTGTCACAAAATTACATTTTAGCAAAGGAATTTTACAATAATTAGCAAATTTGAAGGTGCACGACTTGCTCTGAATGTTGAGCACTAGACCGGAATGAGACATGAAATCTGCTCCTAATATTACGGGGCAAGACAAGTGTTTGGCCACAAACAATTTTATTTTCCAAGTGAATTTCTTTTGGCAAAGATGAAACCTAAAATTTCTAATGGAGAAGAATTAGCCGAAACGCACTGGACTGAGGACGAACAATAATCAGAAAATTTACAGACCGACTTTAATTTCTAATACCATTCAACCGAAATAATGGAACAAACACTCCCTGAGTCTAACAGGGCAGTGACCTGTTCACTATTCAACTCAATCTTGAGAAAAGGTACATGTGCGGCGGTCTCTGCCGCAATTCTAAGGCATTCTTTAGGACCTTCAAATGATAAATTAGAAGAACTCTTATCCGTTCCGGAGCTTTCGGAGGATTTAACCGGGGCTGAGCCTTGAAAACATGAACACGCCGACTCAGCCGAAGACACTAGTCTTTTCCTATTATTGGAGTTCGCGTAGGTTGCACCAGAAATTGAGCAGGAGGGAGTGCTATTGGCATTAGGGCAATTTTTAGCGAGGTGACCCTGCCTTATTCTTCGTCCCAGTGGATTTAATCAATGGGCACTTGTTACGGAGATGTTCCGTAGACCCACAAGCATTGCATTTATGGGTGGTGAATGTTCGGCGAGGTGAAGGCCCAAAAATATTAAAAGACGGAGGGGGTTCCATAGTGACTCTCAAGGTGTCGGCATACGCACTCCTTCGGTTGAGACCGCCATAGCCTCTAATTCTACAAAGGCTTGAGAGCGCGACGCGAAACACAGGTACGACTTATAGGGCGGGGAAATGCCTTCAACAATCGTCTGCACAATTTGATCTTCAGGGAAATGAACAGCGAATACCCTGATGTAAAACTTAATATCTTGGATGAAGTCTATCAGATTTTCATCCAATCGCTGTACTCTGGAATAGTACTTCTGTATGAGAGAGGACATTGCCCTAGCCGGAATGAAATTCGCCAGAAGGTGAGTATGGAAGTCTTCTATGTAAGAGTGTTCAGATATTGCTTTGACTATTTTGTCGGAGAGGATACCTATGGAGTAAGGGTAAATAATATGAAGAATTTGAGAGTGAGAGAGGGAAAACCCTAGTGCGTGATCTTGAAATTCAACTAAAAACCTTAGAAAGGAAATGACGTCGTTAGTAGAATTTACCGAAAACTTAGAAATTCTCCTAAGCAACAAAGCCAAAGGATGAGGCAAACTACTGAACCCAGGTGACATAATAGGTAACGGCCTAGGGGGTTGAGAAGCTTAAGACACAGGATTATTTAAAAAGAAAAGTGGAATTGATGTACGACGATCAGCATCGTTTTGTAATGGGGCAGAAGTTTGTTGAGTTGCCACAGATTTTCAACTTTCTACATTCATGGAAGAATCTTCCTCAGCAGGCAAGTTGACTAAAGGAACTTGATCGGATTTTGGAGTAGCAATAGATCGCTGACCCTGTTATAAAAATGGAACAGTCTAGCCTGTACTCTCTTAAGTGGATTAGGAGATGATCACTCACTTCAAAAAACTTACTACGGATGCTAGCTCGGTGGTGTTGTCACTGACAGTGGAGAGAGCCTCATCAATTTCTTTTTCCCCCAAGGTTGGGATACAAATGGGTAACTCTAATGACTCTTAAAGTTTAGTTGTATCTGCCGCAACCGTGCCTCCAGATTGAACGTATCTAATTAGTAACTCATAAATTAATTCCTCCTTACTCAAGTACCCGCGATGGAGGACTTCGCGAAGGCCAGACATGATGGAAGAAAATTTACAAATTTAGAAGAGAGAGAAAGAGAAAAATAATCCAGCGACTGAGAAATTTCCTAGAGTTCGGATCGAAACCTATGCTTAGCCGTTAAAAAGGGCTTAATTAGACCCATTCAACCACGCTCTGTTTCCACATTGTACGGGGATACCCGTGGAGCAGAGAGAGGTTAAAGAAGGTGCGGGCTTGAATGGGTCTAACTACAGTCTCAAAATTAATTTAAAACTTTAACAAAGGTTATATTTCTTTAGAATATCCAATATCTACAAATAACAATATAACAAGTGCAATTAGAAATTTTGGAACAAGTCAAGGAAAATACAATATTAGTGAATTCGACAGGTCCTGGACTTCAAGCCCCTCGCTTTACAATGCTTGAGCTCCCTGCTCAAATTTACAATTCAAAAAGGACAACTTTAGTAAAGGGCAGAAATCCCCTAATTCAAAGAACACTTGCTCTTAAATTTGCAATATCTAGCCTCCCAGAGGCACACTTTACAATTACAAAATTTGAGAAAGAGCTAACCGGCTCTCCGTTTCTTTTCAACCTTCTCGAGGCAATACCAAAATCGTACACTCTCTGACCTTCCATGGCCCAACTTACAATTTGAAACAGGGGTACCTTGTACCGAACCTACAGGGCCTTTGCGTAAGAAAAACGGGTTAAGTAAATGGCCCGAAGCACAAACTGAATGGAGGCGTATACGTGCAATCCTAGATATGAACACTAAAACCACCTAAGGGGCTCTAGACCGATCAAACAAAGGCTATTCCCAAACTACGGAGGTGACTCGTATAGAAATTACTTTATAGTATTACAGAATAAAAAACAGTTATAAAAACGTACTCACCTCAAACCAATATGAACGGTAGCTCGAGAGGGTAGTTGACTATCTATCCCCGATTTACAGTTAAAGATTTTACGAAGTTCCCACATTTGCCGGAAGAAGTACATTTTAGAAAATCTGGTTACGTACCTAAGAGTCGGACCTTTCCCTCGGGTTAAACTACGGAGGTAGCAATAAAGAAATAAGTTATGTGGCCATTTCCTGGTAGATGTTCTGTTGACCGATGAAAGAGGCCGCCCGCCTCCTGCTTTGACACACACACTCAGTGAGATGACGATCAATTCGCCAAGAGACGCGAAACGCCGCAGTTTATAAACCCTCAGGGATGTTTCGAGATTATTCAAGATTAAACTAGCCACACCCACTCAATTTTATTGGATAAATTCAAAAGTTACACTTAGAATCGAACAAGAAGCCTGTGATAGGTTGAAAATTACATATAGAAATTAGGCATTGGCTAGATTCAAAACTGGCGGAAAGAAAAAGGCAATATTGCCAACCCAAAAATAAATGAACATCATTCAGTTACAAAAACCTAGAAATACAAAATTTCTTTAAATTACAACATCTTGCACCTCGCTCAGGGTGCATGATCCTAGTTTTTGTAGTGTCCTCTATGGGAAAAATGTCCAAACTTCTTGATGAATGGCAAACAAAACAAGGAGAAATTCACTTAGTTTATGAAACTGTACAATAACAAAATGACATCACATTTCTGTGGTGATATCTTCTGAGTAATGTTCTAAGTTGGTGTAGTTTCAGTTTCACTGTTTTACCAATAGAGGAGTTCATTTAGGCGCTTGTTTTGAATGTGCGGCGTTGAGGTGTACCTCCCGGTACAATTATTATTATGATTATTATTATTATTATTATTATTATTATTATTATTATTATTATTATTATTATTATTATTATCTGGGAAATTTTGTGATATCGACCAATATTTAATGTAGAAAGAATTGAATACTCCGAGACAAAGTAGGTGAGTTCGAGTGGTGAGCGGATGAGGTTGGAAAAGCTAACGGTTAGAGAAACTAGAAAAGTAATTCATGGATATGAACAATGAAAAGTTAGAATTAAGGTACTGTAAGGAATCGAATGATACAGCTCTAAAATTAGCAACGGTAGCCTGAAATAAGAAAGTTTAAATGAGATCATGAAGTGTATTATCCATTTGTATGATATCGTCACGGCGAAAACGATAATGTTATCTGACAATACTCTTCCAATCCATTATCTTCCTTAAGACCAGTCACGCCTCCCAGCCACATATGGATATGCAGTCCATTAGAACAATTTTTATTGTGTTCATTTCCTATGTTAAAGTGTAAAGAAAAAGAAAGGTCCTTAAATTCGTTATACGGTAAGTGTACGTAAATGGGTCATATAAACATATTTTCTTGAAGTGCGGTACCGTAAGGATCATTTTCCTTTCCCTGAACACAACGAACATTGTTCTGATGGATTGCATATCCATATTTGGCTGGGAGGAGTGACCGGTCTTACGGAAAATAATGAATACGAAGATTATTGTCAGATACGGGGTATTGCCTGCGCAGCGACGATATACACATGTATCAATGAAGATGAGTACATACAAAACAATTCCATAGATATGGAGCATTTGAGAGAGAGAGTAGAGAGGCCACACATATTGTACGGCCTGAGGGGAAATGACCGGATAACTTCAGAATTATCCTGGATTGATCAGTTGGGTGGGAAACCTTTCGAGTGTCTAAAAAATATCGGATATGGAGCGGAAACAGGGAATGGACAGTGTTTTGGATATTCAGGCGAACTCAGAACAAATAGGATCAACATGAAATAAATTACAGCATATGGAAGGAAACATTCCTGGTAGATTTTAGATCACAGAGAAATATTAATGAACTATTGTGTCATGGAACAATAGCAGTGAATGAAATAACACCAGAAATGCAATAAGGAGGGATGATATTTTTCCTTAATTTCATTGGTTAGAAGCCTTTCTTTGCAGTAGGGGGCGTTATCAGCTCAGCGGCATAGCTACTGGCTTTCCACCCGTAAAGTGAAGTTCGAATTCCGGTCCATCCTGGGTTGAGATTTTAACCTCAGAATTCACGTGGCGTTGGGAAGGGCAAACGGCAAGATTCAAAATGAGCCTGGCTGGCTTCAGCAACCCCAAAAATCACTGGGATAAACTGAAGAAAGTTTTGAGCGGCCCCTTTGGCTGAATTTCAGCGTAGGTCTACTGGTCTTCGGTTCAGAGGGACCCGAGTTCGATTCCCTGCCAGACAATAGATTTTAATCACTTTTCGTTAATTCCTCTAGCTAGGGGGCTGGATATTCGCGTTCGTCTTAAGATATATCTTCATTTGCATAGAACACATCACTCTACAAATTATGACAAAAGCACGCAATATTTAATACGTCCCTCCACATAGGGTTGTCGTCAGGAAGGGCATCGGGCAGTAAACCTGAGCTTACTGGGCGAACATCTGTGAGCTTGCATCCGGAAGATAGTGGTTTCGAATCCCACTGTCGGCAGCCCTGAAGACGGTTTCCGTGGTTTCCCAATTTCACACCAGGCAAATGCTGGAGATGTACCTTAATTAAGGCCACGGCCGCTTCCTTCCCACCCCTAGGCCATTCATATCCCATTGTCGCCATAAGACTTATCTGTGTCGGTGAGAAGTAAAGCAAATTATAAAAATAAACCTGAACTTGATCCACACTCGCGCCCACCTCTTGTAGAGTAGTTGGGAAAATGCCAAGCAAAAGTGTCGACATCTCGATGCCGGTCAAATAAATTTCTAGTATAAACGGAAAATTAAGAATTAAAGTATTTAAAAATCAGCTATAAAGCATAGATTAACTCCAGTCATGTAGACATCTTTAGTTTCCTTCCATTTTAATTGTAATGAACTTATCATTCTGTGCTTATTGATGTTTTCTTTTACAACACACATGCATTTACATTTCACTTGTAGTTTTCCGTAGTTTCCCATTATTACACAGGGGAAATGCTTAGGCTGTACCTTAATCAAGGCCATATTCGGTTCCTTCCCACTCTTAGACCTTCCCTATCCAATCGTCTCTCTCAGATCTATCTGTTTCGGTGCAACGTAAATCAAAAATTGTAAAAAGACATTTTGTATTCTGGACGGAGTTTGATAGACTGCAGGCTTATCACATTCTCAAGTTTACTATATGCCGGCCACTAGTATGGGGGCTAGCCTGAGTAGCTCAGACGGTACAGCGCTGGCCTTCTGACATCGAATTGTTGGCGGTTCGACCTTATCTGAATCCAGTGGTATTTGAAGGTGCTGAAATACCTCATCCTAGTGTTAGTAGATTTACCGGGAAGTAAAATAAGTGGCCTTCTTTAGAGCCCAAATTTCCCTCATTCCTCTGTCCAAGGGGCACCGTGTCTTCTCTTCGGTTGCTCGTCTCGGTTTAGCGCGTTCGTCAATATTTTCTTGAGGAAGAGATCTCTGTTAAGGGCGTCTTCAGCTGAGATATGTAGCATTTGCAGGTCTTCTTTGGTATTTCTAAACCAGGGAATTGTGGTTTTGGGGTTTGATTCAAAAAAGTGAAAGATTTCTTTAGTTAACTTACTTCTGTCCATTCTTTTCAGATGACCGTAAAATCGTGCCCGTCTTTTTCTGATTGTGTCGGTAATTTTCTATATTTTGCTGTTCGTCGCCATAAGACCTATCTGTGTCGGTGCGACGTAAAGCCCCTAGCAAAAAAAATATTTTGCTGTAGACTTCCTTCTTGGATTTCTTTTGATGGATTCCATTTCATTACTTTGATCCCAAGATTAATCTCACAATTTTGCGTTCTCTTTTCTCCAGTTCTGCAAGGAGTCCTTTGTTGGCATTTAGAGACAGGGTTTCGGCTGCATATAGAACTACCTTCTTCAGAACTGTTTCATAGTGACGTATCTTGGTGTTTTGGGAAAGGCATTTTTTGTTGTAGATTGTGCGGGATGTTTGGTAGGCTACTTCCAGCTTACGTACTCGCTCCTTAAGTGCTTCTTTGTCCAGTCCATTTTTCATGATGATCTCACCCAGGTATTTGAATTTTTCTACTCGGGTGATGTCCCAGTATTTTGTATGGAGTTTTGGTGGAGCCTCTTTGATGTTAGACATCACTTCTGTTTTCTCAAACGATATCTGCAAACCAGTTTGTTCGGCAATTTCCTTTAAAATTTCAACTTGAGCTCTAGCGGTTTCTATGTCGTTTGAGAGAACAGCAATATCATCGGCAAATGCTAAGCAGTCTGTTGCGATTCCCTTGGATTGGATCCTATTCTCAATGGACTGTAGTTGGTTTCCTGTAATCTCACCCGCCAGGTTCTGATGATCTTTTCAAGAACACAGTTGAAGAGTATCGGGGATAGCCCATCACCTTGTCGGACTCCTGTTTTGATGTCAAAGGAATGCGAGAGACATCCGTGGAACTTCACCTTGGATTTTGTATCGGTCAGGGTGGCTCTAATTAATGCCAGCAGTTTCAAATCAACTCCAAATTCATTTAAGATGTTTAGCAGGACTTCCCGGTCAATGGAGTCGTACGCTTTCTTAAAGTCCACAAAGACAGACACATACTGCTTGGACCTTAGTGTAAAATATCTGATGATCGTTTTGAGATTTTGGATCTGTTCAGCTGTTGAGCGACCTATTCTGAACCCTCCTTGGTATTCACCTATTTGACGTTCGACTTGTGCTTCCAAACGCTCCAGGATGGCAAGTGATAGAATTTTGTAAGTCACGGGTAGCAAAGGTATTCCCCTGTAGTTGTTGATGTTCTTCATGCTGCCGTTTTTTGTGTAATGGATGGATCAAAGCTATTTTCCAATCTTCGGGTAGGGTTTTCTTGTTCCAAATTTCTTCTATTTGCTTTCGCAAGATATCAAGTGATTCCTCTGGGGCATATTTCCATAGTTCTGCTACTACTGAGTCATCCCCCGGCGCTTTGTTATTTTTGAGACGGGCAATGTGGCGCTTGATTTCATCTCTGTCGGGTGGTCTGGAATCTGGGTACCTGAGTAAGGGTTCCTTGGTCTCAATGGCGTTTTGCGGTTAGAGCAATTATGTAAATTCTTGAAGTAATTTGCCAGAATGCTGCAATTTTCTTCATTTGACGTCGCCAGTGTGCCGTCCTTTTGCTCAAAGCATAGAGATGGTGGTTTCAATGAGAGATTTTTCGTATTTACGTTTCTCAGTTCTGAACACCCCAGATGCTTGGGCACGTTGGGTTTTGTAGGTTTCCCAATCATTTTCTGATTTCGTAGAGTAGTACTGTTTCCACGCATTGAGTCTTTCTTGGAGTACTGATTCGCAGGTACCATTCCACCAGGCATGCTTTTTGATTCTCTTGATTTCTGCAACGTCTTTGGCGGCCTCAACGAGGAGACTTTTGGCGTTGTTAAAGTCACAGTCATTTGGTCTAGCCTTCTCCTGGAACTCCTCGACCCTTTGCCGAAGTTTATCATTGTCGAAGCGTGTGATCTGTTTGGTTGTCTTCCTTGTGTTTGCGGGAATTGGTTGGAATTTGATAAGAGACATATAATGATCTGAGGCCACATTGATGCCTTTCTTTACCTTGACATTCATAATCTCAGGGCTGTTTCTCCTGGAGATTGCAACAAGATCAATTTGGAAATCTCGGAGAGCTTGGACGGGAGAACGCCAAGTCATTTATTTGCTTTCTGGGTAGATGGCGAAAGTGGGTCGACATGACCTGCAGGTTGTGATTTTCGCAAATGGACACCAGTCTTTTGCCGTTGGGATTGGTTCTTTTGTGAGCAGGGTATTTTCCTATAACTTTCTTGTACTTCTGTTCACGACCTAATTGGGCATTGAAGTCACCCAAAAGAAGCTCGACATGGTGTTTGGGGATTTTGTTTAATTTTTCATCCAGTAGGTCCCAGAAATTATCAACTTCGTCTGGATCAGACGTGTTCTTATCGTTTGTAGAGCATGTACGTTAACTAGGGTGTAGGTTTTGTTCGCGCATTTACTTGTGAGTATAGACAATCTGTCATTCACAGGTTCGAAATTTGCAACCGATTTAAGGATCTTGGTTCTAACAGCAAACGCGGTTCCAAGCATCACAGCTCCATTGACGATTCCTCTTTGCGCTTTGCTATTGAAAAATCGGTAGCCTTCGGATTTAAAAATCTCTTCATCTGGGTACCTTGTTTCCTGTAGGGCCATTATGGATATCTGATTTTCGTGAAGAGCTTTGGTGAGGGTTTTCAGCTTGCCAGTTTGTGTAAGTGAATTTATGTTGAAAGTTGCTAGAAAGGTTTTAGATTTTGGCCTGAGTTTTTGACTCTTCGGGGTACACCGAGACGCTCCGACTCGTCTCTTGCATGATGTTGAGTCTCCCCCAGAATCCGAATGAGACTCGTGCGCCGTGGCGTTCACGACGAGGTATTTATCCGAAGATTTACCCCCTGGGGTATGTTTCTTGAAATGTTGTGCCATCATGCTTTTTGACTTGACTTTGCTTTGGACGGGTACCCATCCTTTTACAACTAGGGTTGTTAGCCCTAGAGGTTGCCTCAAGATGTTTTCTGGCTTCTGGTCACTTACCAGTCTTCGCCGTAACCCTGGCAAGGACCAGTCTTTTTCACGGTGGTATTTTATTTCCCTACTACCCTCTGATACTGCTGGCGGAAGAGCCAGCGAGCTTCCCCAATTCCAATGGGACGCGCCCGATGGAGGTAACCGGTAAATCCCCACACTGGATTATTATTATTATTATTATTATTATTATTATTATTATTATTATTATTATTATTATTATTATTATTATTATTATTATTATCTAACGTGGACTTCGAGTGAGGTACTTTCACATTTGTCTACAGCGGTAATACCACAAACAAGTGAGTAGGAAGGAGCGCTGCTAATAGCGTATTTGTTTTATTAATACACAAAGAAGAGTGTTTGCAGCCATTCTTGGAAAGACGTGAAAACACTGGTTAGTAATAAATTCATAGGAAACCTGCGTGGTTTCAGAATACAAATGGGCTGTCAGGACCAGTTCTTCGGCATAAGCCAAGTACGGTAAGTGAAAAATGTTACGTGATAAACAGGGATTTAGACCTAGTGAAGGCGTACGACAGCGTTCACCGGGAAAATATGCTGAGGGAGATAATCGAAGGCATTTACAGTACTGCAGTATGTTGACAGTAAAAACGCTGCAATAGGAGTAGGTGATCGTATGCGTTTATGATTCAATAAGTTGCATGAATCATCGATACTTACATAATATACAAGTATATTTTAAGTATTTGGTTGGAAATGTTGAAAGACTTACCGGTATTAATCCCAGCGGCCTCGTCGTAAAGTCCCACAATTTTGGAAACTAGCAATATGACATCCTGGAACAGGAAAAGAAATGCAGCAAACACAAATGGAGGGTCATCTTTTCAGCGTTCAAGTTATAACCAATACGGAAGAAATTAAAAAAGTATTACATGCTAGGTAAAAAGCAAAAACCGTTGTGCAACGATCCAAAAGGGTCTTGGCCTACAAAGATGACCGCCACCCAGCCAGATGGCCTGCAGATACTAGAGTCCCAGGTGTTCAGCGTGACGGTATACTGCGCACTATTACATGGCTTTCGCGACCTCTAATGTTAAAAGTTCCTCAGTTGGACTCAGAAGGCTGAGGGAATCCATAGACTGGCCTGTACTCGAATGCGGGGTCTCGGGTAAGAGGTAGGCACGCTATCCCTACCCCATGGTGATGCCTTAAATTGTTGGTAAGGTATAGGGCCTACGTGGGCTACTTAAAGTGCTTTTACTATGTACAGGCATTCTTCTCGGAGGGCGACAATTTGGGAGAATTTAATTCAAGATGTAGCAAATCTAAACTAGCGTGTTCGTATTCGGGTTCAATAGTTTTCAATTTAATTGTTTTGACCGAGCAAGCTGGCGACGCGGTCTGAGTCACGTAGCTTTGAGCTTGCATTCGGGAGATGGTCAATTCGAACCCCACTGAATATGGTTTTCCGTGGTTTCTCATCTTCAAACCGGGCAAGTGCTCGGCCTGTTCCTTGATTAAGGTCACCGACGCTTCCTTCCCAATCCCTTTCCTATCCCATCGTCACAGTGAGACTTGTCTGTATCGGTGCGGCGTAAAACGAATATAAATTAAAATTTTGTCTATTAATTATAATAATCATAACTGTCTAATGTGGAGCTTCGTAACTCATACACCTCACAAAACACTATCCTCCACCACAATAACACGTAGTTTCCTGTACAGGCAGATGCCGCCCCCGTCGTCGAAGGGTCTGACTAACAAGGGCTTCACCAGGCTAAGAATAGCCACACGTAATTATTATTTATTTATTTATTTATTTATTTATTTATTTATTTATTTATTTATTTATTTATTTATTTATTTACCCTCCAAGGTTGAATTTTCCCCCGGACTCGGCGCCAGGGTTGATTTTTTCCCCCTGACTCAGCGAGGGGGCCCAACCTCTGCCGCCTAAAGGGCAGTGTCCTGGAGCGTGAGACCTTGGGTCGGGGGTATACGACTCGGGAGGAAGACCAGTACCTCACCCAGGTGGTATCACCTATGCTGAACATGTACTTTGTGGGTGGATGGGAAGTTTGGAAAGGATAGGCAAGAAGAGGGAAGGAAGCGGCAGTGATTTTAAGTTAGGTACCATCGAGGAATTTTCTTGGAGAAGTGGGAAGCCACAGAAAACCACTTCGAGGGTGGCTGAGGTGGGAATCGAACATCCTTCTACTCAGCTGACCTCCCGAAGTTGAGTGGACCCCGTTCCAGCCCTCGTGGCAATTTTCAAATTCCGTGGCATAGCCGGGAATCGAACCCGGGCCTCCTGGGATGGAAGCTAATCACACTAACCATTACAACACAGAGGTGGACTTGATTATTATTATTGTTATTATTATTATTATTATTATTATTATTATTATTATTATTATTTTTACCCTCCAGGGTTGGTTTTTCCCTCGGACTCAGAGAGGGATCCCACCTCTACCGCCACACGGGCAGTGTCCTGGAGCTTCAGACTCTGGGTTGGGGATACAACTGGGTAGGATGACCAGTACCTCGCCCAGGTGGCCTCACCTGCTATGCTGAACAGGGGCCTTGGTGGGGGATGAGACGATTGGAAGGGATAGACAAGGAGGAGGGAAGGAAGTGGCCGTGGCCTTAAGTTAGGTACCATCCCGACATTTGCTTGGAGGAGAAGTGGGAAACCACGGAAAACCATTTCCAGGATGGCTGAGGTGGGAATCGAACGCACCTCTACTGAGTTGACCTCTCGAGGCTGAGTGGACCCCGTCCCAGCCCTCGTACCACTTTTCAAATTTCATGGCAGAGCCGGGAATCGATTCCGGGCCTCCGGGGGTGGCAGCTAATCACACTAACCACTCCACCACAGAGGCGGACATCATTATTATTATTATTATTATTATTATTATTATTATTATTATTATTATTATTATTATTATTATTGTAATTACCATTATTATTATTATCATCGAACCATCTACGGATTCGAATTCGATCCTCTTTTTCCGTCATAGGTATCTTATTGATACTGTTGTAAGTTGGACATACTTTCGCGTCTGTAACGTACCGGTTAGTGTTGTAAGATGCAATCCTCGGGGCGGGGCTTCGATTCTTGGTACTGTCGGAAATTTAAGAATGACAGGATTTCTGTATTTTGTTGAACTGTTTCATGAAGTTCATTTCCATTGGGTGTGTACCTGCAAGGAGCTGCAATATCTCGGGATAAGGACCCGATATTTTAAGGGAATTTTTTCTACATCTCTGTAAAAACAAACAAATCATTGTTTTTAATATTTGCGTTTGATCTACGTCACGATGTACTTTGATTGTCTTCACAACCATTTGGCCGATCACGAACCGTGCTTTGGAGTCCACTGCTTCATAATATATGTAGAGAAATATAACCCGATGAATAAAACAATCTTGAGATTTGCAGAATGCTGCTTGCCATTTCTCTGAAGACATCACGTTCCAGTTCCATAGAAAACAATATTCCGAATGTTACAGGGAACAAAACTCATGCTAATGTTTTATTCATTTTGTTGGTCAGAAGTTTGTTCCATCAGCTTAAGCGCTCCCTGACACTCTTGTTCTAGTTCCTTTGTAGCGCCATCTGGCGCCAAACTGCTGCACAAGAATCTCAGGTGCACGCTCTTGCGACTAAGGAGATCAATAGACAGATATTGCATTGCCTTTATTGACGTAGTTAATGCTCCCTTGCCAACTGCTACACTTAACACACAGGAGGAAGCTGCTGTAAAACGGGCCATGTCTGGAAGAATATCTTTGAAATCCTCATAAAAATAACTGCATTGAATGCAGCTCAAACCAAGTGCTGAAAATATGATACAAGATTGAAGAGAACCATATTTTCGGAAATTAAGAACGCCCGTGTTGAACATAAATGTACTTCATTAGTGTTCCAAGAGCTCAAGAACTTATATTGAAGGTGAAGTACAGTGGAAAATGAGTACAAGAATTCTAGAATAAAGCTGCAGAACTAAAGAAAAGAAAAAAAAGAAGAAATGAATGGTAATGAACTTTCCAGTGTAGTAAGTTTGCTTCTTTTATATGTAATGGGCTGCTAGCCAGGCAGCTCAAACCCCAGCCAAATTATTTCAGATAATCGAAATGCTAAGCCACGTCTGGGTGGATCAGATTACCACATTTCGAGATTTAAATTTTACTCAAGTACATTTGCAACATCTATTGCTTTAGAATAGACAGAACTCATCATTTACAATAAAGTGAAAATATATTGACAGTTCATGGAAATGAAACGGAACCATCATGATCTGTCGATGATTCTTGTCATTTTACCTAGGTCGATAAGAGATTACTGAATTATACGGTCTGCAAAACTGAGAACATTAGAAGGCATGTATTTCTCAATCAAACACTACTGATCTGCATTCAGGGCAGTCGCCCAGGTGGCACATTCCCTATCTGTTGTTTTCTAGGCTTTTCTTAAATTATTGCTAAGAAATTGGAAATAAATTGGAATTAATTAAAATTAATTGAACGTCTCTCTTGGTAAACTATTCCAATCCCCAACTCCTCTTCCTATAAACAATTTTTCCCCCCAATTTTTCCTCTTGAATTACAACTTTATCTTCATATTGTGATCTTTCCTACTCTTAAAGAGACCACTCAAACTTATTCGTCTACCGATGTCATTCAATGCCATCTCTCCACCGACAGATCACAACATACTACTGAGTCGAGCAGCTCGTCTCCTTTCTCCCAAGTCTTCCCAGCCCAAACTTTGCAACATTTTTGATGGAAATCACCCAGAACAAATCGAGCTCCTTTTCTTTGGATTTTTTCCAGTTCTTGAATCAAGTATTCCTGGTGAGGGTCCCATTCACTGGAACCATACTCTAGTTGGGTCATACAGAGACTTGTATGCCCATTCCTTTACATCCTTACTACAACCCCTAAACACCCTCATAACCACGTGCAGAGATCTGTACCCTTTATTTATAATCCCACTTATGTGATTATCCCAATGAAGATCATTCCTTATATTAACACCTAGGTACTTACAATGATTCCCATAAGGAACTTTCACCCCATCAAAGCAGTAATTAACATTCAGAGGACTTTTCCTATTTGTGAAACACACAACCTGACTTTTAACCCCGTTTATCAACATACCATTGACTGCTGTCAATCTCACAATTTTATCGAGGTCATTTTGCAATTGCTGACAATCTTGTAACCTACTTGTCTGTCTGTCTGTCTGTTTGTCTGTCTGTCTGTCTGTTAGGTCATCAGCCCAGAGGCTGGTTGGATCCTCAAATAGCACCACCAAAGGTTATGCGGTTATAAGGAAACCGCAAAAACCAATGGCAGCACCAACATGAGGCGTACTAGGCAAGACGAGGAGTGAGGGAGTTTGCCATTGCTTTCCTCACTGGGTCAGAAAGTGCTATTGCAACACGACTGACCCTATGAGCAACACCTTTCTTAACACTCAGATGCAGTAGTCGTGCTCTGAATGTCATTACTCAGCACCACCCATACCCCAGCAGCTTCCATATTGTCACAGCCATGGATGAGACTGGGACTTCGGTGGAAGCTACACTTTACTCTGACCTGTGCTTACTTATTGCTCTATAAAGAATGGCATCATCCGCAAAAAGCCTTATCCATGATTCCACTTCTTTACTCGTATCATTTATACATATATAAGAAACAGAAAGGGCTAATAATATTGCCTTGAGTAATTCCCTTCTTAATTATTATAGGCTTCGGCAGCCGGCACTATTCCGATCCTAGCGGCTAGATTGGGGCTTCATTCATTTCATTCCTGACCCGGTCAAACGACTGGAAACAGGCTGTGGATTTTCATTTTCATTCAGATAAAGCTTCACCTACTCTAATTCTCTGAGATCTATTTTCCAGAAATATAGCCATCCATTCAGTCACTCTTTTGTCTAGTTCAAATGCACTCATTTTTGCCAGAAGTCTCCCATGAACGACCACATCAAATTCCTTAGACAGGTCAATAGCGATACAATCCAATTCACTTCCTGAATCCAAGATATCTGCTATATCTTGCTGGAATCCTACAAGTTGACCTTCCGATAGCTGCAGTCGCTTAGGGGCGGCCAGTATCCAGTATTCGGGAGATAGTGGGTTCGAGCCCCACTGTCGGCAGCCCTGAAAATGGTTTTCCGTGGTTTCCCATTTTCACACCAGGCAAATGCTGGGGCTGCACCTTAATTAAGGCCACGGCCGCTTCCTTCCCACCCCTAGTCCTTTCCTGTCCCATCGTCGCCATAAGACCTATCTGTGTCAGTGCGACGTAAAGCAACTAGCGAAAAAAAAAAGAAGTTGAGCTTCATTGGAATAACCTTTTCTAAACCCGAACTGCCTTCTATCGAACCGGTTATTAATTTCGCAAACATGTCTAATATAATCAGAAATCATGCCTTTCTCAAGCTTACATGCAATGCATTTCAAACTGACTAGTCTGTAATTTTCAGCTTTATGTCCATCACCCTTTCCTTTATACACAGGGGCTAATATAGCAACTCTCCATTAATTTGGTATAGCTCCTTCATGCAAACAATAATCAAATAAGTACTTCAAATATGGTACTATATTGAACCCTTGAACTTACCATTCCATCGTTGGTCGGCCACGGCTGCTATAGTAGAACAATTTAGAACTCTTAAATCATGGGTCGTTGCGGGAATAACTTCGGTCACGATCTTAACCAAACGATGGGGTTCAGAAGAAAGCCTAACTACTTGAAATGAGGAGCAAAAATGTGCTTACTAACTTTTATTAAACTGAAATAGCACGATAACATAATTAATTTAATATGCATTCTTGCCACAAAAATAAAACAAAATTAAATTATTGACTTTGGATGTTCCAAACACAGTCACATTACATAACGTCACTTCGTTTCTTCAAATGTCGAAGAGTTGCTTCGGAGAAGCTAATATTTTAGTGGACAGCGAAACTGAAAAACTGAAAAAGGGAAGACCTGAAAAACCGGGCACCTATTATTCCAAACAAGAACTGAGAGTTAATCCACACGATCCGTGGAAAATCTGACTTTCAACAATTAGAACGCCTGATTTTCTCTTAATTAAGGTTATCCACCAGTCAAATACCCTTCACGGATACGGAACATCCGCCGAATGGACCCTTAATCGAACCAAACTGACTATCAGTTGCTTTGGATAGGTTGCGAAATATTATAGGAAAGCATGGTGTTCACTACAAGTTAATGGCATCATTCACAATTGAAATAAAATTCCACCATGTATTTGTCATTCATGACACCCTTAAGTGATACGTTAATCCCGATGCTAACTGTGCATCACCCCAAACAACTGTTCGGAAGGAACCAACAACAACATGATCCGAGAGGATCTTACGTTAAGTCGTTCTAAAGGAACAAAACTGCGAAATGCAGGAAACACTTACTAATCATGCATTTAGAAGAAATGCCAAACACTGAAGTTAATCAAAAAGTGAAAAGTCACTTGAAAATATTATTATTGAACCGATTTTCAGGTTAGAAATGGATTTATTATGCTTAATAAAATTACCAGTCCACGCTAAAATTTACTACAAATTTAAGGAATTCTTTCCCTTGACAACAATGCTACCAGTACAGATCTCTCTATTTACTGTCTGTCCCAACACGCTACTGGAAAGTGATTACTTACTTACGTTAACTATGAATCAGAATGAAAATATGACAAGGTGAAAATAAAATAAAATACTGGCTGACGAATCGAAACCGCATTCGCAACTCAAGTCTCATTCTAAAACACTGAGTGTCAATATGCACACCATCGAACGAAAACGGACGTTAAAACGAGAAACAATGAAGTTCGTAAAAATAAATTAACATCTCAAAGTCATACAGCTTAACACGCACAAAGAAACACAGTAAAAATATTTAATCTAGATCGGGTCGATGTCCCGCACTTGGACAGCCCTCGTTTACCAACAACAGTCCCGTTATCTCAATGAGAGCTTCGCATAGACCCTCTACAATAAATCATATCGCACAGTAACCGCTACCTTCCTCCAGGCCACTTCCAAAAAGAACAAACAAAAGAGAGCATCTAAACCGAGACTTGAGCGTGTACAGCTACCATCCCAGACCTATCGTCGGGCTCACTTGAAATCTGTACACCCTAAACCTAATCAGTATATACATGATGCCTTCCAAATCCTATCGTCGGGCGTGACCTAGGACGTCTCATCATCAATGACTCCAAGAATAAACACGTGACGTCCTAAATCTATCGTTGGGCGTCAAAGTGGGTCGCACCACGTCTCCCTTAACATATCAGGCGAACCGCAATTTCCAACAAACCTCCAACAGTAACACTGAATCTGGTCAGACAAAAAATACGCACGACGGAACTACGTCTCTTATCAAAAGAATGCAAGTCGAAACACGGTAAGTGCCTACCTCCGGAAAAAAAAAAAATACAACAAGTGTCTACCTCATCATAATATGTGAACTCAAAAATAAATAGACGTGATGAACGATTCTCCACCTCGAACACAATCTCAGCCTGTGCACTGAAGTGTCAGGGCTGCCAATGAAAATTCCCAACACACGTTTCCCTTTTAGTGGATGCCTTCAAAATAATAATCATCACCATCACATTCGAAATTCGCAGATCGCCTATCATCAATTCCAACCATCTTATCCATGACCTCTCCAATGAACAAATTAAATATAACCCAACCGTGTGTCAAAATTGCTCTTCAATCCGTGAGGCCGTACCTTATCTTAACAAAAATCACTGGATGTTTACTACCCAGACCTTTACATTTTACTAGAGTCGTTTTCACTTGGAATCGTTCTATCAATTTACAATGCTTCACATCATAGTCGTCTCAAGTTCGGATTGATTGCGGAAAACAATACAGCCTGTTTCACACAGCCTGTTCCTAAATACTTCCTCTACAAAAATGTCTCAACACTCTTTCTCATCGCTTTATTTCAGCGGTAACACTTCTCTCTCATCTCCACGTACATATAAATCCATCGCTTTCAATCCCCTTTCCTTCGAGACCCCTTTTCATACTTCGATCCCCTGGTGAAAACGACAACCATTTTTAAGCACATCTCTGACTTTACTATAATTACGACTTTCGAACCTCAAAAATCCAAGAGCACACATCGACCTTTCGCAATTCAAGTATACACGATGTCTCAAAATTTTCTTCCCATTAACGACTGTGACTCTAACAAATTTTCTTGACATTATCTAAATATGCCTACGACCCTTGTAAAAATAACTGGTTAAATGTAATTTAACAGAGAGGAATTTCCTTATCCCGCGGTAAACATTATTATTATTATTATTATTATTATTATTATTATTATTATTATTATTAACCAGCATTTCTGAATGCAACTGACACCTGAGATTACAATATTCGCCACGACAAATTTACACTTATAACGTTCACAAATCCGTACTTTGAATGATATCTCATCTCAACACAAAATTTTAAGCGTCGCATTTTACCGTTCCTGACATGAAATTTACACACTGAAAATTTTCACACGCTGACCAAAATTTACAACGCCTTTCGCCTGATAATTACGAATCTCACCCGACAATCATCTGGAAATTTGGTTAGGACAGACAGTAACTAACTACTAACTACAACATAATATAAAATAGACAGACCTGCACATTGGTGACATTCTCAGCATTCTGATTGCATCATCCCAGCAACCTCGTACTTAGCCCCTCATTTTCACAGATAACATTTTCATATTTAAAAACTCACTCATCCAAACACTACCCTTCACACACACACGAGATTAAAATTACCATAAATAATGCATTTTCTTTGTAACTTGCACCACGAACTTCCCTCGTTCTGCAGTCGGCTATAACTGTCTGATGCGTCTCCCAGAGTGGTTTCGCTCCCCGTTGTTTCAACAAGAACAGGTGTTCGGCCGATAAGGGAATCGAACTATTTTGAATCGCTTCCCCCAGACCTTCTTCACTTACAAGAGTACAGGAAATAATAAAAATAAAATCTGCTGTGTATTTTTCAACCAGCCTACACCTTCCCAGTTCGTCTGCAAACGTTCACAGCTTCTCCAATTCACTTTTCTTCTTACTAAATATATGGACTTTAGCCACGAACATGTATTGAAATATTGTCGGTCAATCTGGCGCGAAATTCTAATGACGACGGGCACGAGCTCCCGCGGCCTCAAGTTCCAGATCGACACTGAAAAATCTACGGTGGGGGGTTTCTTTTATAATTTCCGGAAGGACGCTATCCCCTCTATGAGGCTCGGTTGTGAAATCTGCCAAATTTGCTTCTAATAGACCAATTTTGATAAGACTTGTCCCAGAACTCCGGACAGACTTGCACTTATGTTCGATGTTAATTTTATAATTTTTCTGCACTCACAACAGGAGAAATAAATTGTTTCTGCCCGTGCGTTTCGCGCGTTTTTCTTCTGCCCACGACCTTGGCACGTGTAACTAGCTCGCTGTTCTCACGCTAACACACACTTGGGCTTAACTGCATCTAAATTGTCCCTGGTGTCACTACCTCCACAGAGGGTATATGAATAATTTTGCTTATTTATTTCTTCCTTTACTATCTTGTCAAAATCCCTCGTTGTGCAGAATTCATTAATTTAGAAAATTGTCGGGCACTCGAGTTCCACCGAGGTGTCCCGGCAATCCACGAGCTCGCCTTGCGGGAACCTTCCCACGCAACATCGGGCTCTTGGGAGCGCAAAATGGCTGCCCTCAAACATACAGTAGTTTCTGAATACCAAATAAATATTTGAGAAAAATAAAAAATTTCTCACCGTAGAATTATGGGTTCATAATCCACCTACAACAACGAAATGTTTACCCAGAAAGGGGAAATATTTAAACAGATATATTCCTTCAAAATTCTAAAGTGTACATGGGAATTTTGACACAAATGGACCATGATTCTACGTAAAATTTCCCAGCCGATCTCACTCTTGACGTAGGGCTCTGTTACTTTCACGTATTTCCCTGTTTTCTTCTTCCAACAATAGAATTGCGGTACAGATGTCATCAACAAAGTCTTCTCTTAAGAATGAACATTGTAAACATTCAGCGTCTTCCTCTTCTTTACTCCCACTGCTTGCCTGTCCTTGGAGTGGTGCCTCGACCTGTCTTCCTCTCGGCGTGACGATCATATTTACTGGTTGTACCTCTTCTTCTTCTTGTTCTTCTTCTTCAGTGACCATTTCCCCAGCTGGTAAGGCTGCGTCATCCTGTAATGGGATTCTTTCTTCGGCTCTATGATAAACCTTTAAGTTGGCGGCATTGTCATTGAATTGGGAGTTGCTCGGAGTCAGTTTCTTGTTGTTATTGAAGTTACGTGTGTCATTTGATGGTCTCTGCCGCCTGCCTCTCTCTCTCTCTCTCTACACCTGCTATCTGCATTTCACTGAAAGGGCTCTCCGGCATATCTTTCCTTTATCAAAGAAACAATGTTGACGGGCTGTAACGTCTACCCACAATAATGGCGCTTTCTCGACGTATCCATCAGCTGTCCTCCATCTACGTTCTTCAGATATCTTGGCCTCCAGGACATCTTCCATCAGATCCTCAAAGAATTCCTTTACAGTTAGGTGCGGGTCTTCCTTCAATTGGCAAAACTGGTCCTGATATCTCCCAGTCATATTAAAGACGTTCGCGATCCTTAAGTTTTGAGATTTTCTCGCCTCAACGTACACATTCTGGCCTGTAGCCTTTGCGTCCTTTTCAACTTTCAATTGACTACCAAGGTCTAGATTATAATCCTCCATAGCTTGACTCAGATTTCCAACCATCTTTGATTGCCTGTCCGCTGTACTGATCTCATTACTAACTTCACTCTCCTTGAGTTTGACCTTCTCGTCCGTCTGCTCCTGGGCTAAGGTATTCACTCTTGAATCCTGTTCACAATTACTATCGACATCCTCGGACTCTTTGGTGTGGACGGTCATGACCCGTTCATCGTCACCTAAATCCTTTTCTACTTCCACTGCTCCCTCTTTGAATTCTGGACAACCAATCTCAGTCTCTGGAATCTGATTCTCAACTTTCACGTGTCTATCGGTCATTTCTTCTGAGCCTACCTTTGAGTCATTATTATTTCTCTTGCAAACTTTTCGTAACTCACCCACAATACTCTTCAAACCGTTAAAATTATCTTTCAGGCTAACCCTCAACTCATCTATCCCACTCTTTAAATCGTCATGACTTTCTTTCAAACTGGCTCGAAAAGCATCCATACTACTCCTAGTGTCTTTCAAACTAGACTGTACCTTCTCCCTAGTGTCTTTCAAGCTAGTTGCCACACATTTACGCTGACCTATCATGTCATCCATTTTACTACTCAAATTCTCATTGAACTTACTATGTAAACTCTCCACCTTACTTATCCGACTCTCATTATGAACCTTCATGTCCTCTCTCAACTTCTCATTCCAGCTATCCAACTTACTATGTAACCTCTCATTACGAACTTTCATGTCCTCTCTTATCCGCCTAAACATCTTTTCCAACTCCTGCCTTATCAAATCCACGGTCACCTGACCTTCCATCTCACAATACCACAAAGAATACAATAATGAGTACGCTGGCTGTTGATGCAACCAGAATACTCCAAACTACTAGGGAAAGAATTCACTACCTACTGCGTTTTCACATACAAACGCTGTTATAATTTGATACCGAAACTGACAACATTCCAACAGTTGTCTTATAAAGTTTTGTTTAGGTGGCTGGTATCACAAATTATTTAATAAAAAGAAAATTCTGAAGTTAATAAGTTATTCCGGATAAATATCCCAAATAGTTTCGCTTCCGTAAATTAAGTAAATAAAGAACATGTTAGCGCATAAACTTTGAATGTAATTCAGCATTACCACTTCCAAAACTTATATTGGCAACATGACATAAGCTTCAATACAGCTTTAAATACTGGTTTCCTAAAATGCATTGTGACTGTTATTATTATTATTATTATCTACCAAGTAGTTACGCTCCTCATTAAACGTATTAATATCTAGCACTCTCATTGGGCATAATTCGTTTAACTGTGGCTCAGCCATAGTTCTCACCCGCTTGTATTATTTATAATGTGGCTTAAGCCTCAACATTATTTTATATTTTTCTAACATTTATTTTCAATGGATAATTTCATTATCGTTATCGTGGCATCATATCGTTATCGTGACTTTGGGCTCCTCATCGTTATCGTGACATTAAGGCCCCAAAGTTGATGGCGCCACTTCTACTGAACCCTTGAACTTACCATTCCATCGTTGGTCGGCCACGGCTGCTATAGTAGAACAATTTAGAACTCTTAAATCATGGGTCGTTGCGGGAATAACTTCGGTCACGATCTTAACCAAACGATGGGGTTCAGAAGAAAGCCTAACTACTTGAAATGAGGAGCAAAAATGTGCTTACTAACTTTTATTAAACTGAAATAGCACGATAACATAATTAATTTAATATGCATTCTTGCCACAAAAATAAAACAAAATTAAATTATTGACTTTGGATGTTCCAAACACAGTCACATTACATAACGTCACTTCGTTTCTTCAAATGTCGAAGAGTTGCTTCGGAGAAGCTAATATTTTAGTGGACAGCGAAACTGAAAAACTGAAAAAGGGAAGACCTGAAAAACCGGGCACCTATTATTCCAAACAAGAACTGAGAGTTAATCCACACGATCCGTGGAAAATCTGACTTTCAACAATTAGAACGCCTGATTTTCTCTTAATTAAGGTTATCCACCAGTCAAATACCCTTCACGGATACGGAACATCCGCCGAATGGACCCTTAATCGAACCAAACTGACTATCAGTTGCTTTGGATAGGTTGCGAAATATTATAGGAAAGCATGGTGTTCACTACAAGTTAATGGCATCATTCACAATTGAAATAAAATTCCACCATGTATTTGTCATTCATGACACCCTTAAGTGATACGTTAATCCCGATGCTAACTGTGCATCACCCCAAACAACTGTTCGGAAGGAACCAACAACAACATGATCCGAGAGGATCTTACGTTAAGTCGTTCTAAAGGAACAAAACTGCGAAATGCAGGAAACACTTACTAATCATGCATTTAGAAGAAATGCCAAACACTGAAGTTAATCAAAAAGTGAAAAGTCACTTGAAAATATTATTATTGAACCGATTTTCAGGTTAGAAATGGATTTATTATGCTTAATAAAATTACCAGTCCACGCTAAAATTTACTACAAATTTAAGGAATTCTTTCCCTTGACAACAATGCTACCAGTACAGATCTCTCTATTTACTGTCTGTCCCAACACGCTACTGGAAAGTGATTACTTACTTACGTTAACTATGAATCAGAATGAAAATATGACAAGGTGAAAATAAAATAAAATACTGGCTGACGAATCGAAACCGCATTCGCAACTCAAGTCTCATTCTAAAACACTGAGTGTCAATATGCACACCATCGAACGAAAACGGACGTTAAAACGAGAAACAATGAAGTTCGTAAAAATAAATTAACATCTCAAAGTCATACAGCTTAACACGCACAAAGAAACACAGTAAAAATATTTAATCTAGATCGGGTCGATGTCCCGCACTTGGACAGCCCTCGTTTACCAACAACAGTCCCGTTATCTCAATGAGAGCTTCGCATAGACCCTCTACAATAAATCATATCGCACAGTAACCGCTACCTTCCTCCAGGCCACTTCCAAAAAGAACAAACAAAAGAGAGCATCTAAACCGAGACTTGAGCGTGTACAGCTACCATCCCAGACCTATCGTCGGGCTCACTTGAAATCTGTACACCCTAAACCTAATCAGTATATACATGATGCCTTCCAAATCCTATCGTCGGGCGTGACCTAGGACGTCTCATCATCAATGACTCCAAGAATAAACACGTGACGTCCTAAATCTATCGTTGGGCGTCAAAGTGGGTCGCACCACGTCTCCCTTAACATATCAGGCGAACCGCAATTTCCAACAAACCTCCAACAGTAACACTGAATCTGGTCAGACAAAAAATACGCACGACGGAACTACGTCTCTTATCAAAAGAATGCAAGTCGAAACACGGTAAGTGCCTACCTCCGGAAAAAAAAAAAAATACAACAAGTGTCTACCTCATCATAATATGTGAACTCAAAAATAAATAGACGTGATGAACGATTCTCCACCTCGAACACAATCTCAGCCTGTGCACTGAAGTGTCAGGGCTGCCAATGAAAATTCCCAACACACGTTTCCCTTTTAGTGGATGCCTTCAAAATAATAATCATCACCATCACATTCGAAATTCGCAGATCGCCTATCATCAATTCCAACCATCTTATCCATGACCTCTCCAATGAACAAATTAAATATAACCCAACCGTGTGTCAAAATTGCTCTTCAATCCGTGAGGCCGTACCTTATCTTAACAAAAATCACTGGATGTTTACTACCCAGACCTTTACATTTTACTAGAGTCGTTTTCACTTGGAATCGTTCTATCAATTTACAATGCTTCACATCATAGTCGTCTCAAGTTCGGATTGATTGCGGAAAACAATACAGCCTGTTTCACACAGCCTGTTCCTAAATACTTCCTCTACAAAAATGTCTCAACACTCTTTCTCATCGCTTTATTTCAGCGGTAACACTTCTCTCTCATCTCCACGTACATATAAATCCATCGCTTTCAATCCCCTTTCCTTCGAGACCCCTTTTCATACTTCGATCCCCTGGTGAAAACGACAACCATTTTTAAGCACATCTCTGACTTTACTATAATTACGACTTTCGAACCTCAAAAATCCAAGAGCACACATCGACCTTTCGCAATTCAAGTATACACGATGTCTCAAAATTTTCTTCCCATTAACGACTGTGACTCTAACAAATTTTCTTGACATTATCTAAATATGCCTACGACCCTTGTAAAAATAACTGGTTAAATGTAATTTAACAGAGAGGAATTTCCTTATCCCGCGGTAAACATTATTATTATTATTATTATTATTATTATTATTATTATTATTATTATTAACCAGCATTTCTGAATGCAACTGACACCTGAGATTACAATATTCGCCACGACAAATTTACACTTATAACGTTCACAAATCCGTACTTTGAATGATATCTCATCTCAACACAAAATTTTAAGCGTCGCATTTTACCGTTCCTGACATGAAATTTACACACTGAAAATTTTCACACGCTGACCAAAATTTACAACGCCTTTCGCCTGATAATTACGAATCTCACCCGACAATCATCTGGAAATTTGGTTAGGACAGACAGTAACTAACTACTAACTACAACATAATATAAAATAGACAGACCTGCACATTGGTGACATTCTCAGCATTCTGATTGCATCATCCCAGCAACCTCGTACTTAGCCCCTCATTTTCACAGATAACATTTTCATATTTAAAAACTCACTCATCCAAACACTACCCTTCACACACACACGAGATTAAAATTACCATAAATAATGCATTTTCTTTGTAACTTGCACCACGAACTTCCCTCGTTCTGCAGTCGGCTATAACTGTCTGATGCGTCTCCCAGAGTGGTTTCGCTCCCCGTTGTTTCAACAAGAACAGGTGTTCGGCCGATAAGGGAATCGAACTATTTTGAATCGCTTCCCCCAGACCTTCTTCACTTACAAGAGTACAGGAAATAATAAAAATAAAATCTGCTGTGTATTTTTCAACCAGCCTACACCTTCCCAGTTCGTCTGCAAACGTTCACAGCTTCTCCAATTCACTTTTCTTCTTACTAAATATATGGACTTTAGCCACGAACATGTATTGAAATATTGTCGGTCAATCTGGCGCGAAATTCTAATGACGACGGGCACGAGCTCCCGCGGCCTCAAGTTCCAGATCGACACTGAAAAATCTACGGTGGGGGGTTTCTTTTATAATTTCCGGAAGGACGCTATCCCCTCTATGAGGCTCGGTTGTGAAATCTGCCAAATTTGCTTCTAATAGACCAATTTTGATAAGACTTGTCCCAGAACTCCGGACAGACTTGCACTTATGTTCGATGTTAATTTTATAATTTTTCTGCACTCACAACAGGAGAAATAAATTGTTTCTGCCCGTGCGTTTCGCGCGTTTTTCTTCTGCCCACGACCTTGGCACGTGTAACTAGCTCGCTGTTCTCACGCTAACACACACTTGGGCTTAACTGCATCTAAATTGTCCCTGGTGTCACTACCTCCACAGAGGGTATATGAATAATTTTGCTTATTTATTTCTTCCTTTACTATCTTGTCAAAATCCCTCGTTGTGCAGAATTCATTAATTTAGAAAATTGTCGGGCACTCGAGTTCCACCGAGGTGTCCCGGCAATCCACGAGCTCGCCTTGCGGGAACCTTCCCACGCAACATCGGGCTCTTGGGAGCGCAAAATGGCTGCCCTCAAACATACAGTAGTTTCTGAATACCAAATAAATATTTGAGAAAAATAAAAAATTTCTCACCGTAGAATTATGGGTTCAATATCCGAACCCATTGTCTTTAGTATATCCCCAGAAATCCTACCAATTTCAGTCGCTCTTCTAGTTTTCAAATTTGTATCTTATTGTAAATGTCGTTGTTACCATAGGTAAATTTTAATATTCTTTTAGTATCAGTCACCTCCTCTTTATGAATTGTATCCTTGTAACCAACAATCTTTGCATACTGCTGACTGAATACTTGTGCCTTTTAAAGATCCTCATACACACACTCCCCTTGTTCATTAATGATTCCTGGGATGTCCTTCATGGTAGCATTTTTAGCCTTAAAGTACCTATAATACCCTTCCATTTTTCACTAAAATTTATATGACTGCCAACTGTGCTTGCCATCATGTTATCCTTAGCTGACTCCTTTGCTAGATTCAATCTCCTAGTAAATTCCTTCAATTTCTCCTTACTTTCATATCCATTTTTGACTCTGTTCCTTTCCAGTCTGCACCTCCTTCTTAGTCTCTTTATTTCTCTGTTATAATATAGTGGGCCTTTACCATTCCTTACCACCTTTAAAGGTACTTGGAAAATTTGAAGATGAAACATGAAAGAAAATGTGGCAATTATGTTTTCGACCTCAATGCTGAACTGAGTTAATCGTTATCCTTTTGTTCCGAAGATAGTGGATACGATCTAGGATTAAACTGGTGTCATTTCAGGTGGTTTAATTGCGATATTAGCATATTATAGAACTGCTGTGGGGCAAACTTCCGACAACTTGGCGTCTATTCAAAATTTGTAGACTAAAAATTGAAGGGATGTTATACAGATATTCTTCTTCTTCTTCTTCTTCTTCTTCTTCTTCTTATTATTATTATTATTATTATTATTATTATTATTATTATTACCGAGCGAGTTCGCCGTGCGGTTAGGAGCACGCAGCTGTGAGTGTGAATTCGGGAAATAGTGCTTTCCTAGTGTTTTCCTAGGTTTCCCATCTTCACAGCAGGCAAGACCTTAATTAAGGCCATGGCCATTTCCTTACCACTCCAAGCCATTTCCTATTCCGCCGTTGCCATAAGACCTATCTGGGTCGGTGGGACGTAAAGCAAATAGTAAAAAAAAGGAGATAATTATTTTCTACAATTGGCTTTACTTCTCACCAACGCAGATAGGTCTTCTGGCAACGATGGGATTGCAAAGGACTAGATGTGGGAAGGAAGCGACCGTGGCGTTAATTAATGTACAGCTCCGGCATTTGCCTGGTGTGAAAATGGGAAACCACGGGAAAACCTCTTCAGGGCTGCCGACAGTGAGGTTCGAACACACAATCTACCGAATGCAAGGTGATAGCTACAATACGTAAGCCCCACTTTCTCGTTATTATTATTATTATTATTATTATTATTATTATTATTATTATTATTATTATTATTATTATTATTATTATTATTATTATATATTTTGCTAGGGGCTTTACGTCGCACCGACACAGATAGGTCTTATGGCGACGATGGGATAGGAAAGGCCTAGGAGTTGGAAGGAAGCAGCCGTGGCCTTAATTAAGGTACAGCCCCAGCATTTGCCTTGTGTGAAAATGGGAAACCACGGAAAACCATTTTCAGGGCTGCCGATAGTGGGATTCGAACCTACTATCTCCCGGATGCAAGCTCACAGCAGCGCGCCTCTCCGCGCACGGCCAACTCACCCGGTATTATTATTATTATTATTATTATTATTATTATTATTATTATTATTATTATATTAGGTTAGTAAAAATTCTTATCTAGCTTATAAGAATATTTATAGAATTTTTAACGTTGTTGTTGTTGTTGTTGTTGTTGCTGTTGTTTAGTTTATTGCGTGAAATAAGGAGTTTTGTGCATCGAGGTCAGCTTCAACAAACAGTAATGGTACTGGATTTTACGTCACATTAAGTGCTCACTGTTTTCGGAGATGCAGAGATGCCGGAATTTTGTCCTGAAAGACTTCCTGAACTTCCTGGTAAATTTACGGAAACGAGGCTGGCGTAATTAAGCACCTTCAAATACCATCTGGCTGAGATGAGCCTGAACGCCCCGACATGAGCTCAGAAGGTTATTAGCGCTCTTCCTTCCTTCCGAGCCACAAAGCCCTACTCCGTGTGTTTAATGGCTACGAGGTTTTTTGATAAGGACTGTTGATGAAGTACTTCCTTTGTGTTTGAGTATATGATTAACTTGCTGTTTTACTTGTGTGTGATTACTCTTTGTCGCCTGCTTATTGAGTCTATCACACTGAACCAGGATTTAAGCTGATACTGGTTTAATGTCTTGAGTGTTTGATTTTCTTTCGTTAGGTATGTCAGATAGAGTAACCATATCCAAGTCCAAATTCGGGGTATGGTTATGGGTGCTGTAGGACATATTTTCACAATATGTGTGTATGTTTAGTCCTCAGCCCGAAGGCTGGTTGGACCCTCAACAGTTCCGCCATCACCTGTCATAGATGGCCTAGGCAACACTGAAGAGGCGTACTAGGGAAATGAAGAGTGAGGTAGTTTCCCGTTGCTTTCGTCACCGAGCCAGAAATTGCTATTACATATCAGTCTGCCAAGCCCACTGAAATGCATGCACCAACTGACCCTATGAGCAATATTTTCACACCATTCATAGCAGGGACTGGCTGCAGAAGGAATGGCATTACTAGCATCACTAATACCTCAGTCACTTTCATTTTGTCAAAGCCAAGGACAAAGCTGAGACAGATCAATGAAAGTAACAAAATTGCTCTAGCCCATACCAGAAGACATAGTGCACTGTAAACACTAGGTCCTGCGAGCAAAGGCACTTCGAAATTCGAAAAACTGAAAAATGGCATTCACATTTCTTCCTGCCACCCTGAAGCTACATTACTGTAATTCCGAGAATAATTGCTATGACACATCTTATTCCAGAGCTTCTTTATACACAGGCTAGATATTCTTCTCTACAGGATGCGAATGTAGGATGAAGTGGCCGATCCGATTCTCGATTACGCAACAAAGAGCGGGTGACGAGAGAAATAACCTTCGCCGAATTTCAAGAGATGGCAGAAAATTTCCAGCTTCACTCGGCAAGATAGCGGTACAGCTGCTACGAAAAGTATAATGAACAGGTCAGTAAGCAATAATATTAACAATAACGCAAAAATGAAAACTTCAGTAAGCTTGCTCGGCTGGATACGACCATACGCGACTAACTTGAAGATCGCAGTGACTTAGGCAGAAAGTGAGAGCCAAGCAAAGGGCGAGTCTGCCGACATAGGTTCCTCCCCCTTCGCAGTACGTCTCGTCCAGCGTCATTTCCTTGTGTACGGTATGAATGAAATCTGTAGGAAATCGATGATGGGAATAATATTTACTAAGTCCTTATAAAAACGAATTATTTCGATTAACCCTAACTTTAAATGAGATACTAGCTACGTGGAGCCAAGCTCTGGATTCAGAAGAGGAGTGGGTTCGAACCCCACCGTCGGCTGTCTTGAGAATCGTTTTCTGTGGTGTATTATTTTCACTTCGCGGTCATGCTCACTGGCTTAGCTGCTGACTTCCCACCTAGAAGGCCGAGGTTCAAACCCCGGTCGATTCTGAGTCGAGATTTTAATCTCAGGGATCACGTGGAGTTAGGAAGGGCATCCAGTCTTAAACCGAAAATGAGCCTGGGTGGCTCCAGCGCCCCGAGAAATAGCTGCGATAAGCTGAAGAAAGTTAAGTTATTATTTTCACTTCAAGGTAAATATCAAAATAGCCCCTTTTCATAGGCCACAGCCGAATTCCTTCCACTGAATATCCTTCACCGATATTCATTTCATATACATTAGCTCCTCATCTGAAGTTGGTGACTGGAAGGGCATCCGGCCCAAAACATACGCCATATATACAACCGGTGACAACAAAGTTCGGTGAATGAAGTCAGAACGGTCGATCCGGCAACACTGGCGACACACAACGCTGCACCTGCGTAGCAGCAGGTTTTGACAACCTGCTCCCAACATTGTTCAGTTGAGCATCGTGTGTGTGCCGTGTAAGACCTGTGTGGCACAGTGCGTGTTTAGTGCGTTGATTCTGAACTGCGAACAGGAACATGAACGACCAAAAGATCAATGCACAGTTTGTTTTAAGCTTGGCAAGACACGGAAAGAAGCGCATGCGATGCTGGTACGTGTTTATGAAGATCAAGCACTGTCCTTGAAGTGTACGAGTGGTTCGCCCGTTTTCGAAGAGGCCAGGAAAGTGTTTCTGACAACCCCGTAGCGGAAGACCGGCGACCGTCGTCAGTGACGAAAACATTGAGAAGGTGAGGACGTTAATCACAAACGATCGGCGATTAACTGTGCACATGATAGCGGATGAACTGCAGATTAGCCGTGAATCCGTGCGACAAATCGTTACCCAGAAGTTAGGGAAGAGGATAACGTGTTCTCGTCTTGTGCCACATCACTTGACTGTCGATCAGAAGCAGGCACATTTAGAGGCTTCACAGGATTTTGTCGAAACGGCGGATGCGACCCAAATTTCTTGAACTGTATTGTCACTGAGGATGAAACCTGGTGTCTCAATCAATCAATCAATCAATCAATCAATCAATCAATCAATCAATCAATCAATCAATCAATCAATCAATCAATCAATCAATCAATCAATCAATCAATCAATCAATCAATCAATCAATCAATCAATCAATCAATCAATCAATCAATAAATCAATCAATCAATCAATCAATCAATACTGATCTGCATTTAGGGCAGTCGCCCAGATGGCAGGTTCCCTTTCTGTTGTTTTTCTAGCCTTTTCCTAAATGATTTCAAAGAAATTGGAAATTTATTAAACGTCTCCCTTGGTAAGTTATTCCAATCCCTAACTCCCCTTCCTATAAATGAATATTTGCCGGAGTTTGTCCTCTTGAATTCCAACTTTATCTTCATATTGTGATCTTTCCTACTTTTATAAACGCCACTCAAACTTATTCGTCTACTAATGTCATTCCACGCTACTTCTCCGCTGACAGCTCGGAACATACCACTTAGTCGAGCAGCTCTTCTTCTTTCTCTCAATTCTTCCCAACCCAAACTTTGCAACATTTTTGTAACGCTACTCTTTTGTCGGAAATCGCCCAGAACAAATCGAGCTGCTTTTCTTTGGATTTTTTCTAGTTCTTGAATCAGGTAATCCTGGTGAGGGTCCCATACACTGGAACCATACTCTAGTTGGGCTCTTCAGGCTTTACTACCAACCCCGTTTACTTTAACACGAATCGAGAGTTAATGTTTAAGATCCTGTAACTGAACTACCAAGTTCCATGAAATTCCACCCGGTCATTTTCCCCAGGTACTACCCTGAAACGAAACGGCAAAGAATGGAATGGCGTTCTCCGGGACCCCACGTCGGAAAAAAAATGAAAGCCGAAAAGTCACGCATCAAACTCGTTTCTAAAGGAAAGAGATTTGACGATATTCCTGACATCCAAAGAAACGTAACGAGGCTTTTGAACACCATCCCAAAGGAAGCCTTCTTGCAATGTTTCCAGGACATGTATCGCCGATCTCAGCAGGGGGGAGGGGACTATTTCGAAGGACAGTAAGGTCACTATCGTGCATTATTCATCTATGTTGAGAGTAAAGGACTATTCACCGGACTTTATTGTCACAGATTGTAATATTTATCTCACCCCATCCCCGACCCCGTATCAAGAAACGGGACTAAGCGGTAGACGTACATGCATAAAGGGGTTATTAGCGGTTTTCCCTCCTTTTCTTCGGGTTTTACTGCCAACCCCGTTTACTTTAACTCGAATCGAGAGTTAACGGTTAAGATACTGTAAGTTAACTACCAAGTTCCATGAAATTCCACCCAGTCATTTTCCCCAGATGCTGTAATAGACCAACGGAAAACAATTTAACTGCCTGACTGTGTAGCACATATAGTAGCATTTTTAAAAGAATTTGCTTTACTTCGCACTGACACAAATAGATTTTATGGCGACGATGGGATAGGAAAGGGCTTGGAGTAGGAAGCAATCGTCGGTGATCTTGAATAAGGCATAGTCCCAGCATTTTCCTGCTGTGAAAATGGGAAACCACGGAAAAGCATCTTCAGCACTGCCGACAGTAGGGTTCGAACCCACTATCTCCCGAATGCAAGCCGAAAGCTGCGTGACCCAAACCGGACAGCCCAAATTGGTGGGTTCCATTCCGGCTCAGCCTTGTGTCTGTAGTTTAAATGGCACGTAGGACTCCTATGAACAAAATTCCGGTACCTCTGCGTCTCCGAGAACGGTAAAAAAGTATTTAGTGCGACGTAAAAACAATAACATTAAAAATTAAAATATACCCGGCATAGGTCACGTCTTGACCCTTCCAATATAAAATCTAAGAATCATGTTAACAGACTATTTAAAAATACAGACAAAATTACTACTTCATATATGTAAATTATGGCTTCATTTAGGAAGGGAGGAGTCGTGACCTAAATGTTTGATTCCATCCAAGACTTCACCTTGACTAAAGTGGAGAAGACCACTTCCATTATGAAAATACCCAGAGGCGGTATTTAACCCACTTCTCTCCCGAACTGTGTTAATTGAGACTTAGTACACCCTATTCCCGTCCCTCAAATGAATCTTAAATTAGTGGTAAAGGCTCAAATCACAATGTTAATGTTTTTCGTGCCACTAACTACTGTACTTGTACGATTTACGGAGAAGCGAAAGCTTGGAATCAAATCCGTGCCAACCAGGAGGTGAACAACAATGCCTATTCCTTTTTTTTTTTTTTTTGTTATTTGCTTTACGTCGCGCCGACACAGATAGGTCTTATGGCGACGATGAGGCAGGAAGGGGCTAGGAGTGGGAAGGAAGCGGCCGTGGCCTTAATTAAGGTACAGCCCCAGCATTTACCTGGTGTGAAAATGGGAAACCACGGAAAACTATTTCCAGGGCTGCCGACAATGGGGCTCGAACCCACTATCTCCCGGATGCAAGCATACAACATCAAGCTCCTAACCGCACGGCCAACTCGCTCAGTACACATGGGAAACCACGGAAAACCATCTTTAGGGCTGTCGACAGTGGGGCTCGAACCCACGTTCTGCTACTGGATACTGGCCGCACTTAAGCGACTGCAGCTATCGAGCTCGGTAATGCTTATTCTAAGATAACAGCTGTGACCTCCTTACTGCAGAGGATTCATCTTTCCTTAGAGCAAGTAATTATTGCTGACACTAAACCTGAGATGAGAGCAGAAACATTTTATAAGAAGATGCAGTGCTGGTAGGTTCAAACATACTTAAGTCAAACCTATTCGTAAGCCTGAAGAAACTCTTTACCATCAACGGGATAACTTTGCAATGACCATAAAGTAACATTAATCTGATAATCAAGCATATCTAAACGTATTAGAATATGGATAGTTTCGGGAACAAATTCAACGTAGAAAAAAGCAGAGAAAATGAAACACGAACTGGACAGGCACGCAACACAGACAGTCATCTCCATACCATGCCGTGACGCCCCATGCACCACTACAACATTATCCTGATCACGTCTTTGCAGGGGAAGGGCACGCCACCCGCAAGGCAGACAGGGAGATAAAATAAGAGTCAGAAATGATGAAAGATTCTGGAATGGCATGAGTTACGTCACTGCATATATTACTGGCTCTGGCTTGGAAATGAAGGAATATCACATGGGACTGTACGAAAACAGATGTACAACGAATTTGCCAACAGCTTAACAAGAATGACAGCCTCAGGAGAAATGGCTTCATTTATCGTTACCCTCGTTACGGTTGCTGTGCTCCGTTAGAATTGAGGACATAGCGGCCGCTAACTCGGTGCATATCTGATGTGCATATACGTGATGACTTACACTGATGTCGTAAATTGTTCTTGTATGAGGAAAAGTGGTTTGACAGTTTTCACGCAATTTTATTGACAATATCTGCTTTCGGAATAAGAACATTTCTCTTTAAAATTATGCAGTGGGTTTATGAGATTATTTAGAATAGTGCCGTGGAATTTTTGTATCTAACCAAGTTTAACTAATAGTTTTATGAAACATATCAGCAACTTATTGTACTTAATGTATTTCACCTGTCATAAGTAGTTCACGAAAAATAATAGTTATTATTATTATTATTATTATTATTATTATTATTATTATTATTATTATTATTATTATTATTATTATTATGAATAAATACATCGCAACTGGGAAATATCCCGGTGGCAATGGTCACTTACAGTAGTGTAATAATAAAGTTAAGATATAATTACCCAACAACAACAACAACAACAACAACAACAACAAGCAATTCCATGTAAATAAAATATTACAAGAAATATTGTTCGCTTAACATTCTAAATCCAGCATCGTCATATACAAATTCACGCACAACTTATGTATTTCCAGTGCTTAACACTACGGCATACAATACTATAGTTTGAGCTTACTACCTCGTTTTTTACAAGTTGCTTTACGTCGCACCGACACAGATAGGTCTTACGGCGACGATGGGACAGGAAGGGTCTAGGAGTGGTACAGAAGGTACAGCGCCAGCATTTGCCTGGTGTGAAAATGGGAAACCACTTAAAAGCCTCTTCAGTGCTGCCGACAGTGGGGTTCGAACCCACTATCTCCCGAATACTGGATACTTAAGCGACTGCAGCTATCGAGCTCGGTGACCTTACTACTAACTTAACATTACAAGTGATAATAAAGTTAAGACCTAATTACCCAACAACAAGAAGAATACAACACGCAATTCCTAGGAGAGAAAATATTACAAAAGGAATATACTACTTTAACATTCTAAATCCAGCAACTTGACTTAATGTATTTTACCTGTTCATTTTTCATAGCATTTAGAGCACTTAAAAATAAGACTTTAAGCTTATTCTGAAGGCTATTTATATTTTTTAATATACATTTTCTACCAATGTTAAATGAGCGAAGCACCGAGCTCGATAGCTGCAGTCGCTTAAGTGCGGCCAGTATCCAGTATTCGGGAGATAGTAGGTTCGAACCCCACTGTCGGCAGCCCTGAAAATGGTTTTCCGTGGTTTCCCATTTTCACACCAGGCAAATGCTGGGGCTGTACCTTAATTAAGGCTACGGCCGCTTCCTTCCCATTCCTAGCCCTTTGCTGTCCCATCGTCGCCGTATGACCTATCTGTGTCGGTGCGACGTAAAACAACTAGCAAAAAAAAATGAGCGAAGCAACACCGTGAGGAAAGAGATCTTGTATAGGCCCCTAATTACTGTCAGAGGAGATGGAGTGATTGTACCTCATGGGGATCACAGTAAGTACTTAAGAGTTAATAGGATATAAGGAAATACAGTATTATGTTCATTGGGCTCCACCAACAGTTGTCATAGATAGCCTAGGCGTTGCTGAAGGGGCATACTAGGGAAATGACGAGTGAGGTAGTTTCCCATTGCTTTCCTCACCGAGCCAGAAGTTACTACTTCATATCAATCTGACAAGCCCACTGAAATGCATGCACCAACCGAACCTATGAGCGATATTTTGGCACCATTCATAAGAGGGACTGTCTGCATAAGGAATTGTCTTACTAGCATCGCTCAAACCTCGGTCACTTTCATATTGTCAAAGCCAAGGATGAGACTGAGACAGGTCAATGAAAATTACAGACTTATTATATCACAAACCAGAAGGCATAGTGCACTGTAAGCACTACATGTCGCCAGCAAAGGCATCGCATTAAGGATAAAAAAATAATAATAAATGTTTTAGATGTCTTCACTTAGTTTTGAGCGTATATAAGGGTTGTAGTACCGAGTGAGTGACTACGCGGTTAGGGTCTCGTAGCTGTAAGCGTGCATTCCTTTAAAAATAAGCATTTTTTTACGATTGGCTTAACGTCATACCGACACATATAGGTCTAATGGCAATGATGGGATGGGGAAGGCCTAGGATTGGGAAGGACGCGGCCGTGGCCTTAATTAAGGTACATTCCCAGCATTTACCTGGTGTGAAAATGGGAAACCACGGAAAACTATTTCCAGGGCTGCCGACAATGGGGCTCGAACCCACTATCTCCCGGATGCAAGCATACAACATCAAGCTCCTAACCGCACGGCCAACTCGCCCAGTACACATAAGCATAAGAAAATGAACACAACGAAAGTTGTTCTGATGGACTACATCTGCATATGTGGCTGGGAGTTGTGAGCAGTCTTAAGAAAAATAATGGCTTGGAAGGGTTAGTCAGATTGCAGTATTGCTCGCCCAGCTACGATATTATTTCTTTCCTGCGTAACTGTTAATTTTTCTACGATGTATGCCATCAAGGTTGTAATATTTGACATCTGAAAAACATACTCAACCCAGTTGTGTAGACGTAGCGTGCCTATCTCTTATCTGAAGACCGCGGTTCAAATCCTGGCCCATCCAAAGGTTTTAGTTCAGAACTGAGGGCAGGGACTATGTTCACTCGCTCTCATGAGACCAACTGGGGAGCTGCTTGATACGAGAGGTAGCGGACTCGGCAAGGAAAGACAAGTAATATGGTTAAGGATATCACCCCGCTGACAACGTGGCACTCCAGTATCAGCAGGTCATCTGTTTTAGCAGGCCAAGACCTTGACTTCGTTTGTTTTATTACCTTTAAGGTTTTCTTCGTACATTATTACCCACTCCACTCACTCAGTCACAAGCCACAAAGAAGCAGGCACGCTGCCCTTAATCCAACTCGATCATTTATTGTTATTTACTTCCAACATGAAATTCTTAGAAAGTACTGATTCTGAATAAGAAAGCGAAGAAGACGAGAGAAGTGCATTTTTCATCAGAAAGAGAAGCATGTCAGTGTCACGACTTTGTGAAGCGTGTATCGTACAGATGACACTGTTGAAATTGTTTTGAAAATTTGAATGTTATGGTGCAGAGGTCAAGGAACTTAAAAATGAACCTTAAACGTATTGCTTGATTCTCATTTTTTGAGATAATGATACTTATTGTATGTATCGTGCAAGAATAGATTAAAAAATCATTCACATTAATAGCGCCTTTTATTTTTTCCCTGTCTATGGTACTGTGCTTCAGCAGCCTCCCCTCTTGAAATCCAGCAATAATCACTTAACATGGCACAACTCCATTTCCCTGTGTACCTTTGCTCCATTACTGAAATACCTTACTGAAAGCGCTCACGATGTTCATCGTTTATATCACCACAATTTAGCGGGAAGAAAGTCAGGTGTGATTGGAAAAGTGCATTTTTATTGACAAATTACATTGCAACTGTTCGTACGAGCATATGAGATCATCCACGAGTTCTTCGAATATTTCCGCTTTGAAGTTACGCAGATAACCATGCGAAAATTTCTTAAAGGATTGCCGTCCTGTTTTCTCCTTGTTCTTCATTATTAATTCAAACAATGCTGTGTGAATTACGACACTAGGAACTATCTTATTCAAACTCCCACCTTAGTGGTCACATCAACTGAATTGTTGATTGCGGAAAGGAACTGTGTCGTATTTTTATGAAATTCATTTGCGGGCAAATTCTGAAATTTTCGGAGGTATATTCATCCTCATGCATAGAAAATACTTCAGTACAGAGAGATCTAAGGTTGAAAGCACGGGATTGAATTGCTAGTTGAACGCAGAAATATTAGGATTCCAGGAATTCGGTCCCTTCTGCTCACTAAAGTTGGCTATGTTTTGACCAGCGTAGATAGAAAAGGGGGCTTCTACCCCAGAGGTTAATGTGCTAGATGGCGGCCGCGCGCAACTGCTTAGTGCTAAGGCTACCGAGGCAAGATGGCCGCTATACATTGGTTATATGAGACCAACTTTAAGAAGCTGGGCCAGGGGCTAATGGTGATACATTGTTCTTATGGGCCTAACTCTACAGAGCTACCTCATGGACTCACAACTTGTAACTTATGACCTACGTATTAGTTTTATCAGCCTAACATTCGATAACTGAGGCAGGAGCTGCTATGCAGATGGCTGCTATACTCTATTCGTACAGACCTAACTAGAGAGTTGCGTCAGGGGCACACAACTTGTAACTTATGACATATTAGTTTTATCAGCGAAACTTTCGAGAACTGAGGCAAGGGCAGCTATGTAAGAGGGCTGCTAAACTCTATTCGTATACACCTGACTAGACAGCTGCCTATGAAAGTGAAAACAAAGGGTTGGTTTCACCCTTCAAGCCTCTTGATGGCTTGAACTTCAGTACTTCTCACTTGAATTTGTCTCAAAAACAAAATGTCGCTGGGCCTGTCCACCTTAAATGTTCAGAGAGTGCTGTTCCCATCAACGTGAATAAAATGTCTGATATTCAGAAATTAGCTGCCAATGGGTAAGAAAATGACTAAAACGAAAATTTCTGGAATGATGTCTTCCAAAAACCAATATTATAGAATGATGGCAGTAAAATATAGGAAGTGTTATCACATACTGTGTAACAGAGTCTTTCGTTTAAATACGGTGTTAATATTTTATGTCTCATGTAAAATGTAAAGAATGTTGTTAGCAACAACTAGAAATTATGCTGCGTTCAGTTGTGAAAAAAATTAATGCATTAATTACTTTTGACGTACAACATGAAATAGTGAAATAGTTAGAGCCTCCGTAGCTCAGGCGTCAGCGCGCCAGCCTCTAACTGCTGGGTTCCGTGGTTCAAATCCCGGTCACTTCACGTGAGATTTGTGCTAGACAAAGTGGTGGCGGGACAGGTTTTTCTTCGGGTATTCCAGTTTTCCCTGTCATAATTTATTCCAGAGAAACTCTCCAATATCATTTCATCTGTCAGTCATTATTCATCATTGTCCCTTAGGATAGTGACAGGCTTCGCCAGCTGACAAAATTCCTATACACGCCGCTAGAGGGGGTTCATTCATTCTATCCCTGACACGGTCGAATGACTGGAAACCGGCTGTGGATTTTCAGTATGTGATAGCTAATAACATTTGATTGTACGTTACTTGAATTAGTCGACAATAATAGATATTTACTATGATTTGCGGTGTTTTTTATTTCTGTATTTTATGATATATTCCCCTTGATTGCAAAAACCACCTGCATCCATCGGTTATAAACTCTAATAATTATTTTGACTGAAGGAGCAAATGGCCGGCCCCGTGGTGTAGGGGTAAAGTGCCTGCCTCTTACCCAGAGGCCCTTGGTTCGATTCCCGGCCAGGTCGGTCGCTTGGTACGCCAACGCCCTTCAAGGGCTGTACTGCCATGGGGTTTGAAGGAGCAAGTGTTAACAAAATAACTTCGCACGTGTGTCTTGTGGTATTATTTCTAGAGAAATTAAATACGTACGGTACGGACAAAAATATAGTGGAAACGTTCAAATAATTTTTATTATATATTGTGAAACTGTACTTAAAAAACAGAGGTCCTTCTTACAATAATCATCGACTCAATTTTAGTTTGGTGTTGAATTTTTTTTACGCCGCACCGACAGAGATAGGTCTTACGGCGATGATGGGATAGGAAAGTCTTAGGAGTGGGAAGGAAGAGGCCGTGGCCTTAATTATGGCACAGTCCCAGCATTTGCCTGGTGTGAACATGGGAAACCACTGAAAGCCATCTTCAAGGCTGCTGACAGTGGGGTTCGAACTCACGATCTGACGGAAGCAAGCTAACAGCTGCGTGCTCCTGACCGCACAGCCAACTCGCTCGGTCAATTTTAGTCGCAATCCTTCTGTTCCCGACATAATAGGCTCGAACCAAACTGAAGTTGGTGGTACTTGAGGGTGTTTAAAATACTCCTCCGTATTTTCCAACCACGTTAAAGAATTCCTGTGAGATAAAATGTGATACCATGATGTCTCTTCTAAATTATAGAATTTGGAGTGTTGTCAAAATTATTATATATATACTTCGCTGGGGAAATCAAGGACCACGTTAAGTCTGCTTGCATTTGACACTGAACTTGGCCTTCTTCAGAGCCCAAATTTCCCTCATTCTTTGTGAGTGGGCCTGCTTACGCTCCTCTGTCCAAGGGGCACCGTGTCTTCTCTTCGGCTGCTCGTCTCGGTTTAGCCCGTTCGTCAATATTCTCTTGCGGAAGAGATCTCTGTTAAGGGAATCTTCAGCTCAGATATGTAGCATTTGCAGGTCTTCTTTGATATTTCTAAACCAGAGAATTGTGGTTTTGGGGTTTGAATCAAAAAAGTGAAAGATTTCTTTAGTTAACTTTCTTTCGTCCATTCTTTTCAGATGACCGTAAAATGGTGCCCGTCTTTTTCTGATTGTGTCGGTAATTTTCTCTATTTTGCTGTAGACTTCCTTGTTGGATCCTTTTGATGGATTCCATTCTGTACTTTGATCCCAAGATTCCTCTCACAATTTTGCGTTCTCTTTCCTCCAGTTCTTCAAGGAGTCCTTTGTTGGCATTTAGAGACAGGGTTTCGGCTACATATAGAAATACTGGCTTCAGAACTGTTTCATAGTGACGTATCTTGGTGTTTTAAGAAAGGCAATTTTTGTCGTAGATTGTGCGGGATGTTTGGTAGGTTATTTCCAGTTTGCGTACTCGCTCCTGAAGTGCTTCTTTGTCCAGTCCATTTTTCATGATGATCTCACCCAGGTATTTGAATTTGTCTACTCGGGTGATGTCCCCGTATTTTGTATGGAGTTTTGGTGGAGCCTCTTTGATGTTAGTCATTACTTCTGTTTTCTCAAACGATATCTGCAAACCATTTTGTTCGGCAATTTCCTTTAAAATTTCAACTTGAGCTCTAGCGGTTTCTATGTCGTTTGAGAGAACAGCAATATCATCGGCAAATGCTAAGCAGTCTGTTGCGATCCCCTTGGATTTGGTTCCTATTCTCAATGGACTGTAGTTGGTTTCCTGTAATCTCACCCGCCAGGTTCTGATGATCTTTTCAAGAACACAGTTGAAGAGTATCGGGGATAGCCCATCACCTTGTCGGACTCCTGTTTTGATGTCAAAGAAATTCGAGAGACATCCGTAGAACTTCACCTTGGATTTTGTATCTGTCAGGGTGGCTCTAATTAATGCCAGCAGTTTCAAATCAACTCCAAATTCATTTAAGATGTTTAGCAGGACTTCCCGGTCAATGGAGTCGTACGCTTTCTTAAAGTCCACAAAGACAGACACATACTGCTTGGACCTTAGTGTAGAATATCTGATGATCGTTTTGAGATTTTGGATCTGTTCAGCTGTTGAGCGACCTTTTCTGAACCCTCCTTGGTATTCACCTATTTGATGTTCGACTTGTGCTTCCAAACGCTCCAGAATGGCAAGTGATAGAATTGTGTAAGTCACGGGTAGCAAAGATATTCCCCTGTAGTTGTTAATGTTCTTCATGCTGCCTTTTTTGTGTAATGGATGGATCAAAGCTATTTTCCAATCTTCGGGTAGGGTCTTCTTGTTCCAAATTTCTTCTATTTGCTTTCGCAAGATACCAAGTGATTCCTCTGGGGCATATTTCCATAGTTCTGCTACTACTGAGTCTTCCCCCGGCGCTTTGTTATTTTTGAGACGGGCAATGTGGCGCTTGATTTCATCTCTGTCGGGTGGTCTGGAATCTGGGTACCTGAGTAAGGGTCCCTTGGTCTCAATCGGGCTTTGCGTTTTAGAGCAATTAAGTAAATTCTTGAAGTAGTCTGCCAGAATGCTGCAATTTTCTTCATTTGACGTCGTCAGTGTGCCGTTCTTTCGCTCAAAGCATGGAGATGGTGGTTTATAGCCAGTGAGTTTGCGTTTGAAGGCTCTGTAGTACTCTCTGCTTTCATTCTTTCTAAAGTTTTGTTCTATCTTTTCAATGACAGATTTTCCGTATTTACGTTTCTCAGTTCTGAACACTCTAGCTGCTTGGGCACGTTGGGTTTTGTAGGTTTCCCAATCATTTTCTGATTTCTTAGAGTAGTACTGTTTCCACGCATTGAGTCTTTCTTGGAGGACTGATTCGCTGGCACAATTCCACCAGGCATGCTTTTTGCTTCTCTTGATTTCTGCAACGTCTTTGGGGTCCTCAACGAGGAGACTTTTGGCGTTGTTAAAGTCACAGTCATTTGGTCTAGCCTTGTCCTGGAACTCCTGGACCCTTTGCCGAAGTTTATCATTGTCGAAGCGTGTGATCTGTTTGGTTGTCTTCCTTGTGTTTTCGGGAATTGGTTTGCATTTGATAAGGGACTTATAATGATCTGAGGCCACATTGATGTCTTTCTTTACCTTGACAATCATAATCTCAGGGCTGTTTCTCCTAGAGATTGCAACATGATCAATTTGGAACTCTCCGAGAGCTTGGACGGGAGAACGCCAAGTCATTTATTTGCTTTCTGGGTAGATGGCGAAAGTGGGTCGACGTGACCTGCAGGTTGTGATTTTCGCAAATGGACACCAGTCTTTTGCAGTTGCGATTGGTTGTTTTGTGAGCAGGGTAATTTCCTATAACTTTCTTGTACTTCTGTTCACGACCTAGTTGGGTATTGAAATCACCCAAAAGGAGCTTGACATGGTGTTTGGGGATTTTGTTTAATTTTTCATCCAGTAGGTCCCAGAAATTATCAACTTCTTCTGGATCAGACTTGTTCTTATCGTTTGTAGGAGCATGTGCGTTAACTAGGGCGTAGGTAGCCATCCTTTTAAAACTAGGGTTGTTAGCCCTAGAAGTTCCCTCAAGATGTTTTCTGGCTTCTGGTCATTTACCAGTCTTCGCCGTAACCCTGGCAAGGGACCAGTTTTTTTTTCACGGTGGTATTTTATTTCCCTACTACCCTCTGACTCTGCTGGCGGCAGAGCCAATGGGACGCGCCCGATGGAGGTAACCGATAAATCCCCACACGGGCAAAATAATAATAATAATAATAATAATAATAATAATAATAATAATAATAATAATAATATTATTATTATTATTGTTACGGAGTTATCCGTGGAAAGCAGAGGTGAAAGAAAGTGAGGGCTGGAATAGGTCTCAACTACAAAATTAAAGTTAGTTTAAAACTTTAACAAAGGTTATATTTTCTTTTCGAAATCAACAAATAACAGATTATAACAGGTACCAAGTAGCAGATCAACAAATTAAGAAGTTACAAATTGCAGTTCGTTACAGGATTTGGGCTTCGAGCCCCCTTTTACATTCCTGAGCCCTCAGCTCACAACCACAAATTACCAAAGGGCAGAAAACCCCTTCATACCAAGGAGCACTTGCCCCTAATTACAATGTTAAGCCTCCTAGAGGCACGCAGAGATCAAATTAGGAAAGAGCAGTCCCGCTCTCAATTTTACAAGCCTATCAAATGCCACAACAAACTTCACTCCTAACTGCCCTCAAGGCACACATACAGTGAAACAGGGGTATCTTGTACCCAGCCTGCAGGGCCTTCACATGAAGAAAACAAAACATTGGGTTATTTAAATGGCCCAAAATACCAAATTGAAAGGAGGCGTTGCTTGCACTCCTACATGAAACTTCTTAAAACCTAGGTGGCACTCGGTCAGTTACACAGGGGCTAATCCCATACTAGGGAGGTGACTCGTAGAAGAATAATTTATTACATTAAGAAGAGAAGAAAATCGGTTATGAAAACGCAGTCACCTCAAAACAACATGAGTGGGAGCTCGAGAGGGTTAAGCACCCTCTATCCCAAATTGCGGTTAATTTACATGAATATAGTAAGGTTTACATTGAAAAGGATTCGAACCTTCCCCGCGGGTTAAAACTGCTGAGCTAGCAAGAAATAAAGTTCTTAAACGGCCATTACCTTGTTGATGAACTGCTGCCCGAAGAAAGAGGCGCTTCCCGCCCCCTGCTACATAATCACACACTAAGCAAGTTGTCGATGAAGTGGCGACGAGCCATGAACCTCAGCAGTTTTATACGCTCGGGGAAAGTTCGAGACCTTTCGTGAATAAAACAGTCCCGCCCACTAACTTTTATTGGTCGGCTAAAGATTGCATGTCAAAACTGAAGAAGAAATCTAGGATTGGTGGAAAATTAATTTAGAAAATTCAGGATTGGCTGAATTCAAAACTGGCGGAAACAGAGATCAATATTGCCAACGCAAAACATGAAATAAAGAATTTTAACAAAGAACAAACTTATGGATACAAAATTTCTTCAAAAACAGTTCGTTCACTTCGCACCAGGGTGCACAGTTATAGTTTTTATGTAGTGACATCTAGAAGAGAATGTCCACACTTCTTGCTACAGAGCAAACAAACACAAATCGAAATAGACACAGTTCAGAACACTTCAAAATTTACAGTAGTGACATCTTCCAAGAAACCTTTGATTTAATACAGATTTTAAAGTTCAGAGTTTCTCCTGTAGGGGATACTTTTTAGGCGCACAATTTAAATTTGCGGGGTCGGGGTGTACCAACCGGTACAATTATTATTATTATTATTATTATTATTATTATTATTATTATTATTATTATTATTATTATTATTATTATTATTATTATTATTATTATTATTATTATTATTATTATTATGATTATTATGATTATTATTATTATTATTAAAAATGAGAGGTATAGAACTAAACGAGACTACGTAACTAGTTACAAATAGAGGATTGTGGAGGTGGTTAGTAAATTCATAGGGGCTTGCAGACTGAATACTGAAAGGCATAACAGTCCATAACGAAGATGATGACGATGACGACGACAACGATGATGATGTTGATCATGATTAACTTCCAAGACACAACAGCTTATGAAACAATTCAACAATTTCAGTACTTGCACCGCTGTAAATTATTATAGTGGTATAGCTCATCCTACTAATAAATGGCAGGGAGGAAGCGAGATAAGGGTAAGAATGGTTTGTATTTACTCCTGTAAATCTGGTTTTGAATATTCTAAAACGGCGGTATGTTCTAAATTTAAAAATAATTATTAAAAATAAGGGTTTAAACCAGTATTGAAAGAAATAATTAATATTCGGATTCGGCTTTGTCATTGGTTTCTCACCAAAGTAGCCTTGGTTTGAAACCCAGCCAATGTATTTGGGACTTGAGGAATGAAAGGTCACGTAAAACTGGACGCCTCGCTACTATGGACTTTTGTATAAAACTTCAAGATTATTTGTTTTCTAAATTTTTGGATTCAGGTGATAAAAATATTTTTTCTATGGTAGTTTATGTCAGTTTTCATTTGTTCACAGCAGAGAGAAAACTGGTAGCCCACTTTGTGTATTTATTTATTTAATTCGTTTACCCTCCAGGGTTGGTATTTCCCCCAGACTCAGCGAAGAATCCCACCTCTACTGCCTCAGGGGTTGTGTCCTGGAGTGTGATAAATTTGGTCTGGTATACAACTCGCAGGAGGACTAGTACCTCGCCCAGGCGGCCTCACCTGCTATGCTGAACAGGGGCTTTTGGGGGATGGAAAGATCGGAAGGGAAGAGGGAAGGAATCGGCCGTGGTCTTAAGTTATGTACCATCCCAGCATTTGCTTCGAGGAGAAGTGGGATACCACGGAAAGCCATTTCGAGGTTGGCTGATGAGAGAATCAAACCCCCCTCTACTCAACTGACTTTTCGAGGCTGAGTGAACCCCGTTCCAGCCCTCGTACCAATTTTTGTCAAATTTCGTGGCAGAGCCGGGAATCGAGCCCAGGCCGCCAGGGGTGGCAGCCAATCACACTATCTACTAGACCACACACTCTGTGTATAATAATAATTAAAGTAAAATAAAAAAACATAAAATATAATAATAATAATAATAATAATAATAATAATAATAATAATAATAATAATAATAATAATAATAATAATAATACAGTTTGAGTGATATAACATTTATTGTTAAATCCATTTATGATATTTTTAACTGCTTTGTTAATACTGAAGTTATGGGCTTGATAAATCCGAATCCTGCTCATTTAATGTACGGTACTAAATTATTCTTCCAAGCATAGAAATGACCTTTTGGAGCGCATTGTTCCATTCTTCACATCTCCTTTACTTTCGGATGATCTTCTGATATGATCTGTACGGAAGTACTTGAAGTCATTCAATTTTGATAGGTCTATTATATGTGGTTCACGTGACTTCTTCTGTGGAGTGACTAATGTGAACGGAACTTTTCACATGAAATCCTTAATAACATTAGTAACAACGTCGTACGGCCCTGCGAGTGATGTTGAACCATTTATTGACGTGTCAATTATAACAAAAAAAAAAAAAGAAAACCAAAAACATAACAAAAAATAATTATGTTACATCAAGTACGCTGCAACAGTACATCATAAATGCAAACATTTTCTATTTTTGGTAGATTATTTTTACTGACACCTAACCCCAGAAACCAAACCAAACCAACCCCATGGATCTACAGCCCGAGTGGAGTTTGGCCCTAGCAAGCGACCGCTGCTCAGCCCTAAGTCCTGCAGATTACGAGAGGACAAGGGTTCAGCGTGATGATACTTCTCAGCCAATATTCTAGGTTGTCTAGACCGGGGCCACTATCTCACCGTCAAATAGCGCCTCAGTTGTTCTCATGCAGGCTGAGTGGACTTCAAAATAGCTCTCGGGAATTGAACCTGGGTCCGTACGGCGACTGGCTGGCTCTATCCCCAGATCGCGGATCCGGCACCGTAACTTCAGAAGATGCGCATATACAGTGCAACAAGCCCTTACCATGAGTTCTTTGGGAAGGAGTTGACGAGGATGGGCTGAGAGGAGAGAAAAAGGAATGAAATACAGAATTTCATTGTTGGCAAGTTGAGCGCTAAGTGAGATGAAATAGAAGCTGCATTGCTGTCAGTAATTAATCTCGACCTCATTTCTCTATCAGGTTGAGAGCAAAGCATTGCTATTCACAAGAAGCGATGGTCACGTTCGAAAATGTTTCGGTCATTCCAAATGAAACAAACATGGATTTATCTTCCCGTCCAGGCAGCCCTTAACTCTAGGTATATGCTTACGTTCATCATCACTACCACCTCTGTCGGTGACAGCAATGTCATTATCTCTTGTATTTGCAGATGACTCACTTATGGTTAAATGTCTCAGCCTGAGTTCATTAAAAATCAAGCCTGGCCACTCTGTCTCCCCCCAAAGACGGGTCCATTAATCTTCCAGGCAATCTACTTGCTAATGAAGTCCCTCCATTAGTTATAGCATTGTGTAACTTTTATTGTTTCAAAACTGATGAATGACATTTAAGGATTACGTTGAGTCATCCTCCTCCAAATTATTATTTGTGAAGAAAAAAGGAGGATATATTCACGAACCATTCCCTATTACCTCAATAAGTACAACCTTGAGGACATCGAGGTCATAGGGGCACCAATCCTAAATTAGTGGACACATACTTACGACGCTAGGTGTGCCGGATGAGACCATTGTGAGCTGGGGCCTGCATACATTAAAAGCCTCGACATCTATCTTGAGACATCACCTCTACGCAACACAAACTTCATTAAATCAAATAACTTATTTTATTTGCTTCTTCTTTGTCACTGAGGATTATTTTTTATGATAACTATTATATTTATTGTTTACATCTTTTTCTGTATTGTAACTACATACGTACATACATATTGAACCCTTTGGTCCACATTGAGGGATACCTACCTTTCTTACCTATCAGCAAAGTTCATGAGATCTGTCTCTTGGGTCGTATCGGGTTCTTCGTCACTTGCTGAGGTGAAGGTAGGGTTCAGTAATTCTAATCTATCTACTGGAATGAAAGGTCTGTTTAAAAGATTCCTATTTATTCAGGAAAATTCTGAAGCAATCTGATATGTCAACGGTATCATAGAAGTCAATTGTGTCCACTGGACACCACAATCATTTTTACATAAAGGTCAGAACACTGGTGTGAGACTTTAACGTAACTGCCTGATGGGCATTCTTACTAGAAACCATTGTCTCAATTATTAATTATTTAAGAAAGGAAAATCTGGAAATCCTTAAATTCGGCTTCCATGTGAGACCACATGTACCATCATAGTGATTCGTTATGGCCCAGCCCTCGTACACGAACTCTGGACTCTGGGTATAATTAAGGCAGTCCAATTGGTGTGTGCCACACAGTGGTTTTACGGCATGGACCCTTAATTGAATAGATGTGACCTGCGTCTATGTCATGGACCGACATCTAATCTTCTAAGTTACTTTAAAGTCATTGTGGATGATGACCGCAAGGAAATGATGCTACAGTGGCATATGGCCCTAATCTAAGTCACTGAGATTGATGACCCCCTGACCATCCAAGTTTCTAGGCTGAAGGCTAAACACAATTAAGTTACATCGGTTGATGACCAAAGTTTCCACTTTACTATCCCCAGCACATTCACTGCTCAATCAATCCAAGTTCAATAATTACAACAATAGCAATGCTCACAAACTTTGTGGCAGTAAAATCCATTTCCTTCGGATATGTCCTCTTAATCGTTACTTTACATTTTAATATTCCCCAGAAAAAAAACTGAAATTTCCAGAATGCGTCTCCAAGTTATTCGCTTGATTAAAGTTATTTCAAAATGCGGTTTCACTGAATTTAATAATTAAATAAATTTAAATGATTTAACGAAATGTTAAAGAACAGTAAATTTTATCTCCGCGGACTCTGGTTTCTTCACAAATTCCTACGCAGCTGTGATGTGAATTCAATCTTGTGATATTTTTCTGGCTGGAAAAGAATTGTTACATAATTCATGTCCAGTTATATATCTTGTCTCATGATCTCACACTTTAAAATCTAATCTAGTCCTAACCGTTATTAACACTTGGATATCCCAATAATCTACGTACACACCAAACAACTCGCCATATAATTACGATGTCATATCTCGTCATAACATTTATGAATTTTGCACACCCCTCACAGATAAACCAATCATCACAACCGTCGCTCTATATTTTGGACAACCCTGAATTTGGTTACTCTGTTCCTTATACTCAAAGTTCGTGATTTGAAATGTTCATTACGTCCCCAATTAAACAAATTTTACAGTATTTCACAATACTCAGATTATTACCGGCTATGAATTTCAACTAAATCCAGCATTTTAACGTTCTCCTCGGCCGAGAATACAGTACAATCTCAATTCCACGCCTGTCCCGTTATCACAGCTGAGGCCTCTCGTCCCCAAGTTCGCTTGGCAGTAACATGAAACACCTGTTTTTTTCCAGTTGACTGGCTTCTCAAAATGCTCACCTTTAAACTCTGCCGACATAATTAAACAAATACGATATTCTAACCAGCAAAAATGCACAGATTATGCTTCAAGATGCCCACACTAATTGTACGCGTCGCCAATTAATACCGCTATGGATTTCTATGTATTTCTTTCCATTCTCAACATTATAAAATATTCCTCGGGCTATCATGTCCCGGCTTCAATGACAGGTCCAACCTGATTCACACATCTCATCTCAACTCATATAAAACATTCCTCGGGCTTCCATGTCCCGGCTTCAATGACAGGTCCAACCTGATTCACAAATCTCATATCAACAAAACTAACCTCTGTTTTCCAGCTCCACAATTATCATCGACAAAGAACTGGAATAAAATCCTTACTAGAAATCTCGACGTCTAATATCGCACAATGAATTAATCATGAATAACTTCGCATAAATGATATCGTATTTAATAACTTGATTTTTACAAAAACGAATGACTGAAACATTCTACTAGATCTTTTTATTGTCAGTCAGACACAGTTTAAAATGGGCCTAGAAAAACGTTTCTCTCCGTGACCAAATTCATCACCCTAGATTCTCACCCGACAGCGCGCTTCCACTCGATTGAATATGAGTAACCATGGATCCCTACATTATTAACGTCAAATTGCAGACAGAAAATTTTTACGTCGAATAAACATCTTAATTTGACATCATAAAATATAGGCAGTACACTCACACGGATGACGATCTACATTGGACGTGATATCACTTCGAAACTCTATTCAATAACTTTTACAACATTATACGGCACTCGCAAGACTTCAAAAATTTATCCAAGTGGAAAATAAAACAAATGACTCTTTTAGTCGTACTCTCACATTTACAAAACTTAGTAGGGGTGACCACTGCGTCGTATATCCCCATTCAAATACACTTTTAGAGATCATGAAACAGAATATAATAGGTAGTAAGATGGAAAGTCACCTACCTCATGTAGTCACACCATTGTTCATCATAGGGCTCACCTGCGACCCTGGCATTTTATTTAGCCATTTTTACATTCATGACTGTACAGATCATTATTATCTGTCTTCAGGTTTCCTGGAATAAAGCATAAAAAGAAAGAGAATACCCTTCACTTGTTTGCTGAGCGCACACGATGGACTATAATTATTTCCGCACAGGAATTACTTAATCACATTAGAATTTATTCAGTACTTTGACCGTCCTATCTGGTACAATTATTTCACTCAAGAAAACTATCTCCTCATTGAGTCAAGACCTAGCCACAATGGCTAAAATCTGCAGTTGAACTCAGTCTACTTTTGTTGTTTGATTTCGCAGAGCAGCTCGACAATTTTTCGTCCGCTTTGTATCACAAATGCCGGAGAAGGAGACTTCGTCATAGCGTCCCTTCATATTTATAGCAGTTACCCCCTCTCTTCGGATATCTCCCTTCGCCGCCAAGAAAATTTCTATAAATTTTCTGACTTAACTAAACTGTAATTTCAAGAGTTTTGAAAGTGACTACATGCTTGCTACATTTCTGGCGGTAGTGTTCATGGACATTTAAAATTTATACGGGTTCGATTTGTGAGATGGTTGACCCCTTTTGATAGGCACTATATTTTTTTTGACTTGGCTTGGGTCACACCATGTACACGCGCTTTGAAATAGTTCATAAAAATGACTTGAGATTCTTCCGCCGTCGACATGTGTGGCTGACGTCACGTATCCCAGAGCGTGGGACCGAAGGTAATCACCCCCTCGTCACGTGTCAAATCCATGCTATCAAGAATCCAACTTTTAGTTTAATTGTTAATTTATGCATAATGTTCTTAGGGCACAAAGGTCATGGCTTCAATATATACATAGAACATTATAGATCGTTATGCCTTTCAGCGTTCAGCCTGCAAACCTCTGCGAATTAAACGTCGCCCCAATCCTCAATTTGCCACTTCTGCTATGACCTCATTTAGTTCTACACTTCTTATCCTTAACTCGTTAGAAACTGAGTCTAACCATCGTCGTTTTGGTCTCTCTCAACATCTCTTACCCTCCATGACATAGTCCATTATTCTGCTAGGTAAACTATCCTCCTCCATTCGCCTCACATGACCCTACCACCGAAGCCTGTTTATGCGTACAGATTCATCCATCGAGTTCATTCCCAACTTTATTTCCTCATTCCGAGTACCCTCCAGCCATTGTTCCCACCTGTTTGTACCAGCAATTATTTTCGTTATCTTCATGCCGGATGCTTCTAACTTACGAATATCTAGAGTCCACCGAGCTTTCGCTCCTATAATGCAAAGTTGTTCTAAAAACAGACAGATGTAATGATAGCTTCGTCTGGGAGCTGACTTCCTTCTTACAGAATACTGTTGATCGTAACTGCGAGCTCACTGCATTAGCTTTGCCGCAGCTTGATTCAATCTCACTTTCTACATTACCATCCTGGAAGAACAATCATCCTGAATGCTTGAAATTATCTACCTGTTACAGCTTTGTATCCCCAATCTGACATTCAGTTCTCTTGGATTTCTTATCTACTGACATCAATTTAGTCTTCGAAAGACTAATTTTCATACCATATTCATTGCTCCTATTTTCAAGTTCCAAGATATCAGACTGCAGCCTTTCGGCACAATTTGCCATTAAGACCAAGTCGCCAGCTGTAAAAGTTTCCTAACTGTCTGACTTAACTTTACAAACATATAAAACTGCATTTTAACTTGAAACATCTGAATATCTGGATTTAAAATGGAAATTATGAAAATTATCATTCATTAAATAAAATACACACTCGTCGAACCCTGTACTCACACTTACTTGTTACCTGCTTACTTACACATACGTTATTTGAAGGGCGCCAGCTGTCACTCAGTACAGCAATAATAGAATGAGACTCTTGACCATCTCTAGGGAGTGGGGTAATAAGCTTACTTTTGACAACATACCATATAAGTTCTGGGAAAAGGAGATTGGCGTTCGGTTTCCCCATTAATTTTGAGGTTAAGATATTTTACTTTCAATGAAATGAAACTATGAATTCGTTTGATAGAACAATATATATTCTTTAAATAATATATCAAAAAAATAGTGAGTCTTGTTGCGATAAAACAGATGAGAATATGAAATTATGACATTGCAATTGAAAGAAACTAGGCATGAATTTGAATTCTTCTTGACCGGACATTTAACAATTTATACGAAATATTTCCCTCACTGATTCACTTGACTGTACCTTCAACACTTTTAGTGTAATTACGACGTATTCCTTTGCTCTGGTGTTTACTGTAGATGTGTCACGCCTAACGTGGTGATACATCCTTGCGACTGCTTCTTCTCCATATCATCTGACTTCTTTGTAAGTCACTATGGTATGACCTCTTGGCAGGTCCAGGGTTGCCCTCTCTGACTCCTTGGTAAGCCTTGCGTCCGCGTCTTCCACTAAGTGACGGACCAACCATTTGGTCTCACTCTCTCAATGACCAATAATGGCTCACTGAGTCTTCACCATCTCTCGTTCACACTGGTTGGCTGACCACTTAAGGCCTCTTGATCTAGTAGACTACTTCACTGTACTGCATCCGTATAAGTAATGACTGACGCTACAATATGGAGCTACCTTATATAGACGTTGGTTGACACAACTACGTAATCTCCAGAAATAACAATGACATACTCCCACCTACGCGACAGATATTACGCACAGTGGTGAAATAGCCCTGCGGCGACGAGTCGATGCGCGCATATCTAAATAAATACGATGACATAGCCAAGGCGCGGCGATGACTTGGCAGAATCGCCAGTGGTATCGCAATATAACAACGTCACACCCAATCTCTGATATATACAACAATTCTCACTGTACAGGTATTGAATGTTATTCTACACATACGTATATATGCATACATCTAAGTGCAATCTTGCAAGCAACAGGCAATTGCAAAATTGAATAAAACGGATAATTACAATAATAGTACAATATCACAGATAACATAATAATAATACTGACATAATAATAATAATAATAATAATAATAATAATAATAATAATAATAATAATAATAATAATAATAATAATAATAGTAATAATAATAAAATACAGATAAAATCATACAATAATAAAAATACAGATATCATCTTGTAACGGGATTTGAACCGTTACAATTCGCCTCCCTCATAAATAAATCGAAGAACAAAGAATCGATTGATTTATGAACAAAATTATATATATATATATAACACTGACACATATAAACACTTTAAATGAGTATACAACAATAATTTTCTTTTTCAACATCCATACATTTTATAAAATATCACAAATATGAGAATTCTTCTCGCACATTGCCATCGTAGATAACTGTCCAGTGTCCCATTCTCTCTCTTTCTCTCATACAAATCACAAGAGTATAGCACTTGATTTAACACACACAAATAATTTTCAATCAATATACAACATTCTTCTCCTTTTTTTTTAACATATCAAAATATTTTGTGAAATATCACTTATATGAGAACTTTTCTCGCATATGGTTATCGCAGATAACTGTCCAATGTCCTGTTCTCAGTTTTGTCACACAGAACATGACAATGTAGCACTTATTCTTCCAATGCACCAATACGACACTTGGTTCACACGCTAATTCATGTATGTTAATTTTATTTTGCCAGTTTCTTACAAAAATTTAATCATCTTACTCTTATTTCAACAAATCTCACGTGAAATACTCCTTTACATATATAATACTATAAATACCGACAATGTCCCCTTCCTGAATTCATAAGAATATGCACACTCCCCGATACGGTTCACAATAGTGAAATACCCCTGATACAAAAAAATAACTTCAACATTTTTTTCCCGCCTCTGCAGATGATGAAATGGAACTCTGAGTAGCACTCTGTCACTCAAACTGAATCAATTTTGCCCTTATTAACTTACATCTCTCAAGAAATCACATCCTCCTTGGCAACAATAATTAAAGGTTCAATACCATAGCTACAAGATGGTTCAATTATTCCGTAATCCAGCATAATGTTTATTTGTTCTTAAACGTCACTAGCATTTTTAAGTTGACTGGGGTACTTACCTCCCACAAACGATCTATGGTCATTTACTACAAATTTATGTTCATATACGTGTTCATCCTCACTTACCACTTAATACATCTCGATGCTTACCTAACATCGACCACAATTACTCCTCCTGTAATTCACTCAAATTACCTCACGTCACTGCCTCATACCGACTATCCCTCGGATACTGGTCGTTATAGACACCTGACACACTTCAACACATTTCCTCTCACTAGGAACAACTTCACTTACCTCTCATATATTTCAAAGAACACACGTCACCAACACACTTACCTCAGACCATCATAATTAACACGTACTTCTTTGCTAGATTACTCCCAGAACAAACACACACTACCTAAATTAAAGTCTATTCTACTTCCATGATTTGCAACCAAGTCAGCTCCTAAAACAACTGAATACACAAGTTCTGGTACAACAAGGCATGTCTGAGACTTACAATTATCTTCAATTATGATTGGTACCACTATCATTTTATTTACTCACTTTGACTCACCCAACGGCTGTTATAAGATCTGATAGTACCTTCACTTACCTTCTTCATATCACAATTTCCATCATCGGAGTTACTACCTCACTACTTACATCACATTCTCGGCATTATAAGTACTTACATCACTTACCAGAACACTTCTTACGTTTAACTTACTATTACCATTAATTACTTCATTATCTACGACTATGTCATTACTTAAATATCTCACTTAACATTACTTAGGTCAAAATCACACTATACTTAAATCTACTTTCACTACATAACTACTTATACTAAATAAATACTAAATACCAGTTCATCTTCTACCTTCAGCCTGTCCACTTCACTTACCCGATTCCCTGTGAATTTGAGATACTCTGGCTCGATAACGACACCTTGATAACCTTCATATTCGGCTTATCATAATGTCTCTGATCACTCAAATCCGTACGCCTCCCATCTTCCGATTCTCTCTGATTACTCCTCTGACCTTCTCTCTCATAATTCAAATACATACGCCTCCCATCTTCCGATTCTCTCTGATTACTCTTCTGACCACTATCACCATCAAAACAACTATTAATCTTCTGCGGATCATGATCACCCCCTCTCCTCTGATACACGGCTAACATTTTCCCCTTTCTCTCTACAATCTTACTTTCCCTAGACATCATGCGCTCTCTCTCTCGCGCGCGCCCTTGCACACATTCCTTCCAAAGCCTGTCAATGAAATTTTCTCTAAATTCTCCCAAATTAGACATATTATTCCAGTATACTCGAAACCATATTCTACTTTCACCGATAAAAACATTAGACAAAATCTCCAACACATATTCCCATTCAATAACATTATTCCTCAACTTATTTGCATATCTTTTCTCAACTACTTTCACAAACTCTATAGGATTAAACTGTTTTCCAGAAAACTTGGTTAAATCACGATCCCTACTGAACAAACCACTCGCTACTAGCACCTCTACCGCCGTTTTACCTGTAACTTCATGCCGTATCACTTCCTGGCAACTCAAAATTTCTTCTTCCGCTCCCCTCTCAGCGTTCTCTTCCACTATTCTCACGTCTTCCTTCAATTCTTCCTCTCTTTCTCTTACCTGCTGTGATAGCATTTCCTGTTCGTTCCGTAGTTCAGTGACCTCCACAAGTTTGCTTTCAACTTGTTCATTTCTACTAGTCTGTTCCCCCATCTCTTCCCCAATTACATTGCAAATCTTGTCCAATCTTTTCTCGACTACTTCATGAATTTCTTCCCGATTACTAGACATTTCTGACAACTTAATAATTACCGGTACGATCTTGTTACTGTCCTCTGTACATATTTCTTTGACTTGCTCGGTCTGAATATGAAGACTGCTCCGATTCAACTTCATTTCACCTTCTCTACGGTCAACACACTCTTTGTTTAACTTATTTTCTAACTTAGATATTTGACTAGTTACCTCTACTATCTTAGTATCTATTTTATAATTTAGTGATTCACTTAGAGCATCTATTTTCTCATTGGTCACATTAAAATTTTCTTTATTACTGCCAATTAATTCTTCCATTTGTTTCTTATTATTTTCATTACTAATATCAATCATTTGTTGCATTCGTTTATTACTATTTTCGCTACTAATATCAATCTTTTCCTCCATTCTTTTCTGACTATTTTTACTACTAGTATCAATTTTTTCCTCCATCCGTTTTTGACTATTTTCACTACTACTACTAAAAAAAATTTTCATTTCTTTATTATTTTCCTCCATTCGTTTCTGACTTTCATTACTGATCTCGGTAAATTTGGCCATCAGCAAATTTAGAAAATCTTGGTTCATTCCCCCCGCGATTTCCTTTTGGGTTTCAGTGTGCTTCTCAATTTCTGCACTTTCCTGAATTATCCCAGAACCTTCCATCGTATTCACCTGCTCCCTACTCTGAATTTCACCTTGGATGTCCGCCGAAGCAATGACCTCGTCGTCACATGACTTGTTATTGTCTTCCTTGTCCATCTTTGGTTCACTAGTGATAGTACGCGATCTCAAATTAATTTCCCTCTTCAAATCCCTTGACATATCCCCAAAATACAAATATATATCACAAAATTACACTCTTGACATTTACCGGTAATAATTTCCGTTGGCTTAAATGCGCACACTCCTCCCAAAATGAACCTATGATATGCTGTCATTCAGAACAAATTCTGAATTTATTCGAGCCCCACGTTGGGCGCCAAAATGTAAAAGTTTCCTAACTGTCTGACTTAACTTTACAAACATATAAAACTGCATTTTAACTTGAAAAATCTGAATATCTGGATTTAAAATGGAAATTATGAAAATTATCATTCATTAAATAAAATACACACTCGTCGAACCCTGTACTCACACTTACTTGTTACCTGCTTACTTACACATACGTTATTTGAAGGGCGCCAGCTGTCACTCAGTACAGCAATAATAGAATGAGACTCTTGACCATCTCTAGGGAGTGGGGTAATAAGCTTACTTTTGACAACATACCATATAAGTTCTGGGAAAAGGAGATTGGCGTTCGGTTTCCCCATTAATTTTGAGGTTAAGATATTTTACTTTCAATGAAATGAAACTATGAATTCGTTTGATAGAACAATATATATTCTTTAAATAATATATCAAAAAAATAGTGAGTCTTGTTGCGATAAAACAGATGAGAATATGAAATTATGACATTGCAATTGAAAGAAACTAGGCATGAATTTGAATTCTTCTTGACCGGACATTTAACAATTTATACGAAATATTTCCCTCACTGATTCACTTGACTGTACCTTCAACACTTTTAGTGTAATTACGACGTATTCCTTTGCTCTGGTGTTTACTGTAGATGTGTCACGCCTAACGTGGTGATACATCCTTGCGACTGCTTCTTCTCCATATCATCTGACTTCTTTGTAAGTCACTATGGTATGACCTCTTGGCAGGTCCAGGGTTGCCCTCTCTGACTCCTTGGTAAGCCTTGCGTCCGCGTCTTCCACTAAGTGACGGACCAACCATTTGGTCTCACTCTCTCAATGACCAATAATGGCTCACTGAGTCTTCACCATCTCTCGTTCACACTGGTTGGCTGACCACTTAAGGCCTCTTGATCTAGTAGACTACTTCACTGTACTGCATCCGTATAAGTAATGACTGACGCTACAATATGGAGCTACCTTATATAGACGTTGGTTGACACAACTACGTAATCTCCAGAAATAACAATGACATACTCCCACCTACGCGACAGATATTACGCACAGTGGTGAAATAGCCCTGCGGCGACGAGTCGATGCGCGCATATCTAAATAAATACGATGACATAGCCAAGGCGCGGCGATGACTTGGCAGAATCGCCAGTGGTATCGCAATATAACAACGTCACACCCAATCTCTGATATATACAACAATTCTCACTGTACAGGTATTGAATGTTATTCTACACATACGTATATATGCATACATCTAAGTGCAATCTTGCAAGCAACAGGCAATTGCAAAATTGAATAAAACGGATAATTACAATAATAGTACAATATCACAGATAACATAATAATAATACTGACATAATAATAATAATAATAATAATAATAATAATAATAATAATAATAATAATAAAATACAGATAAAATCATACAATAATAAAAATACAGATATCATCTTGTAACGGGATTTGAACCGTTACACAGCATAGGCCAGACTGCTTACTACAATTCCACCTATCTGAATCCCTCCCTGCCATTTTATACCTTTCAGCAGATGATTCATATAAACTAATAACAACAAAGGTGAAACTTTACAGCCTTGTCTAACCCCTGTAAGTACCCTAAACCAAGATCTCATTCTACCTTCAATTCTCACTGCAGCCCAATTGTCAACATAAATGCCTTTGATTGATTTTAGTAATTTACCCTTGCTCCCATAGTCCCCCAGTATCGTGAACATCTTTCCCTCGGTACCCTGGCATATGCTTTCTCAAGATCTACGAAACATAAACACAACTGTCTATTCCTCTCATAGCATTTTTCAATTACCTGGCGCATAATGATAATCTGATCCTGACAGAACCTCTGTGGTCTGAAACCACACTGGTTTTCATCCAACTTTCTCTCAAACAATGATCGCACCCTCCTTTCTAAAATGCCAGTGAATACTTTGCCTGGTGTACTAATCATTGAGATACCTCGATAGTTGTTGCAATCTTTCCTGTTCCCTTGCTTATAGATAGGTGCAATTACTGATTTTCTCCAATCTGAATATACCTTACCAACACTCCATGTTAATATTACTCTATGAAGCAATTTGATCCCACCCACTACCTACTTTTACGGTTTTCGGGGACACCGAGGTGCCGGATTTTATTCCCACATGATTTATTTTACGTGCAAGTAAATCTACCGACAAGAGGCTTATGCGTTTGAGCACCTTCAAATACCACCGGGCTGAGCGAGAATCGAACAAAAGTCCAGCGCCTCAATTGTCTGAGCTACTCAGCCCGCCATTATTATTATTATTATTATTATTATTATTATTATTATTATTATTATTATTATTATTATTATTATTATTATTATTGAAGGGTCGTCCATGGCTCAGGCGGCAGCGCGTCGGCCTCTCACCACTGGATACCGTGGTTCAAATCCCGGTCACTCCATGTGAGACTTGTCCTGGACAAAGCGGTAGCAGGACAGGTTTTTCTCCGGGTACTCCGGTTTTCCTTGTCATCTTTCATTCCAGCAACACTCTCCATTAACATTTCCTTTCATTTGTCATTCATTAATCATTGCCTCAGAGGAGTGCGGCAGGCTTCGGCAGCCGGCACAATTCCTATTCTCTCCCCTCAGTGAATCTAGTGCATGGGAATGACTTCCGGCACTGCTATATCCTACATCCCAGACTTCCCGAACATGAAAAAAGACATGGTGCAACAGCCCCAAGGGCCATAGCCTACAGAGCGACCGCTGCTCAGCCCGAAGCTCTGCAGAATACGAGGTGGAGCGTGGTCAGCGTAACGAATCTTCTTGGCCGTTAATCTTGGATTTCTAGACTGGGGCTGCTATCTCAAAGTTAGAGAGCTTTTCGATTGTTCTTATGTAGGCTGAGCCCTCTATTCCAGGCAAAATTCCCTGACCTGGTCGCGAATCAAACCCGTGGCCTTCGGATGAGAGGCAGGCACACTAACTCTAGGCCTCGGGGCCCGCTTTTTTAACACGGCAATAATAATAATAATAATAATAATAATAATAATAATAATAATAATAATAATAATAATAATAATAATAATAATAATTAGGCTAGTTACTTACTTACTGTCACTCCTGGGTGGAGCATAGGACATCTCTATCGGATGACTCGATCTACAGCTACTGTCTTGATGTTCTTCCAGGACTTCCCAATAGTCGCCGATTCTGCTTCCACCGTTAACCTTGGTCTCTCCCTTCTTCTAACTCCCTGGGGATTGCATTCAAGAGCCGGATTTGGTATGCTGTCAGGACGTCGGCTCAGGGTGTGACCCATTCATTTCCATATACGTTCTTTTTTTTTTTTTGGACTTCAGCCATGCGTTGTTGGGTGCGCTTCTACAATTTTTTATTCGATGTAGGTTTAGCTTTCTTTCAATTGTTATCAATATTATGAGACACCAAGTTATCGCAAATATTTTCCACTTGAGCTCTTTAGCGTGCCGGAAGCCAATGACTGGGAGTTATGCATTATCATTATTATGATAATAATGTTAGAGGCTTTACTTCCCACTATCTACTTTCACGGATTTCGGAGACGCCACTGTGCCGCAATTTAGTCCCGCAGGTGATCTTTTACGCGCTTGTAAATCTACCGACATGAGACTTACGTATTTGAGCACCTTCACAAATACCACCGGCCTGAGCCAGGATCGAGCCTACCATGTTGGGGTCAGGAGGCCAGCTCCTCAATCACCTGCGCCACTCAGCCAGGCAGTTAGGCATTTAAACATCCTCAGAAACAATCAGCATCAGCTGGGATAGAACCCACTATCTCTGGAACTGAACGATAACGATTAAAAGAAAGCACCATTTAGTTCGGCAACAGGCGTATTCAAGTTATTTGTTTTACGTCGCACGAACACGGACAGGTCTTCCGGCGACGATGGGACAGAAAGTGCTGTGAAGGAAGCGACTGTGGTCTTCTTTATGGTACAACTCTTGCATTTTTCTGATGCAAAAAATTAAAATATATAGGAAAAACATCTTTAGTGCTATCTCCCGAATGCAAGGTGACAGCAAAGCGACCCGAACGGCGTAGTGAACACGTGCGATTCGCATTCAAGGAATAGTTCAAAACTCTAGTCGTGATAGTAAAATACTTTTGGAAAATAGCGCCTAGGAGAGTGGACAATCACATCAAGATCAGTGAGTGTCACGTGACCTACTCACCAGAGTGCAAAAATACCGAAGATAATTCCAGACCTCATTTTTTGTGTGTGTTTTAATGTAGCATATGTATAGATCTGTGTTTGTATATACCAGGGCTCTCAAACGCCCAAAATCTCACGCGTGCAAATCGAGGCGCAAGAGCTCAGTGCACTGTGCATCGGTCCCGCTCGGTTCAGCTCGGACCAACGCTTCGTCTCTAGGCTACTCGGCTAAGCTCGGCTCAAGTCAGCTCGGATTTAGAGCGCTACGGAGCAAGTGTTGTAGAGGGAGACAGGGGGAGTGAGCGAGACGGGCGTGAGGAAAGATAGAGTAAGCGCCATTGCTCCAAATCGAGAAGTGGGGGTCTGCACTCTGGTCAACCAAGGGAAGTCGCCTTTTGCACCGTGCACAGTGCATGCACCAAGCGCATGCACCCTGAGAGGCCCTGGTATAAGGTACATAACATACAATCCACGCGTTAGACTAACCTATATAATCACTTTAGTTATTGTAGCATAATAAATGAAATAAAGTCATAAAAAGCCCATCCAAGTGGTACAATCCCCTCTGCATATCCTTTACCTTTCCACATCCACCTACCCACCTCCCTTCGCCATCATATCTACTTAACCCGCCTGCATCTCTTGGTCAGAGAGAGGGCGTAACCTTCTAGGTGGCCCGTCCCACCCCTTCAGGGTGGGGGTTGAAAACTTTAGCGGTGATGATGAAGTAAAATAATGCTAGCCATTTATATTTTTGCCAGTAAAGGAGTATTTTTCTTTCGATTTCTCGGACGACATTTATATCGGTCTTTTATAAGACCGACCCTGCTTGCACGAGAGTGAAAGCTGGTTGGAATAACGATATTTTATACGTTATTTGAAAGCAACAGACATGAAAGTGGGAGAATGATTGCTGACAGAGAGAGCAATGGCAGGAGGGCACTACAAAAGATGAGGTAAAGGCTAACTCACAAGGAGCTCAATGAACGGAACTGTTTGTGTGAATTACATTCGGTTGTGGGGTCATATGAGGCGAATAGAGGACGATAGGTAACGTAAAACGGATTTGGGAATGGAGAGTAAGGGAAACAGAGGGGAAGATGAATGCGAGGATGGTTAGGCTCAGTTTATAATGATTTAAAGATTACAGTTGTGGAACTTAACAAGAAGAAAATAGAAGATTATGGAGTGATGTGTTAATTCACACTGGCTTGCTGACTGAAAGCTGAAAGGCTTAAGAGTCTATAACGGAGATACGTGAATGTACAGTACATCTGTTTACATTCGTGCTAGGGCAGATAGGATTTCGGTGGCGCTGAGATAAGGAAGTGAAATAAGGAACATTCTCAGCATTTGTCTGGTGTGAAAAGAAGATACAACTGAAAATCATCTTCATACCTGCCGATGGCGAGGTTCGAAACCACCCTCTGCAAGGTGCAAGTTTACAGCTACGCGCTCCGCACTCTACAGCCTTGGTTTGCCCTTATCAGACCGTTAGTTAGTTTGAAGCGATACAATGCTCTTGTCCGCGGCTGCGAGAACTCAAAATAAATCTGTCAGTTTAAGTCCCTGGCCCTTGGTAATAACCATAAAGGAAGGCCAAGTCCTTTCGGGGGATCAAAGGAAATTACAGCTAAAGAGAAATCATCCAACCGAATGACTTAAAGTGCCATTAATATGACCTACACCTTACCCCAGAAATGAACCATACCCAAACACTCTGCTACCTATGCAGGCCTGTCGTTAATGAAAAAAAATATCCCTGTGGAAGCGACGCAGGAATATAAAAGTTGCTGCTTGTGTGCGCTTAATTATAATTATATTTTTCTCATATTTTCAAATGCTCATGTGTAATGTTTTAAGAAATACTGTATACTGTATTAATAATAATTCAAGTGATTTTATAAAAGCACGATGTCTTCTAGTATATATTGATTGCAGCATCGCAGTGTTTGTCCTTCTATTCCCTAGATTACGGGTTCGATTCCGACTCAGGTAAGTGGCATTTAAAGGTGACAGCTACAAGTAAATGGTTTCCGAAACGTTAAAAAATTACTGCACGACAAAATTTCGACAGGTCAGCTCCTTCTAAAATCGGTAGTAATTTGAAGGACCTTTATAGATGATAATAATAATAATAATAATAATAATAATAATAATAATAATAATAATAATAATAATAATAATAATGTGGTCCATGATGTGGATTACTGTAGTCACATCCTAGATCGTGAACCATGGACAACGGCTGAGCGACCTAGTAAGTGGTCTTGAGAGTCGGGATACCAGTTGCTAAGGAATGGGAGTGGGCTTCTCGGACATATTCTGAGTCATGGCCCTCCTTGATCTCAGGCAGCTAGGACTATGCAATCCACCAGTGGTTCCTAACCCGTAAAGGTGCGTCCACACCAAGATGTTTTCGTTATCTTTGTTAATAAACATTGTTAATGAACAACGTTCATGAACATTTTTGTCTGTTAATAAACAAAATATCGTGTTCATTAACTTTTCGAGCATGTTGATGGGCTAGCAGTAGGTGAAATTCGGGTAAGAGGAGATAACGAGGAAGAGATAGGAGATTATAAAGTGTACTTGACTGGTGTTAGGAAGGGAAGGGCAGAGTCTGGGGTAGGGCTCTTTATCAGGAATACCATTGCACGCAACATAGTTTCTGTTAAGCACGTAAATGAGCGAATGATGTGGGTAGATTTTTCAGTTGGAGGAATTAGGACGAGAATTGTTTCAGTGTATTCACCGTGTGAGGGTGCAGATGAGGATGAAGTTGAAAAAAAAATTATGAAGCATTGAGTGACATCGTGGTCAGGGTCAACAGCAAGGATAGAATAATGCTAATGGGCGATTTCAATGCGAGATTTGGAAATAGAACTAAAGATTACGGAAGGGTGATTGGTAAATGTGGTGAAGGTATGGAAGCTGTTAGGAATAGGAAGGGCTTGCTGGACTTCTGTGCTAGTATGTGTTTAGCTGTTACGAATACATTCTTCAAGCATAAGGCTATTCACCTTTACACATGGGAGGCTAGGGGTACCAGATCCATAATAGACTATATCATACAGTCCTGAATCCAGGAAATCTGTTAGGAATGTACGGGTTGTCCAGAGATTTTTCGATAATAGGGACCACTATCGGATCTGTAGTAAACTAAGTATCTCTAGGCCTAGGATAGATAAAGTGAAATATTTCTGCAAATGAATAATTCTGATGTAATTAACGGCAGCGGACCAGAATGTTTTGCTGACTACTATTTGTATAGTATCAAAAGGCGTGCGCAGCCTATGTTTATGTGATTAATTAAACTTTTTATTAGTAATGTGTGTTTCATGAAAAGTAAATAAGCAATATACGTCAAAACACAAATAACAGTAGTCTGCCTAACACGTGCTTGAAGCAGTTATTCCTATGCAAGCAACGTATTTAAAATCAGTGGAAACTCGATAAAACATAAAGACCCATGGCGCAAAAGCCCCGAAGAGCCATGGCCTACCAAGCGACCCCTGCTCAGCCCGAAGGCCCGCAGATTACGAGTTGCCGATGAGGTCAGCACGACGTATCATCTAAGCCGTTATTCTTTGATTTCTATACCGGAGCCGCCATCTCACCGTCAGATAGCTCCTCAATTGTAATCACCTCGAACCAGCTCTCAGATCGACGGAAAATCCCTGACCTTGACGGGGCACGAACCAGGGGCCTCCGGGTAAGAGGCAGGCACGGTACTCCTACACTTTACAGTACCGTACTGTAGGAATGTATGTTTGCATGACATACTTACCCGCTCCTAGAGTATGATGTATTTAAGGTTCAATTACCTTTAGACATGCGCATAGGAAAATGAACTCAAAGAAAATTGGGCTGATGGACTGCATATCAATATGTGGCTGGGAGGCGTGACAAGTTTTAAGAAAATAATGTATAGGAAGAGCATTGTCACATTCGCGGTTTTGGCATGTGAGTAACGATATATATTGGCCACATCTGCTCAGTGAGGAAAGCAACGGGAAACAACATCACTCCTCATTTTCCCTAGTTCGCCTCTTCAGTGATGCCTAGGCCCTCTATGACAGCTAATGCTGGATCTGTTGAGTATCCAAGCAGCCTTCGGGCTGGGTACTGAACACACATACATGTAAAGATGAAGAGGATAGAACAGAATGAGGTGGCATGAGAAGATGCATCAAACCAGTGATTGGATGGATGACTCAATCGACCAAACCACCTGGACTGAACGAGACTTTATATTCATAAATCCTTCCATTGTTGGAAAGTAGTGTTTACTCACATCCTGGTGAGGAAAAAATTCCCACACGTAACTTCATAAATTACCCACAATGATCAGCAATATATCCGAAAACATATAATATAAATACATCGTGTTACACTGGTATTAACCCATAAATTTCCGACACAATGGCACGAAATAAATGATAATGACTTAGGCACTAGTGATAGAAACATATTACCAAATTGTTTCGTCAAATGAGTCTTGTTAATTTTATCAGTGAAAATAACAGCTGTTTGTACATGTAAATGTATCCAAGCAAACGAAGCACATCTGTGGCTTAACTTATGAAGTTGCGGGAAGTCTCTTCCAGGAACTGTATGTAAAACTAGGTCAAACTTGATCTTAAATCATAAATGACGTCAAGCGACCACACCTGAGGTCAATTAAATTTAACTGCACCGAATTGTGGACGTCATACATTACTGTTAGGGAAACAGAGGAAGTGTCTAAGATAGTGAAATTATAGTCCAGCAATTTTAATTCACGCAATAGATTACTCAACTCGTGCAGAAGTGCAGATAAAATTTCTGCAAATGGTAATAGTTAATGCGCTGTGACAACGAGGGATGTGGGATGTTTGTTTAGATTTAACAGCGTCAGTTAATATCAACTGAAACAGCTTTATGAAGTATAATAACATTATTTCCTAGGTGGAGTAACTTTAATTTTTCAAATTGTCTATCATGCCTCTTTAGTAGACCGAATCATAAATCTATTTTGAATCTCTAAATTTGGGAATATAGCAATTTTTCATTTTCTCGAGAACTTATATTTCCTCTCAAAAGCAAAAGACAATTTAATTCATTCTCTAAGTTGAGTCCGTGCCAAGTTCAATGAGAAAGAATTTTAGCTGCATGTGGTTTAATCGTTGGCTTCAATAAACATTATGTTTGCCATGGCTGCAATATGTCTTTCATGAAAGCTCTTTTCGCAAGAGGGTTTTCCTGAGATAAAATACAGCTCTTGTTCTTCCAACTTAGGTCTAAGGAGCTCTAAAAATATAAGGCAAGTGGTGATGATTTCTTGACATTTGTATAGGGAGTGGGTTATGTACTACAGGAAAAACTAATTACGATCACTGTAATGTACACTTAATAACCGAGCAAGTTGGTTGCGTGGATTGAGTTACGCAGCTGTGAGCTTGCATTTGGTGGGGAAGTGGTTTGAATCTCTCTGCCGTGAAAAATAAAGATGGTTCTCCGTGGTTTCCTATTTTCACACCAGACAAGTGTTGGAGCTGTACCTTATCCTACCATAGCGTCGCCATAAGACCCGCCTGTGTCGGTGTGACGCAAAACAATTAGCAAGAAAAGAAGTATATATTTACACTTAATAGTACACTTAATAGCTTAGCTGAGGCGAAAACATTTCAGTATTAATGCAAAAGCGTGCATATCTGTTGCTGCACAATGCCTAGCGGTCTAAGTTCCAAGGCACACACTCTGTATGTGCGCTATTGGCTAACTTTGTGTTAGCAAAATGACCTGAAATGGCGCACGGCTTTTAGTGCCAGGAGTGTCCGAGGACATGTTCGGCTTGCGAGGTGCAGGTCTTTTGATTTGACTCCCATAGGCGACCTGCGCGTCGTGATGAGGATGAAATGATGATGAAGACGACACATACATCCAGCCCCCATGCCAGCGAAATTAACCGATGATGGTTAAAATTCCAGACCCTGCCGGGAACCGAACCCGGGACCCCTGTGACCAAAGGCCAGCACGCTAACCATTTAGCCATGGAGCCGGACGTATTGACTTGCAAGTCAATCGCGTGGACAGTTTAAATCCTAGCCTCGTGAGAAAATTCCATTCTATCATGTACTGTAAGCTGTTTCTTTCTGCAATTCCAAGCCAATATCGGTATGATAATTAACATTTACCATGGCTATGAAACAAACCAAACCGAACCAATTCAAATTAAACCTAACCAAACCGAAACGAAAACAAGTAAAATAAAACGAAGCACTTTGATCATTATCCTGTTCGGAAGATCATTAAGACTACCTAGTTGAGACTGCATCATTCCTCATAAGTTCTTAATAATAATAATGTTACTTGCTTTACGTCCCACTAACTACTTTTACGGTCTTCGGAGACGCCGAGGTGCCGGGATTTAGTCCCGCAGGAGTTCTTTTACGTGCCATTAAATCTACCGACACGGGGCTGTCGTATTTGAGCACCTTCAACTACCACCGGACTGAGCCGGGATCGAACCTGCCAAGTTGGGGTTAGAAGGCCAGCGCCTTAACCGTCTGAGCCACTCAGCCCAGCGCACAAGTTCTTAACGCCGAACGTTCACTATTGCCCATATTCGAACATTGATGCTGAATATGACATTTGTGATTGACTGGCAAGTCTTTTGTGCTGACATCACCGAAACGAGTTGCTCGTCAAATTAGCCGCTCTACATTCACCCCTCCATTCCGCTTCAGACATTTCACACATAGCTCTTAGGGACAATACAGGGAACAGAATGCACGCGGATTTGAGCGTTGAGGGATGCAGTTTTGGTGCCTAGGTAACAACTTATGTGAGCAACGAGGTATAAATATTCATTTTTCCGAAATAATCAAATCTGAATCCAGAGAAATAGCTCACAGGAGGCCAGTTACCAAGCCATTCATCCACCAAGAACGTGGGGCAGATTTAACCCTTAAACGCGCAGCATTGCGCATGTCCAAAGGAGAATTTGCTTGTATGCCATACATTCTCTTAGACAAATGGGAATTCGTAGATCTAGAAGAGGCGACCCATAATGTTGTTTGGACCAAGCTATTTGACATTCTGAAGACGATCGACATCAGAAGGACTATCAACAATCTGTACAAAAAATAGTCTGTTGTAAATGAACCGGGTGTCCGGACCCTTGGTTGTATGGTAATCGTTGAGGTTTTCTTTTCACGCCTCAAATTCTATTCCACACATTGCTCGATAGCTGCAGTCGCTTAAGTGCAGCTAGTATCCAGTATTCGGAGGATAGTGGGATCGAACCCCACTGTCGGCAGCCCTGAAGATGGTTTTCCGTTGTTTCCCATTTTCACACCAGGCAAATACTGGGGCTGTACCTTAATTAAGTCCACGGCCGCTTCCTTCCCAGTCCTAGCCCTTTCATGTTCCATCGTCGCCATAAGACCTATCTGTGTCGGTGCGACGTAAAGCCAATAGCAAAAAAAAAAAAAAAAAAAATCGATTCCAGGTCGGCTCAGGGATTATAATCGTGTCTGGTTAGTTCCCCTGATCCTGCGACTTGGTATTTCTGTTAGTTCCAACAAAGTCCTATTGATATTTACACAACGCAACACATCACACTATCAGCCAACACAGAAATGCGTAGTAGTGAATAAAAAATAAAAAAACCCATAGCACTACAGCCCTTGAAGGGCCATGGCCTACCAAACGACCACTGCTCAACCCGAAGGCCTGCAGATTATGAGATGTCGTGTAGTCAGCACGACGAATCCTCTTGGCCTTTATTCTTGGTTTTTTAGACCGGGGCCGCTATTTCACCGCCAGATAACTCCTCAATTCTAATCACGTAGGCTTAGAGGACCTCGAACCAGCCTTTAGGTCCAGGTAAAAATCTCTGACCTGGCCTGTAATCGAAGCCGGGGCCTCCGGGAAAGAGGCAGGCACGCTACCCCTACACCACCGGGCCGGCAAAAAACCCTGACCGACCGGGAATCGAACCCGGGGCCGCCGAGTGACAAGCGGACGCGCTTCACCGTACACCACGGGCCGGACGTAGTAATGAATACATTCCTCCAAATAGGGTTGGGGTCATGAAGGGCTTACGGTAGTAAAACAGAGCCAGATCCACATGTGTTGCAGTGTTCGAATCCACTAGCCTACAACGGTTTAGTATGGACGATAGAAGAAGGAGAAGAAGAATAGGGTAAATGATGACCAACAAAGATGAACGTTTTACAGCCTTGTCTAATACCTGTAACTAGTTTGAACGAAGACATTTATTTTACTCTCACCCTAGCTTATTTGCCCCGGTCTAGAATGCCAAGAATAACGGCCGAGAGGATTCGTAGTGCTGACCACACGACACCTCATAATATGCAGGCCTTCGGGATGAGCAGCGGTCGCTTGGTAGGCCATGGTCCTTCGGGGCTGTTGTGCCATGGGCTTTTGGGCTAGCTTATTTGTCAACAGATATACACTGACTGACAGAGCAAATGCAACACCAAGAAGGAGTGGTTCGAAAGGGATGAAAGTTGGGGAAAAAACAGAGACGGCACGGACGAATAATTGTTGTTTATTTCAAACCGATATGCAGGTTACACAATGCGCACGGCATCGACTCAGTAGGATGTAGGACCACCGCGAGCGGCGATGCACGCAGAAACACGTCGAGGTACAGAGTCAATAAGAGTGCGGATGGTGTCCTGAGGGATGGTTCTCCATTCTCTGTCAACCATTTGCCACAGTTGGTCGTCCGTACGAGGCTGGGGCAGAGTTTGCAAACGGCGTCCAATGAGATCCCACACGTGTTCGATTGGTGAGAGATCCGGAGAGTACGCTGGCCACGGAAGCATCTGTACACCTCGTAGAGCCTGTTGGGAGATGCGAGCAGTGTGTGGGCGGGCATTATCCTGCTGAAACTGAGCATTGGGCAGCCCCTGAAGGTACGGGAGTGCCACTGGCCGCAGCACATGCTGCACGTAGCGGTGGGCATTTAACGTGCCTTGAATACGCACTAGAGGTGACGTGGAATCATACGCAATAGCGCCCCAAACCATGATGCCGCGTTGTCTAGCGGTAGGGCGCTCCACAGTTACTGCCGGATTTGACCTTTCTCCACGCCGACGCCACACTCGTCTGCGGTGACTATCACTGACAGAACAGAAGCGTGACTCATCGGAGAACACGACGTTCCGCCATTCCCTCATCCAAGTCGCTCTAGCCCGGCACCATGCCAGGCGTGCACGTCTATGCTGTGGAGTCAATGGTAGTCTTCTGAGCGAACGCCGGGAGTGCAGGCCTCCTTCAACCAATCGACGGGAAATTGTTCTGGTCGATATTGGAACAGCCAGGGTGTCTTGCACATGCTGAAGAATGGCGGTTGACGTGGCGTGCGGGGCTGCCACCGCTTGGCGGCGGATGCACCGATCATCGCGTGCTGACGTCACTCGGGCTGCGCCTGGACCCCTCGCACGTGCCACATGTCCCTGCGCCAACCATGTTCGCCACAGACGCTGCACCGTGGACACATCCCTATGGGTATCGGCTGCGATTTGACGAAGCGACCAACCTGCCCTTCTCAGCCCGATCACCATACCCCTCGTAAAGTCGTCTGTCTGCTGGAAATGCCTCCGTTGACGGCGGCCTGGCATTCTTAGCTATACACGTGTCCTGTGGCACACGACAACACGTTCTACAATGACTGTCGGCTGAGAAATCACGGTACGAAGTGGGCCATTCGCCAACGCCGTGTCCCATTTATCGTTCGCTACGTGCGCAGCACAGCGGCGCATTTCACATCATGAGCATACCTCAGTGACGTCAGTCTACCCTGCAATTGGCATAAAGTTCTGACCACTCCTTCTTGGTGTTGCATTTGCTCTGTCAGTCAGTGTACCTTTCATTACTTGTAACCTCTTACTGTGATCAACACCATGTTCACTTGGTACATTGTCTTACGACATCTCTACCTCAGAAAAAATTTCGTTGGGCTCATTTTCCTGTACTAATGTGTAAAGGAAAAAGAATCTTAAATGCATTACACAGCAGGAATGCGTAAATTCGTCAGGCAAATAACATCCGTACAATACGGCGTGGTAAGGTCCATTTTCCTTTGTACGCTGGCATAAGAAAATAAACACAACGAATATTATTCGCATGGACCGCATTTAAATATGTGGCCGGGAGGCGTGTCCAGTCTTAAGGAAAATAATGGATAGGAAGGGCATTGTAAGGTAAGGGTTATTCTGCCCGAAGGCAGGTCCGAACCTCCGCAGAGGTGTTCCTGAGCCGGAGTTTACGTGCGGTAGGGTGGCCAGCTCCTTTCCGCTCCTCCATTCCCTTACCCCCAACCAACAGCGCGTAGCAACCCATCCAACTACTGACCACGCCCAATGTTGCTTAACTTCGGAGATCTCACGGGATCCGGTGTTTCAACACGGCTACGGCCGTTGGCTAACGGCATTGTAATATATGATTATTTTGCCCGAACAGCAACGATATTGGGTGATCCCTATGAGGTGCTGTCACTCCATAAACACAGTTATCAAAACTTGGTGAAGCTTACAGCCTGACTTCTCATCCCATTTACCATCTCGCAACATCGTCGAGGTCTTTTTGTAGTGGCCGGCGCCATGGATAAATGGTTAGCGTGCTTGCCTTTGCCCACATGAGTCCCTGATTCGGTTACCGGCAGGGTCGGGAATTTTAACCATCATAGGTTAATTTCTCTTGCACGGGGACTGGGTGTATGTGTTGCCCTCATCATCATTTCATCCTCATCACGACGAGCAGGTCACCTACGGGTGTCAAATCGAAAGACCTGCACCTGGCGAGCCAAACATGTCCTCGGACACTCCCGGCACATAAAGTCATACGCCATTTCATTATAGTAACTCACAATCTGTAACTTGATTACTGATTTATACAGTATAGCATCATCATCATCATCATTATCATCATCATCTGTTCACCCTCCAGGTTCGGCTTTTCCCTCGGACTCGGCGAGGGATCCCACCTCTACCGCCTCAAAGGCTTCAGACTCTTGGTCGGGGGATACAACTGGGGAGAATGACCAGTACCTCGCCCAGGCGGCCTCACCTGCGAAGCTGAACAGGGGCCTTGTGGAGGGATGGGAACATTGGAAGGGATAGGCAAGGAAGAGGGAAGGAAGCGGCCGTGGCCTTAAGTTAGGTACCATCCCGGCATTCGCCTGGAGGAGAAGTGGGAAACCACGGAAAACCACTTCCAGGATGGCTGAGGTGGGAATCGAACCCACCTCTACTCAGTTGACCTCACGAGGCTGAGTGGACCCCGTTCCAGCCCTCGTACCACTTTTCAAATTTCGTGGCAGAGCCGGGAATCGAACCCGGACCTCCGGGGGTGGCACCTAATCACGCTAACCACTACACCACAGAGGCTGACACAGTATAGCATCATCGTCAAAATGTCATATCTGTGATTCTAGTTCTTTTCTCATGTCATTTAGGCCTATATAAATAAGAAATCATAAATGTCCAAGAATAATACTGCATTGCGGGATCTCCTCTTAATCATTGCAGGATCAGTCCGGCTCCATGGCTAAATGGTTAGCGTGCTGGCCTTTGGTCACAGAGGTCCCGGATTCGATTCCCGGCAGGGTCGGGAATTTTAACCATCATTGGTTAAATTCACAGGCACTGGGTCTCGGTGTATGTGTCGTCTTCATCATCATTTCATCCTCATCACGACGCGCAGGTCACCTACGGGTGTCAAATCGAAAGACCTGCACCTGGCGAGCCAAACATGTCCTCGGACACTCCCGGCACTAAAAGCCATACGCCATTTCATTTCATTGCAGGATCAGACAATGCTACTCTAATTCTGTGCCTTCTATTTTCTAGAAATTTAGACACCAATTCAACCAGACTTTCATCTTGTCCAGAAGCCCACATTTTCATCATTAGTCTCCCATGATCTACTCTATCAAAGGCCTTGGATAGGTTTGTAGCTATACAGACCATTTAGCCTCCTGAATCTACAATTTCTGTTATATCTCGCTGGAATCCTACAATTTCAGCCTCACTGGAACGAACATTTGAAACAAGAATAGCCTTCTATCAAAGCAGTTAGTAATTTCGCAAACGTGCCTAATATAATTAAAAAAATGTTTTCCCGGAGCTTACAAACAACACATATCAATCTTACTGACATGTAATTATCCGATTTATGTTTATCGCCCTTTCCTTTGAATATAGCAACTCTCCATTCATTCGGTATACCTCCTTCATGCAAACAGTGAAGTCAATTATTTATGATACGGCATTATATCCCAATCCATTGTCTTTAATATATCCCTATAAATTTTATCAATCCCAGCTGCTTTCCTAGCTGTCTATATTTGCATCCTCTTGTAAATATTTTTATTTTCACAGATACATTTCAGTACTTCATCAGTATTATTCACCTCCTCAACCTGCATGTTATACTTATATTCAATTCACTTTGCATACTGCTGGTTGAGACAAATACCGAAAATCTGGTTGCTTTGGGATCTAATATTACACATTGGTTTCTTTCATTTGATCCCCCGTCAATGATTGTACTAGTTTTTCCAAAATGCTGTAAATACTTTGCCTAGCATTTTGACTAATGCGGCACGGTACCTCATTGGGATTCTTGAAATCTAAGACACATATCTGAGCTTCAGATTCTGTGTGAAACTCTTGGTACTGTGGCCTATGATTACAAGGTGTATAGTAATGTAAAATTATAAGCTTGCTTTTTACATTGACCATAGAATTACTTAGACCAGGGCATCTCAAACGCTCAAAATCACACGCGTGCATATCGAGGCGCAGAGACTCCGTGCACTGCGCATCGTTCCGACTCGGCTCAACTCGGCTTTACTCGGATGGTGTAGTGCGCTGAGAGCGACGAAGCGTTCGGTGATACACGGCTTGTTTATCAGTGAAATAGATAAGCGCAAGACAACAACATAATAATGGAGCAACCTGTTTGAAAGAAAGCAAAGACTTCCGAAAGTCCATTTCAATCGAACTGGGAACTTTGGTATTTGTTTGTCAGTCGTGACGATAAAGCCAAATGCTTAATCCGTGGGACAATAATTATGTGATAAGTTAATCAAAAAGATATATTTTCCAATACAAAGGCTTTGCTCAAATTCTACGAGAATTTGTCGAAGGAAGATTTTCCTAAGCTGTATCAAAAAGCAGCTAAGATTATTTCTATGTTTGGTTCCACATGTATATGTGAAAGGTATTTTTTCCTGTTTTGACTTGTACGAAAACTAGATTGCGTGCGAGTAGGCCTATTTCTCTTTGTAGTTTAAAGAAGGCTCTCAAATTGCTGTCAGCCGGTCCCTTGTTCCAGGCATATCTGGTATCATTGCAAAGATAAAGGAAAAGAAGTGCTAGAGAAGAATATTGTCTGCTCAAACCAAATTGAAATAAGAGTGTTTTAACACCGGTTAAATTGTCCCATACAACAGTGTCACCGCTCACCGCACATAAACATTTCGCCGTGAGGGGATGATCAGCGGGGAAGGTGGAGAAGGCGAAGACAGGCCGAACGGGTGAGACAGTTGTAGGGGAAGTGGAGTGGGAGTTTGCACTCTAGTCAACCTAGTGAAGTCGTCCCCTGCACCTTGCGCTCGTGCACTGCACGGCGCATGCACCCTGAGAGGCCCTGACTTAGACTGTTGTTACAATCCTACATGTCTCCATTTCTGAGATTGGTCTAACTGCTAACGCCCAAGGTTACCTTACTCAGTGCTAATTCTACTACTCGATGAAACCATTTCATCACCTTCTGGACGCTATATTTCACTATTTCTTTTCCAAATGTTGTCCACGCCTACAACTTGATAACATACCACAGATTGTTAACTATACTTTCCATTTCCTTCATCCCGAATGTGTCTGACTCGTTGGCTGAATGGTCAGCGTACTAGCCTTCGGTTTAGAGGGTTCCGGGTTCGATTCCCAGTCGGGTCGGTGATTTTAACCTTCATTGGCTAATTCCAATGGGCCGGGGGCTGGGTGTTTGTGCTGCCCCCAACTCACACACCACACATAACACTATCCTCCACCCCAATAACGTGCAGTTACCTACATGGCAGATGCCACCCACCCTCATCGGAGGGTCTGCCTTACAAGGGCTGCACTCGGCTAGAAATAGCCACACGAAATTATTATTATCCTGAATGTATTATCAATATCCTACTCATCCCAAAGAATTCTGTGATTTAAAACTTCATTATATTCTCCATCAGAGTATACACAAAATTAAACAAAAAGAACTGTCATCGTTCAGAAACATAGGCACATTTCATGATAGATGAAATTTTAAATCAGTTATATGTTATCTTCTGTTTTAATCAATATGCAATGACAGCTTGTTTCTTCTTAAGAGATTTGTTTCTTCTGATTCGTAGAGCTAACAATGGAAAACATATTTCCTCTATCAACAAATAAATCATTCCCCTCCCTGTTTTCTTATTTTTCAAAATTGTTATGCTCTATACCACAGAAAATATTATTGTACATTTTAAAAGACAATAAGCGTAATGCCAGTGAATTAAATTTTCTTCATTATTTCTAAGTAAATGGTGGCATGGATCATAACATGTTAGGAGTTTTTAATGGTTAGGTAATTCGACCTTTAAGTATTATAATTCTTTTCCTTTTATCTATTTAAAAAGGGACATGTTTTGTCTGTCTCATATGAGACAATTAATACTATTATAGTACAAATCACATAATATTCCTGATAACAATCTAAAACAATGTCATCCATAAATTTAATACTACCGAGCTCGATAGCTGCAGTCGCTTAATTGCGGCCAGTATCCAGTAATCGGGAGATAGTGGGTTCGAGCCCCACTGTCGGCAGCCCTAAAGATGGTTTTCCGTGGTTTCCCATTTTCACACCGGGGAAATGGCGGTGCTGTACCTTAATTAAGGCCACGGCCGCTTCCTTACAATTCCAGGCCTTTCCTATCCCATCGTCGCCATAAGACCTATCTGTGTCGGTGCGAATAGCAAAAAAATAATCTATTACTCAATTTGGCTCAGTCAAAGTAACTGAAAGCAGTTCATGTTGTTAAAACATCTTGTGATAAAAATATTATGCCACGAGGGTACATTGCTGGAAGTTGTGTGTTCCAAAAGATTTATAATTCTTAAATTAAAAATTTCAGTATTGTAGTAACAACGCGTTCTGAATACAGTAATATTTGCAGTATTATATGACTAATTGCATTCGTCACAGGCTTATTGATGTTTTGAATTACGCACGTTTGTAGTGGAACGGGGATTATTTTTCATCTAGGTGGAATTTCCTCAATATATTGGTTGCGTTGCTGGATAAATCATGTGAATCCACATGTTGAGGACTGTGAAAATTAACCTAAAATAGAGAAAAAGGTGTCTCATATAAGAGAGACGAAACATGTCCCTTTTTAAATAGAAAAACATAACATTTTATAGTATTGTAAAGGTTGAATTACCCCACCATTAAGAACACCTAACTTATTGACAATACAGACGAAATATGGAATTCATTTCTTGTGGTAGGAATCATATCGTTCATTGTTTGGCACATGAAGCGTTTTGAAAGCCTGGTATTCAACTTGTAACTGGTCATTGTTCCGGATGTGTGTGTCGAGTCTCGTGGGGAAGAACACCTCGGCATCATTCCTCGGTCCAGCATTGGGTTAGATTAAGGGTTGGAGTTTATTATCTTAGTACCTAGTGAGTTTAACACCATTGCTTTAAATAACATCTGAAACTAAGTTTCAGCGTCCCACCATTAACTGCACTTTCGAAACATTGTGAATCTCAGAACGTACGTATTTGTAAGGCTTTCTCACTACTATTGTACAGCAAGTAGCAGCTGTAAACGACGTGACGAACATATCAACAAACTCTTTGCCCAAGGACAATGATCCCATTACTGGCATCCGCAGTTTATTGTGTCTAACTTGAGCCCTTTGTGAGCTGACTGTCTTTCCTCCAGTGAGCAAACTGAAAGAGAGAAAGATTTCCATTGAAAACATTTTATGACTTATAAAGTTAGTAGGCGTTTAATAGATCTGTTTGTTCGTTGATATGATGTGTGGTACGGGAGGCATTTCCGTGCATAAGTCCAGTAAACTGAGTAATTAACTCACAGAGGAAAGGAATGCATTTATGTTTAATATACGACCCATGTCACTAGATCACGGCACCAATCAGATACGGACCATTGCCTCCCCTTCATGCATACCATGGCTCCAGACAGATTCCAAGACAGCTGGCCTTCATCGTTGAATGATTTCTTACTGGTATGTTCTGCACTGGTTCGAGGTTTGTAATATTTGTTTTATCTGGAATTTCACACATTTCGTTGCTGTCTTGATGAATCACGGATAAATGAATGTAGTCAATAGCTCTGCATTCTTACTTTGTATGAATTTTCTCTGATAATCATTATATCGTCGCATCGGCAAAACCTCGTATCCAACAATGTTCTTTCTTATTAATTATTCTCCTTAAAAGTTATTCTCCTTAAAACAGGTCACGCCTCCCAGCCACATAATTATGGATATGCAGTACATCACTACAATTCTTCTTGTGTTCATCTTCGTATGCCAACATGTAAAAGAAAATGAACTTTACTGTACCGTAGGCTTAAGATAGGAATGTTTGTTTGCATGACGTATTTGCGCATTCCTACAGTATAATGTGTTTAAGGTTCATTTTCGTTTACCCGTTCGCATAGGAAACCGAACACAACTAAAGTTGTTCTGATGAACTGAGTATCTATATGTGGCTGGGTGGCGTGGCCAGTCTTAAGGAGAATATTGGATATAAAGAGCATTGCGGAATAAGAGGTTTTGCCGGTGCAGCGACGACATCTGCTCGACCCGTTGTCATTTCTTGATGGATTTAGTATTTTCTCACTTGTCTCTTGGCATATGCAAGAGAAAAATTTACCTTGCCACGAACTCCCAGCTGTATCCGTGGCTGTGACGAAGTAGAAGCTGCTGAGGTATGGGTTGTACCTAGTAATGGCATTCGAAACCCGAATAGTGAGTCTGAGTTTTATTATTATTTTTATTATTATTATTATTATTATTATTATTATTATTATTATTATTATTATTATTAACAAATACATCGCAGTTGGGAAATATCACTGTGGCAATGATCACTTACAGTAGTGTGACAATAAAGTAAAGTTAAAATATAATTACACAACAACAACCACAACAACAACAGCAACAACATGAGTACAACAAGCAACTCCATGGACAGACAATAATACAAGAAATACTATTGGTTTATCATTCCAAATTCAGCATCATCATATACAAATTCACACATGACTTAAATATTTCCGCCGGGCTGAGTGGCTCAGACGGTTAAGGCGCTGGCCTTCTAACCTCAACTTGTCAGGTTCGATGCTGGCTCAGTCCGGTGATGTTTGAAAGTGGTCAAATACGACAGCCTCGTGTCGGTAGATTTACTGGCACGTAAAAGAACTCCTGCGGGACTAAATTCAGGCACCTCGGCGTCTCCCAAGACCGTAAAAGTAGTTAGCGGGACGTAAAGCAAATGTTATTATTATTATTATTATTATTATTATTATTATTATTATTATTATTATTATTATTATTATTATTATTATTATTATTATTATTATTAAATATTTCCAGTGCTCAACACCATGGCTTACAACACTGCGTAGGTCGAGCTTATTACTAGCTTGACATTACAAGTGATAAGAAAGTAATGTTAAAACATATTTTACCAACAACTACAACAACAACTAGAGTACAAGAAGCAATTCCATGGAATGAAAATATTACAAGCAATACTAAAAGTTTAACATTCTAAATCCAGCATCATCATATACAAATTCATACTCAACTTAAGAATTTCCAGTGCTTAACACTACGGCTATGGACGGAAGGGCCAGTCGTGCTGCAACAGCATTTTCTAGGCCAGTGAGGAAAGCAACGCTAAACTACCTCACTGCTCATCTTGCAGAATACACCTCATTATGGTGCCGCTATTCGTTCTTATGCTTACCCTATTTGAGGATCCAACCAGCCTCTGGCATGATGACCTAATAGACATATCTGCAGTGTCCGTATTGGAATTGTATTTCGAAGGAAGTAGCGTATCACCTGTGGTTACGACGAGAATCATTGAAAACTTCTTCTGGGATGGTCAGGAGAAGGATTTAGATACACATGTTTCTCAGGTTCTTCCCCGCTAGGTGACAGCTCCCTATCTCAGATTCTGCATGAAGTCTTAAATTCGTAATAGAACCAAGAATAGATGCTGGTCAATCAAATTGAAAGAAAACATGAAAAGCGTAGAACAATTTTGGACACTATGGCCCGGTTTCTTCAGTTCTGTCTTAAATTTTACTAAACAAATATTAACCAACAATTATTATTAATTTAACACTTCGGTTAAAAGTGCCCTGTTTCACGAACATATTTCGAACATTTGTTGCGAAAAATTGTTCAAGACAAATTAACACATTTCCGTGATATTTCTGAACACGTTTGGCAGTGACAGTCTTTTGTTTCTTTCCACAAAGCGCTCCTAGCGGTATGCTGAAATAGCATTTTGTGAAACATGGTTGTCTTTATTTTAGGTCATGTTTAGCGTAGACCGCTAAGACGTAAACATGTCAAGTAAGAGGCAACAAAACGGTATTATGATGAATGCGAGACAAATGCTGTTATAGATTTAATTTGAAAGTATGCGAGTGTGCTTGAAAAATGAAAGAACGGACTGTTATAACACAGCATTCAATATATTCTGATATAAGTGCGATCTAAGGCTCCTACATCATCGGGTAAACGTGGTAATTTATATGTCTTGAATGATTTTTGGGCGTTTTTTTACTGCGTGGAAAATAATGTAATGCCTTGTTAATGCTGCAATGACAGCAGGAATTCTTTGCAGAACTCTACGCACTCTTGTCTTTCACTTCTGAACATAGTCGCCTACAATTAAATGAAATGAGTCGAAGCATAACATTTAAGGAATATAAGGAACTTTTGCACAGGTGACACTGATATGTTTCAATCTGAAATTCAACTATTTTCAATTTCCTCTAGTACCTTGTTCATTACGGGTTTGGTAATTAGTTATCTTTGCAGAAACATATTTTCCGACAACTCTAAAAAGTCATTTTTCTTAGTATGGGGCGTCCATTGCCTTCTTCAGTTTATAAATAGTCTTCAAACAGCAGTAAAGCTTCAAACTTACGCCATCTACATACTACAATTTTGAAATTTTAACACCGGTTAAGAGGTTTAACACAGGGCTGCTGCCACGTTAATTTAACGCAAGTATTAACAATTTGTTAGAGTTAACAATTCTCGATGTGACGGACATTTTGTTAAATTATATGTTAAGACTCCTTAACAGCAGTATTAACACGTTACATTCGTTGAAGAAACTGGGTCTAGAGCAGGGCCATCCAGCTATTGCGCTCCGAGAGCGCGCCCGCGCTCGGGGAGCACTGGGCAGTCAGACTAGCGCTCCTTCCCCTACCACCACTACAGTGTGGCAGCGAGGAGACCTGAGACGGACGATGTTCGGACCGCGCTGACTAGATACGTACGTACAGTCGTGCGTCCGTCGGCTTTTGTGGGTTTCTTGACATCATATTGATAAGGCTGTTTTGCCATAACCAATATACCGCATTTCACCAATATTATACCAATATTCTTAAACAATTACGCGAGTTTCTATCGCTCATCGTTGCACGATGTTTACTTTTGGTAAGCTTAAGAACCGAAAAGAAACGCTCACAAATGTACGTTGAGCCGAACATTGACAGAACTTTACATGTATCTTTATATAAAATGGGGTATTCTCCTTGCGGAAAGCCACTATAAAATTCTTCCAAACTTCGTGACATTAGAATGCGGTCTTTAAGACGAACATTGCACTGCAGTTCAAGCTACTCTAATTGAAATAGTTGTGGAGCACTGTCTGCACTAAGAGAAAATGTGCGAACAATTACATCTAACACCGCTTGGGGTTCTGATAATTCTGAAAATCTCTTTTCAAATTCTTCTTGTAATTGGCGAATTGCCTGCAAGTACTCATCAAAGTCGACACCTTATTTCACTGCTTCAAGCAATGGAAAATGTCCTGTGTTCCTTGCACGCAACTGGTTTTCCCACAAAATCAATTTTCTTTTGAACGCTTAAATTGTTTCCACCAAATCGCAGATATTGTGCTTTTCGCCCTGAAGCCAAGTTTTTTCTTTTTGCTATTGGCTTTACGTCGCACCGACACAGATATGTCTTATGGCGACGATCAGGCAGGAAAGGGCTAGGACTGGGAAGGAAGCGGCCGTGGCCTTAATTAAGGTGTGAAAATAGGAAACCACGGAGAACCATCTTCAGGGGTGCCGACAGAGGGGTTCGAACCTACTATCTCCCGAATACTGGATACTGGTCGCACTTAAGAGATTGCAGCTATCGAGCTCGGTAAGCGAAGTGTTCAAGGTGGGCAGTAAAGTCACTTAAAAAGAGCCAGTCCACCACCCACTTAGGATTACACAAAAGAATTTCGGGCCGCCCTTTTGTGTCATAAAAGTTATCTATCTATTCATGGAATAGATACCTTCCATGAACCGTCTCTACATTGTGTGTGTATGTTGTGTGACAAACATTGCGATCGCTATCATTTCAGCAAGTGCAACAAGAGAACAAAATCTTTACTAGAATATGCGAAAGATTAATGTATTCTTAATGCACATTTGTGCGCTATTAAATAAATAAAAGGTATCTATTGCATTCCGCAAGCAAAAAACTCGATGAAGCACCTTCGTCTTGCTCAGCTATCTTACTTCTGCATGGCACGGGATATCCGGATACTCCACTTCGAAGTCATCCAAGAACTCTTTGATTTTTTTTGCTATTTGCTTTACGTCGCACAGACACAGGTAGGTCTTATGGCGACGATGGGACAAGAAAGGCCCAGGAATGGGAAGGAAGCGGCCGTGGTCTTAATTAAGGTACTATTTAAGGTTCAGCCACAGCATTTGCCCGGTGTGAAAATGGGAAACCACGGAAAACCATCTTCAGGGCTGCCAACAGTGGGGTTCGAACCCACCATCTCCCGAATGCCAGCTCACAGTTGCGCGCCCCTAACTGCACGGCCAACTCGCCCGGTACTCTTTGAATTGACGGTGCGTGAGTCCATAGGATCGAAGAAAATTTACCACTCGCACAACTGTTCCGATTACGTCTTTAAGCTTGGCGACTTTTGCACAGATTGCCTCCTGGTGTATCAAGCACTGGATCGCCGCCATTAGGGTTGTACCGCTCTGAGTCATTTTTAATTTTACATAGCTGAGGGACCCCGTTCGTAGACTACGTAATGCAGATGCTCAATCCGTCGTTACACTCGTGAACCGCTCCCATTTTAATCCCATTGACTCAAAAACACCCCCCCCCCCACTGCTTTGAAAATATCGAAACCGGTAGTGGTGTCTTTGAGAGCTACCAAGTCTAGGAAATCCTCGGTGAGCCGAATATCGTCATCAACCCTCGAATGAAAATAACGAGCTGATCTGTGTCCGCAATGTCGGTTGATTCATCGAGGGCGATGGAAAAGGATACAAAATTTGCTGCCTTCTCCATTAATTGTTGTTCCATATCAACGGCCATATTGTCTATTCTGCGAGCCACAGTGTGAGGAGAAAGAGATATTTTTTGAAATTTCTCAAATAGCTCCATAGGACAAATACATGCCGCCGCGTCCATTAGGCACTCCTTGATTACATTCCCTTCCGCGAAGGGTTTCCCAGCTTTGGCAATTTGCGACGAGCATTTGTAGCTTGTTCGTAAAGTGGGTCCACCAACCTCACTCTCCTCAATCTCCTGTCAGACAAAAATACGGTAAGTCACAACTTTTGTGTTCTTCAGATAATTCAATCATTTATTCACTCCCGTTTATAAACAAGCATTTAAAAATTAAAACAACAATACAGAACAGTGCTGCTTGAAATTTTCTTTCAATCCTTCCAACTTCGATTGGCGACTGGCGTCTGTCAAATCACCGTAATCATCCCTGTGGTTGGCACGGTAGTGGTGTTACAAATTGTGTTTTTTTAACACATAAAATCTCAGTGGCACACTAAAAAATCGGCTGCTCTCTTCGGCCCGGCGGGCAGACCGCTCGCTCAGCCAGCCAAGCTCCTCCCTCCACTACCGAAACTACCTTCCCTCAAAGCGCTCGTAGCACTGGCTTGGAGCGCGGCCAGAGCGCTAGCGCTCGGGGAGCGCTGTTTGGTTGGCCCTGGTCTAGAGGCATGTGGTGTTCAGGGTAAGCAGTAAGAGCCTAAGTTGGGCTAGGGACAGCCAGCTATGCTTGTGACAATTTTGCGAGGTCCTCCTGAATTTCGGAAGATTTCCAAATTTCAAACATATTCAAGAAAATACGAATTAGGTGGAAATCTTTCGAATTATAAAGTGAACGAGACATAAATATTGTTCTTAAGTTGCTATTCGGTTTTAAGAGAGGGTGGGATGCAGATAATACACTAGTGTCCAAAAAGTTCAGCGTGAGTTACGAGTAAGCAGGGCAACAGGAAATAGACCGCAAATCGCACGACATATGCACCTACCAAACTTACGTGTTCGCTCTGTATAGAAAAGGAGTGTTCCCTGCTTTGACTAGCGGCGTAACCGCAAGGTAAACATAGCCAGTGTCTGCGCCCCATATTCCCTCTGTCGTGTTTGCCCTGTTATAGTGTGCGGAGCGTAGCCTCGTGGTGAACGTGACAACATAATGGCACAACGACGCCATTTGGACCCCATTTTGCAGGGTAGAATACTTGGCCGCCTGGAAGCAGGCCAGACACAGACCGAAGTCGCCGTATCCTTGAATGTGCCACAAAGTGTTATTTCTAGGCGTTGGAGACGATTTCGAGACACAGGAGATGTTAGTCGTAGGCCAGTACCAGGTCGACCAAGGGTAACCACCCCACAGCAGGACCGATATCTGGCCTTAACCGCCCGACAAAATCGGAGTGCACCTGCAAGACAATTGTCGGCGGAGCTTGCAGCCGTCTCAGAGGTAGCCATTTCCCGGAAAAACTGTGTACCGGAGGCTCAGAATAGCAGGGCTGTTTGCCCGACGTCCAGCGGTGTGCGTCCCGCCCACTCCAGCACAGAGACGGGCCCGTTTACTGTGGAGTCGTCAACATTGAAACTGGACCGTGAATGAATGAAGGCATGTGCTCTTCATAGATGAATCCCGCTTCAGTTTACCGAACGATTCCCGTCGCACATTAATCTGGAGAGAACCCGGTAGCCGATACAACCGCAGGAATATCGTGGAACGGGACCAGTATGGTGGTGGTTGCGTCATGGTGTGGAGTGGCATCATGTTGAATTGCCGTAGGGACCTGCACATGTTCATGGGAGGTCCGAGGAACACTGTTAACGCTCGGAGAAATAGGGATGAGGTACTGAGACCACATGTTCGACTCTTCAGAGGTGCGTTTGGTCCAGACTACCTGTTAATGGACGATAATGCCCGACTGCACCGCGGTACTCTGGTGGATGAATTTCTGGTTGGGGAAGACATTCATCTCATGGACTGGCCAGCGAGGTCTGCGGATCTGAATTCGATAGAACATGTCTGGAATGCATTGGGGAGGCGAAATGCATCCCGCCAGCCTCCACCAAGGACCCTCCAAGACCTTCGCATTGCCCTTTCAGAGGAATGGGATCGACTGCCATGAGAGCTCTTGGACAATCTGATAGAGAGCATGCCGTTAGGGTAACCATACACCCTATTAACAGCATATTGTGTTGTGGATGACATTGCCAAGTTCGGTTACTTGTTGTCAAAGGTGTACCCTAGCTATCAGAACCTTACCGACACTGTTTTTTGGACAAGTTGTGTGACATATGGTGTGTGGGTCAGCTTCCGTTTGTTCAGCGATCCGTCTGGCAATCTTATCAGGCGGTATGGCCTCGTTTAGTGATTATGCTTAACTTTTGGACACTAGTGTACATTGCTTCGTAATAAGGTGATTAAACCGGCCAGTGGCAGGAGTCTCCGACATATAGGCAGTCTTAAATATCAGACGCCCTCTTCAATATAAAGTTTCGAATATCAAGGTTTAGAAACTTGGAGCAGAGTGTCTACGTCTGATGCAGAAGGACGAGAGGGACGAGGAAGAACCTTAGATTAATTAGTTAAAATTATGAAAGACTATCTTCCGATGCTGATTATATGATTATTTCGTATTAAAATAACCTTAAAATCATTTAGTCTGTTGAATACAGATGCAAATCTTTAAAACACTCGAATATACCTAAAAGAAAAAAAATGAGATACATTCCAATGTTCCACAGACTGACTGCTCTGAAACACTTGGCTCCCATGTTAACAAATTTAATTTATTTAATTTTGAGCCACATCATCAATAAGTTATTAGTTCCATTTATCAATCCATAGATTGGTTTTATGCAACGCTCCATGCCACCCTATCCTGTGCTAACCTTTTCATTTCTACGTAACTACTGCTCTGCTCTAACATCTGCTCTAATCAGCTTGTCATATTCATACCTTGGTCTACCCCCACCGTTCTTACCGCCTGGACTTCCTTCAAAAACCGACTGAACAAGTCCTGGGTGTCTTAAGATGTGTCCTATCATTCTATCTCTTCTTCTAGTCAAATTTATCCAAATCGATCCCCTCTCACCAATTCGATTCAGTATCTCTTCATTCGTGATTCGATCTATCCATCTCACCTTCAGCATTCTTCTGTAACACTACATTTCAATACCTTCTATTCTCTTTCTTTCTGATCTAGTTATCATCCAAGTTTCACTTCCACACAATACCACTCTCCAGAAGAAAGTCTTCAGAAAAATTCCAATATCAATGTTTGAAGTCACCACATTTATTTTCTTAAGGAAGCTATTCCTTGCTTGTGCTAGTCTGCATATTATGTCCTCCTTACTTCTGCCTTCGTTATTTTACTACCCAAGTAACAATATTTATCTACTTCCTTTAAGACTTCATTTCCTAATCTAATGTTTCCTGCATCACCTGCCTTCGTTCGACTGCACTCCATTACCTTTGTTTTGGACTTATTTATTTTCATCTTATACACCTTACCCAAGACTTCATCCATAATATTCAGCAACTTCTCGAGATTTTCTGCAGTCTCGGATAACAATATCAACGGCAAATCTCAATGTTTCGATCTCCTCTCCTTGGATTGCGATTCCCTTTCCAAATTCCTCTTTGATTTCCTTTACTGCCTGTTCTACGTAAACATCGAAAAGGAGGGGGCAATCTGCTGCCTTGCCTCACTCATTTCTGGACTGCTGCTTCTTTTTTCAAAGCGAACGATTCTTATCACTGCAGGCTGATTTTTATACAGATTGTAGATAGTTCTTCGTTCCCGGTATCTGATCCCAATCACCTTCAGAATCTCAAATAGCTTGGTCCAATCAACATTATAGAATGCCTTTTCTAGATCTACGAACGCCATATACGTGGGCTTGTCCTTCTTAAGTCCGATAATCTAAGATCAGACGTAAAGTCAAGATTGCTTCACGTTTTCCTACATTTCTTCTGAAGCCAAATTGATCTCTCAAATCAGCTTCAAATTGTCTTTCCGTTCTTCTGTAGATAATACGAGTTAAGGTTTTGCAGGCTTGAGATACTAAAATAATGGTGCGGTAGTTTTCACACTTGTCAGCACCGGCTTTCTTGGGAATATGTATAACATTCTGCCGAAAATGGGATGGCACTCCTCCTGTCTCATACATCTTACACACTAAAAGGAATATCCTTGCCATGCCGGTTTCTCCTAAGCCAGTCAGTAATTCAGAGAGAATGTCATCAATTCTAGGTGCCTTGTTCCTATTTAGGTTTCTCACAGCTCTGTCAAACTCTGACCTCCAAATTGGGACTCCCATTTCATCAGCATCAACAGCCTCTTCTTGCTCCAGAAGCAAATCATCTACATTACCTTGATACAACTGTTGGATATGTTTCTGCCATCTTTCTGCTTTGTCTCCTTTCCCTATAAGCGGCTTTCCATCTGAGCTGTTAATCTTCATACACCTAGATTACCTTTCTCCAAAGGTTTCCTTGATTTTCCTGTATGCAGCATCAGCCTTTGCTAAGACCATACAACCTTCGACATCCTTGCACTTCTCCTTCAGCCAGTCTTCCTTAGCTACCTTGAACTTTCTATCCACTTCATTCTTCAATCGCCTGTATTCTTTTCTGCCCTCTTCATTTCTAGCATTCTTGTATTTTCGTCGTTCATCAATCAGGTCTAGTATCTCCTGAGTTATCCACTGATTCTTAGTTGATCATTTCTTCCTTCCTAACATTTCTTCAGCAGCCCTGCTGACTTCATTTTTCATGAATATCCACTCTTCATCTATTGTGTTTCCTTCAGCCTTTTCATTTAGTCATTTTGCAAACTGTTCCTTGAAACCATCCCTCACACTCTTTTCTTTCAACTTGTCTAGATCCCATCTCTTTGCAACCTTTCCTTTCTTCAATTTCTTCAGCTTCAGATGACATTTCATAACCAACAAGTTGTGGTCAGAGTCCAAGTCTACTCCTGGGAAAGTTTTGCAATCCAACACTTGGTTTCTGAATCTCTAATCATAATGAAGTCTGTTTGTTACCTTCCAGTGTCTCCAGGTCTCGTCCACGAATAAAGCCGTCGTTTGTAGTGTCTGAACCAAGTATTGGCAAGGACTACTTTAAGATCAGTGCAGAAGTCAACCAGCAGACTTCCTCTTTCGTTCCTTTGTCCCAATCCGAATTCTCCTACTGTATTACCTTCTCTTCCTTGGCCTACCACTGCATTCCAGTCTCCCATCACAATCAGATTCTCGTCACCTTTTACATATTGTATTAAATTTTCTATCTCTTCATATGTCCTTTCGATTTCCTCATCATCCGCTGAGGTAGTAGGCATACAGACCTGCACTATTATGGTGGGCATTGGTTTGGTGTCTATCTTGACGACAATAATTCTGGTCGTAGTAGGATAGCCGCTGCCCTATTTTCTTATTCATTATTAAAGCAACTCCTGCATTTCCCCTGTTTTATTTTGTGTTGATAATTCTTTAGTCCCGTGACCAAAAATTTGTTCTTCCTGCCAACGTACTTCATTTGTACAACACTACATCTAAATTTAGTCTATCCATGTCCCTTGTCAGATTCTCTAACCTACCACAACGATTCAAACTTCTAACATTACACGCTCCGACTCGCAGAATGGCAGTATCCATCTTCCTGATAATCGCCCCCTCTCGTGTAGTCCCCACCCGGAGATACGAATGGGGGACTAGATTACCTTCGGAATATTTTACCCGGAGGAAGTCATCATCAGTACATCATTCACGCAGAGAGAGCTGCATGCCCTCGGGAGTTAGTTACGGCTGTATTTCCCCGTTGCTTTCAGCCGGGTAGCAATATCAACACAACTAATCCACGTTGAGTATTATTACAAGGCCATATCAGCCAATCATCTAGACTGCCGCCATTGCAAATTCTGAAAGGCTGCTACCCCCCTTTCGATGAACCATTCGTTAGACTGGTCTCTCAGCAGATACCAATCCGATATGGTTGCACCTGCGGCTCGGCTATCTGCTGCACTGGGACGTGCAATCCTCCCAAACGCGGCAAGGTCACATGTTTCGCAGGGGACGAATAAGTTATTATGATATAATTTCTATAAATCTTCCGAAATCTTGAACAAATCTTCCGAAATTTTCGATTCCTATCTTCCGAAATAATATTTTTAATCTGGCAACACTAGGTTGTGACGATATGCAACCGATGTGCAGCACAAGACGGAACCAGTGTTGTTAATTTATTTATTTATTTATTTATTTATTTATTTATTTATTTATTTATTTATTTATTTATTTATTTATTTATTTATTTATTTATTTTGCATCAGACAGGTACAAATGTAATAATGTGAAACACATATAAATATCGATGGCCTAGTTCTAACACCACGCATCTGAGAAGGCTCTTCCTGTTCATTATTGTCCTTAAGTCTGGTCTCGAATCCCATATATATATGGATATGCAGTCCATCACAACAATTTTCGTTGTGTTAGTTTCCCTATCGGTCTAGAAAGCCAAGAATATCGGCCGAGAGGATTCGTCGTGCTGACCACACGACACCTCGTATTCTGCAGCCTGAGCAGCGGTCGCTTGGTAGGCCAAGGCCCTTCAAGGGCTGTAGTGCCATGGGATTTGGTTTGGTTTAATTTCCCTATTGTAATGTGTAAAGGAAAATGAACCTTACAGTGCCGTACTGTAGACATGTATGTTTGCATGACTTATTTACGCACTACCGAGCTCGGTAGCTGCAATCGATTGACTGCGACCAGTAGCCAGTAATAGGGAGATAGTATGTTGGAACCCCACTGTCGGAATCCCAGAAGATGTTTTTCCGCGGTTTCCCATTTTCACATCAGACAATTGCAGGGGCTGTACCGTAATTGAGGCCAAAGCCGCTTCCTTCCCACTCCTAGGTCTTTGCTATTCCATCGTCGTCGTAAGACCTATCTGTGTCGGTGCGACGTAAAGTAAAATGTAAAAAAAGTAATACAATTACGCACTCCTAAAGTATAATGTATTTAAGGTTCATTTCCCTTTGACACGTACGCATAGAAAAACGAACCTAACGAAATTTGTTCGAATGGACTCTATAACCGTATGTGGCTGGGAGGCGTGACCAGTCTTAAGAAAAATAATGGATAGGAAGGGCATTGCCAGATACGTGGCATTAGAATTAGGCCAACGATATGCAGTAGGAACTCGAGCAGATTACATTAAGAGCGGACGTGGTTGAAAGCATGTCACTGGCTTGACACGAAGGCAGCGAAGGTTCGACGCCCTACAAATGCACATGGGAAGTTTGAAATGAAGTCACGTCTCTCTGGTTGTCACTCGAAGATCTGTGACTAGGGTCATAACATGAGTAGTCACGTTAATCATAAAAGTTTAGCCTAATCGTTGTCGCCTACAGACTACTACTCTGCACCAACACTGACTTTCTTTGTCGTTTCAAACTCCGACCAACGTTTGGGCCAGGTTCCGTCAACACCATTGACTAGATCAGTTTCGCCCAAACTTTACGCCGCACGCCACTTTTGGATCATAAAATTTCTTGCATTCGTCCTTCCTCCGCATTGTTGCTTCGTACGCAAAACGGCTCAAAGGATCATCTTTTTGGGCCTATCTCTCTAAATAATAATAATAATAATAATAATAATAATAATAATAATAATAATAATAATAATAATAATAATAATAATAATAATAATAATATAGGAGGCAGCTCAACGCAGGGGCTTTGGTTCCTGGCTTCTCACCAGAGGACCTGTGGCAATGGGTTGTAATTTTCGCGTGAAAAACCACACGCGGCTTCGGGAACGGCACCTGGCCTTACATTCGAGGCCGTATCCAAACTGAGTAAGGAGGTCCCCCCACCACGTCCAACTCAGGAATGCCTAGAAGATTTCTCTTCAATAATAATAATAATAATAATAATAATAATAATAATAACGCCAAGTTCAGATTCTACCGCACAGTCATTCGCCCGGAGGCCCTATATGCAGCAGTATGCTATGCAATGCAATTGCGAGTCCATATGGATAAATTTGAGACCAATGAAAGAAAGAATTACGGAAAATATTGGGCACTATCAACGACAAAGTTGCGTATAGAAGGCGGCACCACCACGAGCTCTATTTCAATGTAGAAAGGATGACCGATACGATGAGGAAGAGAAGAATTACTTTCTATTGTCACGCGACGAGAATGCGTCCTGCAAGGTCAACCAAGCGAATCTTCTCCTACTTCCAGGATAAGAAAACAAATGCGGCCTGGTTCAGTGAGGCAGAAAAAGATCTACACGAGGTGGGCATCACACATAATGATATCCTGGAGCACAATCCACTTAAGAAGAAATTTCAAGACCATAAGAGTTTTCAAGGAAAGCCGAAGCTAAAAACGGAAGGCGTGGACGTAAGAAAGAAAGCAACAACACCGGCACCGAATGCGGGAGTACTGGACAAATTTTAAAGGCCACGGAAGGAGACAGTTAAATGGCATGGTCCTTAGTTGGCCGAAACGACTCGAATAATAATAATAATAATAATAATAATAATAATAATAATAATAATAATAATAATAATAATAATAATAATAATAATAATAATAATAATAATAATAATCTCCTCTTCTTCACAGCTTTTCCCACAGCTGTAGGGTCGCGGGTGTGAACTACTGTGCCGCACACATCAATTTGGCCATGTTTTACAGCCGGATGCCCTTCCTAACGGCAAAATACCCGCAGGGATGCATCCACTCTTGGGTGTTGTCTGATTGGTAGTGTCGTGTGTTCTCTAAATATAAAGAGGGGAGTGTTGGGACAAACACAAACATCGAGTCCCCGAGACGGAAGAATTAATCAGATTCGATAAAAAATTCCGACCCGGCCGGGAATCGAACCTGGGACCCCTTTAACCGAAGGCCTCAACGCTTACCATTCAAGCCAAAGAGTCGGATAATAATAATAATAATAATAATAATAATAATAATAATAATAATAATAATAATAATAATAATAACAATAATAATAATAATTTCACGAATGTATATTTAAGCGTTATCATAAATGATGCATTCGACAAATAATAATAAATTCGTGTGGCTATTTCTAACCGGGTGCATCCGATGTAAGGCAGACCCTGCGATGAGGGTGGGCTGCATCGGCCAGGGGTAGGTAATTGCGTGTTATTGTGGTAGAGGATAGTGTTATGCGTGGTGTGTGAGTTGCAGGGATGTTGGGGACAGAACAAACACCCAACCCCTGAACCAAGGGAATTAATCATTTAAGATTAAAAATTCAGACCCGGCCGGAAATCGAACCCGGGGCCCTCTGAACCGAAGAGCACTGCGCTGACCATTCAGCCAAGGAACCGGACTCTCGACAAAGAAAAAAGCAAATTCAAAACTTCCACTTACACTAAAACTAGATAATATATTGTAAGGAAAAATCCTTTCGTCGTTCCAGCTCTCTTCACTTAAGCTTCATGTACCATTTTAACCACATACTAGCCCTCCTGCCATTCTTAAATTTCTGGAATTTCCGGTAGCACCAGGAATCGAACTAGAACGGCAGCAAACAGTGTTAACCATTAAGCTATGAAGGCTCTTCCCTTTCCGAGGTGGTGCTAGTCTTTTCAGGCACACCCCGAATGGAGGTGAGCTGCGAGTTCCACTTTAACCTCGCACCAGCGCTCCTGCCATTTTAAATTTCTGACGGGGTATCGAATCCCGCCTTCCGAGGATGACAATACATAGCGCTATCCGTTACGCTACGAAGGCGGAAAATAATATCATTAAAGAAGAACACGTTTTAACAATTTTTTGCAAAATAATCCTGCATTAACATTTTTTGTCCGCGTCTGTGGTGTAGAGGTTAGTGTGATTAGCTACAACCCTCGGAGGTCTGGGTTCTATTCCCGGTTCCGCCATGAAATTTGAAAAGTTGTACGACGATTGGAACGGGATATACTCAGCCTCGTGAGTTCAACCAAGTAGAGGGTGTTCAAATCCCACCTCAAGCCATTCTCGAAGTGGTTTTCCGTGGTTTCATGCGTCTTCTCCAGGGTAATACCGGTATGGTACCTAATGTAAGGCCCCGGCCGCATCCTTCGCTCTTCTTTATCTATCCCTTCCAATATTCTGATCCTGCACAAGGCCCTTGTTCAGCATAGAAGGTGAGGCCGCCTGGGTGAGGTACTGGTTCTCCTTCACAGTTGTATTCCCTGCTAAATGTCTCACGCTCCACGACGCTGCCCTTGAGATGGTAGAGGTGGGATGCGTTGCTAAGTCCGGGGGGAAAACCAACTGTAGAGGGTAAACCGATCTAATAACAATTTGTATTTCTCAAATGTACCTAAGATTTAATAATGGTTGTGGCAGTTACACTGTCAAGTAGTTAATTGCCTTTACACCGCCTTTGATCGGAAGGCAGCGCTACTGGGGGTGTTAGGTCATTGAGTAGAATGCAGCAGCACCTAATCTCGGAACTCGTGCTATCAAAGTCAATCCGACAACCGATTTGAATTTGTAAATAAATCAGCGTGATACTTTGTGAGTCCGCCTCTGTGGTGTAGTGGTTAGTGTGATTAGCTGTCACCCCCCAGAGGCCCGGGTTCGATTCCCGGCTCTGCCATGGAATTTGAAAAGCGGTACGAGGGCTGGAACGGGTCCACTCAGCCTCGGGAGGTCAACTGAGTAGAGGTGTGTTCGATTTCCACCTCAGCCATCCTGGAAGTGGTTTTCCGTGGTTTTCCGCTTCTCCTCCAGGCAAATGCCGGGATGGTACCTAACTTCAGGCCAAGGCCGCTTCCTTCCCTCTTCCTTGTCTATCCCTTCCAATCTTCCCATCCCCACTCAAGGGGAGAGTCTGAAGAGAGACGCCGAGTCTGAAGCTCCAGGACACTGACCTTGAGGCGGTAGAGGTGGGATTCCTCGCTGAGTCCGAGGGAAAAACCGACCCTGGAGGGTGAGCAGATTAAGAAAGAAGGAAACAAAGAAAGAAAGATTCTTTGTGAGGGTGTCCGGCTCCTAGGATGAATGGTCAGCGTAGTGGTTTCCAGTTCAGTGGCCCTCGGGTTCGATTCCCGGCCTGGTTGGAAACCAAAACTTTTGTCTGATTAATTCTTGTGGCACAGGGATTGGTTGCTTGTGTTCGTCCTAATCCACGCAATCATTTACATTCAACGCATCACACCACAAACCACAACAGAAAAACACATCAGTTTTTTGTTTGTTTTCACAATTTGCTCTACTTTACTCCGCACAGACACAGATAGGTCTTATGGCGACGATGGTAGAGGAAAGGGCTAGGAGTGGGAAGGAAGCGACCGTGGGCTTAATTAATTAACGTACAGCCCCAGCATTTGCCAGGCGTAAAAATGGGGAAACAGGGATTTTTTTTTTTTTTTTTTGCTAGTTGCGTTACGTCGCACCGACACAGATAGGCGTTGTGGCGACGATGGGACAGCGAAGGGCTAGGAGTGGGAAGGAAGCGGCCGTGGCCTTAATTAGGGTACATCCCCAACATTTGCGTGGTGTGAAAATGGGAAACCACGGAAAACCATTTTCAGGGCTGCCGACAGTGGAGTTCGAACCTACTATCTCCCGAATACTGGATACTGGCCGCACTTAAGCGACTGCAGCTATCGAGCTCGGTAACACGGAAAAATAGGGATGGCGTAAGGCAAGGCATCTGGCCGTAAAAATGGGTTAAACGTTTCCAAAGTACCGACCCCAGGCACTAGGGAAAAGGCGGGGAGGAGGAAGATTCACTGTGAATATAATACTTTGAATGGAAATTTAAGAACTTCCTACCTGTATTCACTGTACTGAGTATCTCAGAATAGTAACAACTGTTGACGAAGAGATGGAATTTTAATATTATATGAACCTTTGAACACAGCCGCACTCCATTGCATTGCTCTGCGTTCCACGTACGGGGTCGTCCCTCGGATCATCGAACCATTCAACGGTAGGCGGTGATGCACCTGGCCACATTACTTACAGTATATGGACGACCAGGACATGCACTTTTTTATAACATGTCATGTTTTCTTGTGCCTTAGTTTAACTTAAACGTGGATCTATCTTTAATGAACACAAAATTCCTGTATTTCCACGTCATATCGTTTCGACCATTTAAGTCACATTTTATTGCAAGTAAGAACATGAAGCGTAAACATTTTACACTTCTGGTAAGTCGAATTTTTGTTTTTCTTTTTCCAGTTTGCTTTACGTCTCAACGATACTGATATGTCTTATTGCGACGATGGGTTGGGAAAGACCTTCAATGTGGGAAGGAAGCGACCTTAACCCTAATTAAGGTTCAGGCCCAGCATTTCTCTGGTGTGATAATGGGAAACCACGGAAAACCATCCTCAGGCCTGCCGACAGTGCGGTTCGAACCCACTCTCTTCCGAATGAGAGCTGATAGCTACGTGACCCGAAATCCCTCAGCCACGGGCTCGGTTTTTGTTTTGATGAACACCTTTTCTTCTTTTCCTTCTTATTTTAATTATTTTTATCAGTTTACCGTCTGAAGTTGGCTTTTTCCGCGAAATCAGCGAGGGATCCCACCTCTACCACCTCAATTGCAGTGTCCTGGAGCGGGAGGTATTTGATCGGGGGGATACAACTGGGAAAGAGAAGTAGTACCTCGCCCAGGAGGCCTCAGCTGCTATGCTGTACAGGGGCCTTGTGGGTGATGAGAGGATTGGAAGGAATAAACAAGGAAGAGGGAAGGAAACGCCCACGGCCGTAAGTTAGGTGACACCCCGGCATTGCCCTGGTGAAGAAGTGGGAAACTACATAAAACTGAGGCGGGAATCAAACCCCACTCTACTCAGTTGACCTCCTGAGGCTGAGTGGACCCCGTTCCAGTCCTCTTACCACTTTTCAATTTTCGTGACAGAGCCGAACCCGGGCCTCTGGGGGTGGCAGCTAATCACACTCACAACTACACACCAGAGGCGGACTTATTCCTTCATTCCCATGCAATTTCTTCTTACTTTTCTAATTCTTCCTCCAGTTTTTCGGCTGAATGCCATTTCGAATGACATCCAAGCCAAGGAATGTACCAATTATTAATTGTCCTGTTTTTTCTTGCTACAAGAGTGGCTTTACGTCCCACCAACACAGATAGGTCTTATGGCGACGATGGGATAGGAAAGGCCAAGGAGTTGGAAGGAAGCGGCCTGGCCTTAATTAACGTACAACCACGGAAAACCATTTTCAGGGCTGTCGACAGTGGGATTCGAACCCACTATCTCCCGGATGCAAGCTCACAGCCGCGCGCCTCTAACCACACGGGCATCTCGCCCAGTAAGTGTCCTGTGGCGGTTGTAGTCTGAATTCGCGTATTTACATAGAACTATATTTATTTATTTATTTATTTATTTATTTATTTACGAAGCACAAGATACAACTACACTGAGCAAATTTCACTTGCACTGTCAACAGACTATTTAACAAACGTAAACTTTCATAATAAAATATAACAAACATAACAAAATGTAACAAGATCAGGTACACAGCCTACTAATAACAACTGTCCAAATCGAAAACCATGAGAATGTTCATGTTCATAGCCAAGTCGTCGTGGGTCAAGATGTCGGTATAATCCCTTCACATCAATTTATCTTTAAGAGACTATTTACACACCTCTCGAATACACTTTTATCTGATGCTATATCAAGCTCTTGTCTCCTACTAATATTGTTAAAAACCGAGCTCGATAGCTGCAGTCGCTTAAGTGCGGCCAGTATCCAGTATTCGGGAGATAGTAGGTTCGAACCCCACTGTCGGCAGCCCTGAGGATGGTTTTCCGTGCTTTCCCATTTTCACACCAGGCAAATGCTGGGGCTGTACCTTAATTAAGGCCACGGCCGCTTCCTTCCCATTCCTAGGCCTTTTCTGTCCATCGTCGCTATAATACCTATCTGTGTCGGTGCGACGTAAAGCAAATAGCAAAAAAAAAAAGATAATCCCACCGGAAGATCTGCGAGTTATCGAGTTATAATGTATTTGTTAATAATAATAATAATAATATTTAAACATTCCTATAGAGCATTGAAACGGTTCCAAATGTACGTAGAGTGTCAAGAGGGTATATTTGTTAATTTCAGCTCCTTCGAATTCAGATGGTGCGAACAATGTCTCTTTTTAGTCACTGTCTTTTCAACTAAATTGTTTCAAAAATTGTACATTTTTAGTACGTTGGATGTAACTATTAAATGTGCAATTATTAAAACAGAAAAACTATAATTAGTCTCTATATCTAAACAGTCACTCCTGCCCAACTACCTTACCGCACGTAAACTCCGGCTCAGGCACACCTCTGCGGAGGTTCGGACCTGCCTTCGGGCAGAATACACCCTTACCTTACCTGTTCAACTAGACCTTTGCTTTATTCTTGATTTTGTATTTCCCAAAGCTGTCATAGATCTCTTTCCTGTATCCAGCACGTAGTACTTTGTTTACAGGTATAATTTTACATGTCCTATTAGATGTTACGAGCTGTATTCGTCCATTCAATTCGTCATTTTGGACAGTTCCTTCGTGATACGTAATGGGTTACTTGGGTAAGTACGCTCTTGTGTTCATAATGTGCATTTGAATACGAGTGCAAGTAAATATACGTGTCAAATTTTAAGTCATAGTCATGAACGGAGAGGCCACATTTCACGTAATTAGGGTCATGGTCAAATTTCATTTATAAGATCATATTCCAGGTATATTTTGACGTATATATCATCTCCTTCTTAATCTGCTTACCCTCCAGGGTCGGTTTTTCCCTCGGACTCAGCGAGGGATCCCACCTCTACCGCCTCAAGGGCAGTGTCCTGGAGCTTCAGACATCGGGTCGGGGGATACAACTAGGGAGGATGACCAGTACCTCGCCCAGGCGGCCTCATCTGCTATGCTGAACAGCGGCCTTGCGGGCGGGGAATGGGAAGATTGGAAGGGATACACAAGGAAGAGGGAAGGAAGCGGCCGTGGCCTTAAGTTAGGTACCATCCCGGCATTTGCCTGGAGGAGAAGTGGGAAACCAGGCAAAACCACTTCCAGGATGGCTGAGGTGGAATCGAACCCACCTCTACTCAGTTGACCTCCAGAGGCTGAGTGGACCCAGTTCCAGCCCTCGTACCACTTTTCAAATTTCGTGGCAGAGCCGGGAATCGAACCCGGGCCTCCGGGGGGGGGGGGCAGCAATTCACACTAACCACTACACCACAGAGGCCTAAATTTCATTTATAAGATCATATTCCAGGTATATTTTGGACGCAAATAATCCGGTCCATCGATTTTTTCCGTAAGACACAAACACACACACAGGGTAAATCTCTCGCCCGCTGAACCTAAATCCTGTAATGATCACAAATACTCGAGCAAATGTAAAGATGCCTAATTTCCGACATGGGCTAATTATTTCTTTCTTTCTTTCTTTCTTTCTTTCTTTCTTTCTTTCTTTCTTTCTTAATCCGTTTACCATCCAGGGTTCTTTTTTCCCTCGGACTAAGGGACGGATCCCACTCTATCGCCTCAAGGGCAGTGTCCTGGAGCGTGAGAAATTGGATCGGAGGGATACAACTGTGAAGGAAGACCAATAGCTCACCCAGGCGGCCTCACCTGCTATTGTATGCAGTACAGGTTTCTTGTGAGGGATGAGAAGATTGGAAGGGATAGACAAGGAAATGAAGGAATTAACAGTGCCCTTAATTTAGGTACCATTCCGACGTTTGCCTGGAGGAGAATTGCGAAACCACGGAAAAGCACTTCGAGGATGGTTTAGGTGGGAATCGAACACCCCTCTACTCAGTTGACCTCCCGAGGCTGAGTGGACCCCGTTCCAGCCCTCGTACCACTTTTCAAGTATCATGGCAGAGCCGGGAATCGAACCCGGGCCTCCAGGGGTGGCAGTTAATCACACTAACTACTACATCACAGATGCGGACGACATATATTAACATTGTACAGTGGTAATAAGAAAACTACTTTGGAATTAGTTAATTTACATATCATGTTATGTTCTCAGTGTAAATGGCTGTTATATATGTTTAGGGGCCAACTCACATCCACAGCTCTCGTGCAAGGGATATTGGCTCCGCATTAGGAGATGACTGGGACACCGCGATATTGGATTCCCATTCAGGCTGTAATGTGCTGACAGCAGTCTGCGTTTTATGACGTACGGCGGTTTTTATTGGGCCCCGTGACTTCCATTATCTTTCAGTGTACACTGACAAGGTATCCTTGTAATGTCGCTCATTTTATATAAGAGCTATTTAATTTTGACGATCTTTCATTGTTATTGGAATGAGCACCAATTGTTGGTAAGAACTTGTCTTCGCACAGCTGTTGTTCATTTAGGGTTTGAAACATAGTTGTACAATTACTGTGTGTGTGTGTGTGTGTGTGTGTGTGTGTGTGTGTGTGTGTGTGTGTGTGTGTGTGTGTGTGTGTGTGTGTGTGCCCGCCTCTGTGGTGTAGTGGTTACTATGATTAGCTGCCACACCGAAGGCCAGGGTTCGATTCCTGGCCCTGCCACGAAATTTGAAAAGTGTTATGAGGGCTGGAAAGGGGTCCACTCAGCTTCGGGAAGTCAACTGAGTAGAGGGGGTGTTCAAATCCAACCTAAGCCATCCTCAAAGTGGTTTTCCGTGGTTTCGTACTTCTCCTCCAGGCAAATGTCGGGATGGTACCTAACTTAAAGCCACGGCCACTTCCTTCCCTCTGCCATGTCTATCCCTTCCAGTCTTCCTATCCCCACCAAGGCCCCTGTACAGCATAGTAGGCGAGGCAATCGGGTCGAGGTACTGGTCTTCCTCCCCAGTTGTATTCCCAGACCAAAAGTCTCACGCTCCACGCTGAGTCCGAGGTAAAATCCAATCCTGGAGGCTAAACGGATTAAGAAAAGAAAGAAAAAAGAGTGTATATATCCTGACTTATAATCAATAGTCTGTTTAAATAGCTAATTAGTTAAAAAATTAAAAAAACCAAAGTCTTCTCTGTACAGGCCATGAAGGCCCTTGGACGGGTGGAATGTAAAGGCTTCCACTATCCGTAACCTCGGCACTTGATGGGGTAGAGTGGTTAGCTCTTCGCCCGGCCGCCTTTGCCCCCAGGAATTAACCTGGTACTCATTTTTCAGTATAGGCTGAGTGAACCTCAGAGCCATATGCACCTCCGGAAGTGAAAATCTCATTTATTAAATTTTACGAGTTCCTGACGGGGATTCGAACCCACGTCTTTCCGGGCGAGCCGAGCACGCCTTTACCGCCTCCGCCAGGCAGCCCCTACAAATACTAATGGGGAGCATATATCCTTTTGCCCTCTCCGCGATGTAGGGTTAGCGTTCCTGCATCTCAACCGAAGACCCCGGGTTCGATACCCGGTCACGTAGGAAATGTTACCTGGATCTGAAAGCTCGTTCGAACTCCACTCACGAGGGAATTCGCCAAAGTGTAACAATCCGATTTCCCAGAAACTTCGCTCAGTGAAAGAGGGACGAAATAAGCGAACACTTGTTTCGGCTTATCCCTAGACACTCGACCGTTTCTAAGAAAATGACGGTCGAATTTTCCGACATGTTTTATGTACCTTTTAGCGCGGAACAAGGTGAACTGACGCGGTCGCGCAGCGGCTATCGCGCCGGTTTCGCATTTCAGCACCCCGTGTTCAAGTCCCATTTAATTGTTGTTTTGTTTTTATTTATTTATTTATTTATTTATTTATTTATTTATTTATTTATTTATTTATTTATTTATTTATTGTGAAATTACAACTGGGTTTTACAAAATGTGTTGTGCGTTTATTTATAGCCTACATACATGTTTTATTTTTCAGGGATTACGATGTTTTGTAAGTTCATTCTTATATTAACGCTTCAGGGAGATACGATGCATTTCCTTGGACGATACCGATGGTAGAAACATTCGAAAAATAGAAATTTCACACACCACGAGCATCGCGTGGAGGCAGGTTTACCACAGTTATATTTCTGGATGGGAATATCACTCGAGAAAGAAACGTTGTTGATATTACTGACGATTTTACTTGCTGGCAATAAGTTTTCGACAAACCACGCATAGCGGATGATTTTCCCCAAAACAATGTCAAATAAATGGTTTCATTCACTTATCAATGTTTTAAAATTAATTTACCAGATGAGAACATAGACGAATAAAAACAAGGATATTTTAAAACACGTTCTTTTTTCTTAATCCGTTTACCCTCCTGGGTTGGTTTCTCCCTCGGACTTAGCGAGGGATCCCTCATGGGCGGTGTCCTGGAGCGTAAGAGTTTGGAGTCACGAGGATAAAACTGGGGAGGAGGACCACTACCTCGCCCAGGCGGCCTCACCTGCTTTGCTGAACAGGGGCCTCGTAGGAGGATAGGAAGATTGGAAGGGATAGACAAGGAAGAGGAATTAAGCGGCCGTGGCCTTAAGTTAGGTACCATCCTGGCATTTTCCTGGAGGAGAAGTGGGAAACAACGGAAAACCACTTCCAGGGTGGCTGAGCTGGGAATCGACGCCTCCCTCTTCTCTACCCATTTGACGTCCAGAAGTTGAGTGGACCCCGTTCCAGTCCTCGTACCACTTTTCAAATTTCGTGGCAAAACTGGTAATCGAACCCGGGCCTCCGGAGCGTGGCAGCTAATTACACTAACCACTACACCACAGAGGCAGACATGAAATACATTGAACAAAACCATTCGTGTCTTAATCGTCAATGGACAAATGTAAGTAAATGAAAAAAATCATCGCAACCGCTTCGGTTGAACTTGCTACGCGCTAAAAGGCACATAAAGTACGTCAGAAACTTCGGCCGTCATTTTCTCGGAAACGGACGAGTGACCACGGATGAGTCGAAACAAGTGTTTGATTATTTCGACCCCTGTTTCTGGGAAATCGTGTTGTTACACTTGACGGGCCCCCCTCGTCAGCCTACGTGATTACAATTGAGGAGCTATATGACGGTGAGATGGCGGCGCTGAGCCAGAAACAGGCCTTTGGGCTGAACAGCGGTCCCTCGATAAGCCAGGGAGGTGGGGTGATGCATCTTATTATAATTAATATTAAAACTGTAGCATTTGCCCGTACGTTCACTGTTGCTTGCGATTTTCAGAGAGTTGATAGTATACACGATGCGGAGATACCCAAAATTCGATCCTTCTGTTGTGAACAGTGGTCTTTTCCGATGAAGAAAGAGCTTGCTCACTTTAATGTGCTAAAACTCGGGTTTCACACTACGGCTAGGCACTTTTAGACAGACATAACAGAAACGAGAAAAATGTTTAGGAAATGAGGTTAATACCAACCTTGTGTCCACCGAGCAAATTGGCCACGCTATGTGAGTTTGCATTCGAGAGATGCTGGGTTCGAACTCCAGTGTCTGCAGCCCTGAAGATGGTTTTCAGTGTTTTCCCATATCCCATTTTCACAACAAGCAAATTCTGGGGCTGTACCTTAATTATGGCCACGGTCTCTTCCTTCCAAGCCGGGCTCAGTGGCTGAGACGGGTGAGGCGCTGCCTTTCTGACTCAACTTGGCAGGTTCGATCCTGGCTCAGTCCGGTGGTATTTAAAGGTGCTAAAATACGTCACTCTCGTGTAGGTAGATTTACTGGCACGTAAAAGAACTTCTGCGGGACTAAATTCTCCCACCTCGGCGTCTCTGAAAACCGTAGAAGTAGTTAGTGGGACGTAAAGCCAATAGCATTGTTATTATAATCTTCCGTCCCATCAGAATCCCGTCGTCGCCATTAGACCTGTCGGTGTCGGTGAGACGTAAAACAAATAGAAAAACCGCGCGTGAGGACTCCAGAACCAAATTTAAAAGGAACTGTACTCACGATCAAAACTTTTAATGGGAAGAATGGTCGGGTGCACTGGAGAAGTATAGGCCTCTAGTGCGTATCGCCAGCTTTTAAATTCATAATTTTTGGATGAAAATGGTCACCTGATATACAAAACAGCATTAATTGATCCCTGATCGAACAATTTACCAGGATGTTATGGGAAAGCTCCCTTACTTTGGGATTATCTGACTGCTTTTCACAATATCGATGTTTGTTTGTTTAAATGTTGTTTTCAGGCTGAAGGTACACACCAGTTTTAAGTAGACTGCGCGTGTTGTTTTTTGTCCTGTGTCTGTGACACATGCAGCGTTTGTTCTTCAACTAAAACACACAGACTATGTGCATGTTTTTTGAAGGACTTTCATAATGATACTAACGGCTGTGGGAAGTTCATTTGCGCAGTCACTAGAGAACAATTCTTTATGTCAGAAGAATATATGTCAACTAAGTCATATTTTAGTGACCTGTTCCTGTGTTTGTCGGCCCCGCGGTGTTCGGGAAGCACGCCTGCGTCTTATCGGGTCGCCACGGGTTCGAATCCTGGTCAGGTCAGGGACTTCTATCTGGATCTCAGGGCTGGTTTGAGGTTCGCTCAGACTATGTGATTACAACTGAGGAGCTATCTGATGGTGAGATAGCGGCCCTGGTCTAGAAAGCCAAGAATAACGGCCGAGAAGATTCGTCGTGCTGACCTCACGACACCTCGTAATCTGCAGGCCTGAGCAGCGATCGCTTTGTAGGCCAGAACCCTTCGGGACTCTCGAATATTTAGCGAATATTTAATTTTCACATCTGCATAGTGTTCTCTGAAGTTAAAATATATAGGTACCTAAAACAATTCGTCCTAAACAGATCACGAATTTGTGGAAAAAAATAAGTTTTTTGCAACTGTGTCTAGGAATCTCGAAAGAATAGTCCTAGAAACCAGAGAAAGAAAGAAACACCTGAGCAACATAGATTTAGAAGGAAGTTATACAATTAGGAATATTTAAAAGTCGGATCAAATATAAACGGGAATTATATATATATATATATTTTTTTTCGCTTCAAAGAAAAAAAATACCAATAAAGAGACCATTTTTCTAGATAGTGTCCTGCCTTCGATACACATTTTTTATAGGACTGGTAAAATTTTGACGTCGTCCTGCTAGAAGGAAGAGGCACGTGTATAGAGCCAGTTGCGCACGATCTCTTCTACATTGCATCATCATCGAACCGCTATCCTCCTAGGTCAAGTTTGAGTGGTCCAAACAAATGGTAGTCCCAGAGTGATAAATCTGGACAGCACGGAGGGTGTTCCGGAGGTGTCCAGTGAATTTCCTCCAGTTTTTCCCGAGTTAAAGCGGCAGTAAGCGGCCTTACATTGTCATTGAGAAGAATGACGTTTCGGTTCGGTTGCCGGCATCGCTTGTTGCGATACGCAGCTTTTGCTTCATCCAAAAAGCCACAGTAATGGGCTGCATTAACTGTCCTTTGTTCGTGAAGAAAATCCACTAGCAATATGCCTGCGGAGTGCCAGAAAACGGTTGCAAGCGCCTCTCCACTATATGGGCCTGTTTTAGCCTTGACCGGACGAGCTTCGTCCCTTCGCGCCATTCCATTCTTGCTTGCTTGGACTCTGGGATGTAATGATCCACCCAAGTTTCATCCCAAGTCGCAATACGACGAGAGAAATCCTCTCCTTCCACCTTGTAGCGACGCAGGAGTCTCTAACAAACTTCCTGGCGTACAGTTTTTTGTTCCTGATTGAGTAGACGAGGAACCCACCTGGCAGACAATTTTCTGAAATGGAGCTTATCTTGGATGATGGTTTGAACACTTCCGTAACTTATTCCTACGTCTAAAATAATTTGCGAAATTTTTATTCGCCGATCTTCACCAATAATGTCACGAATGGCAACAACGTTGTCTGCGGTGATGCTTGTCCGCGGTCTCCTTTCAAGAGGTTCATTTTCCACAACTTCTCTTTCTGCCAAACATTTTAGCCCACTCATACACTCGTGTCAGCGAAAGTGTTCTTCCCCAAACTGTGCGGGGAGCCGTTTCAAAATTCCGGGAGGTTTGGTCCCTCGTTTGCGAACAATTTGATAATGATGCGTTGAGTAATAGACGTGTGTAAACTCTTGCCCACTCATGGCGTATGAATAGAGTTGGGGAGATTCTGAACGAGTGATTTATAATGAACGAATCATTGCACTGAACTACTGAATCATGATTCAGTGAACGAAATGAATCGACTGGTTTGTGATTCGAAAGCTGAATCGAGAGATGGCAGCCGCAACTCGTTCCTTGGTCCCTCTTTCGTTCTGATTCACATCGTCAAATCGGGTACATCATTTTTGATCAATGACAACTTGTGAAAAACGACTGTAATTTTTTATTTAACTTGAACTAAAAGTCCAGTTCACAAGTCAAATACTCCTATCCTAACCTTGCAGGAAAAATATATGATTTTAAATAAGAAATGATCACGTCGTTTCAAGTCACGCACTTAACGGAACTGTAATACACAGTCAACTTCCAGCTCGTTGCGATGTTAGTTTAAGTTTACTTTAAGGTTCATGTTTCCGTTCCCGTTCTCGTGAACTACTGTGAACGAACGTGTGGAACAAGGCCACAAAAATGTTGATATCTAGTATGAATTTTGAATTCGATTGTCGTATAGTTTTGAACGGTAGCTACTTAAGTTTGGAAAGGATTAGTCGGACAGTTGTGTGGCATTTTTCGACGGTAACCACTAAAAATGATATTACTCTTGTTAAAATGCTAGCCATTCCTTTGAACATTTCACATCTTGTAACCTGTAAACTTGTAAAGCAGTAGCAGTTATAAGGAACATAGCGGAATGGTTCAAATGAGTCCATGGTTTCGCTTTCGGCTTTCCGTCACGTGGTAATCGAATGAACGGATCAAATGAACGAATCACTTTGGTGAATCGTTTCAAATGAATCGGTTCTTCTAAAGGAATCAGATTACCCATCTCTTGTACTGAAGCAGCCCAACACTCTACCGCCGTTCGCGCGCGCAAACCCCTTTTCCAGACACCCCCACCAACATCCTGGCAAAGCCCCGCCTCAGAATTATTACTAACAGCAGAAGTACATTCAAATTCTGGTTTATATTTGATCCGCCTTTAGATGCCTATCATTCCAAATTACTAGTATGTAAGAAAAAGCATGAAAACATAAGATCTCCCTTCATCCACCTCATCCCTACTGTTACAGAAGAGTTGCAGAAAATTCCCACCTGACCGTTGGGAAAGACCCACATTTACATGTTCCAAAGACATCCTCAAGGTGAGGCAGGGGGTAAGGGGATCATTTTCAAAGTCGAATATTGCTGTCTGGGAAGACGGATTGCCTCGGAATGAGTGGGGTACGTCAGTCCCCTTCGAAGTGTGGCTTACCTGTACATAATACACATGGAAAAACGACACTGTCCAACCCGGGCTGAGAAATCAATAATAATAATAATAAGAAGAAGAATAAAAGATGTAGTAGTTGAAGAAGATGGAGAATAGACCTAATAATAAGGTGTATTGAAACGTATCAAATCACTGCGGAGCATTTTGAATTTAGCGCTGAGGAACGAGCTTAGGAACCTGGGTGACGGTGTGTATATATTTATCGAACCCGTAGCTGGTAGGGTGCGGCGCTGTTCCCGCAGACGGACCAAGGCAGGATGACGTAAGTTTACTGTTGTAAACCCCATCGGTGGTTTGGGTATGCGAGGAGAAGAGAGAGTCGGCAATCAGCATACAAGAGACAGAGCGAGGGATTTGAAAGCGGGGAAGTACCGAACAACGAAATATCCAGATCTGGAATCATCTGAATTCGATCTCGGATATAAGTTACTGAGCCATATCCCACAGATACAAGAATAGGACAATTCCTTCTGATATTTTCGAAGTAGATTAAGCCATAAAAATTATGTAACTGTGCCTGTTTTGTTCATTTAAACTTGTTTGAAATATCCGTTGAAGGTAACTGGCCGAACACAAAGCGAGCCGAGTGTAACTCGGGGATGTACTGAAGGGCACGTCCGTCTACTCAGTCTATAAAAGAAGGAAGCGATGGTGCAACTGCCTCCAGTACTTCAGTGCCTGCAGTAGCTAAGTGATATTCGAGGAGTGCATATTTTCAACGTGATCAACAAAGCTTATTGTACAGTATCAGTGATAGAACAGACTTAGTAACGATTTGTTTAAGCTCACCCGAACAACATTTACTCCGTTAATAAATGTTTTAACACAAGTTCTCGCTGTGTAATAACGGCACTAACCGCTGAGAAGGACTTGATCGGAACCGTGAAGTATCCCTTAATTTGGTAACTGTCGTTTGACCGGACTAACGTCTCGATAGAGGATATTGTCAATAATATCCTTAACGGCGTTACGACAGTGTATTCGTGCACGAACGAAGGGGTGAAGAGAATTGAGATTGAGAACCGTTACCAGGTTACAGGGACACATCTGCAGCACGTGACCGGAGACAGCACATCATGAAACCAGAAGGACCGAACCAGCAGACTCCTAGAGCCGTCGACAGCAACGCTGTCATGAAATAAATTTCACCAATACAGCTGTTCTAAGGATACAAATAAAGGCAGAAATGGAGATAAAGATAAATGGAACTGTTTATAAGCATGACATGTAGTGAACAGATCCATATGTGACCCTTTCGTTAAATGAAAATAGTAATTGTAATGTTTTACAATCAAAACACGGGTGAGGCAAGGAGATGGTATCTCATGGATATTATTTAACTGTGTCCTGGAAAAGATCATAAGAGAATGGACCAGATCATTACCTGAGAACACAGGATTAAGGATGGGGTTTAAAGCAGACAACTTGAGGATTCAATGCCTGGTCTTACTTCATTAGCAAACGACATGCATGAGGCCACTATGCAGCTTCAAACACTGCACTCTATAGCAGCTAAAGCGGGTCTCTTGATCAACATTGGAAAGACCGAGTTTATCACCAACATCAAAGATGCCCCTACAACAATGGGAGTCAGTGATACAAAGAATATCAAGAGAGCTAAAAATGTGAAGTACATCGGAGAGTGGATATCGGAGGACCTAAGTGAAACGATGGCCCTTGAACAAAGGAAAATCAAATTAGACAAGGCCTACCATGCCTGCAGAAAACTGTATGCCTCAAAGAATTTATCAAAGAATGTAAAACTGATACACTATAATGCAGTAGTCAGACCATCAGTCCTCCACGCAGCAGAATGTCTATCCCTAAAAAGACCCCACTGAGAGCCCTGGAAGTGCAAGAACGGAAATTCCTGAGAAGAATAATAGGGCCAAAGATCCTACCAGATGGAAGACGATGGTACAAACCCAACAATGAGCTCAACCAGCATCAAAAAACCTCATAGATTCCATCAGAAGAAAGCGTCTGACTTTCTATGGACATCTGCACAGAATGGATCCTAATAGATTATCCCATAAGATCTTCAAGGTTGCTAACAAAGGCAAAGCTACTGGATTTCCCTGGAGCAAGCAAGTGGCCAAATAACTTGCAGAGCTTAATATTAATCAAGCCGCCATAAATGACAGGAATGTATACCGTTTAATGGTCAAAACTAAACTTTTCCTAACATCCCTTACATCAGCTAGTCACAAAGGAGCCGGGAATTGGTCAGAGGAGCGCAGGAAAGAATTCAGCGAGAAAATGAAGGAATACTGGGCCAACAGGAAGGCTCAAGAGGCCGCTAAGAACACAATCCAGTACGCCAAAAGGGGCAGACGATGACAAAAACACAGTTAGAACACAATCACCGTGGTCCACAGATGGCCTAAACGCAAAGAAAAGAAAAATTGTAATCTATGTCGAGTGGCATTGATTTGTTTTCATTTATTGTGTATATAACATTTTGGGCCGGATTCATGCTATGCTCCAGTTTTATTTCAGTGTTATTTACAGTTGGGATACGGGGGCTATGTTGGGATGTAGTGTAGTTCTTCTATTGTTATGTGTCATATGTGTACTCGTGTCCTGCAGACGCTAAGGTATAAGCGATGTCAAAGTCATCTATGCAAATTGGAGGGCACTGGACCTCCCGAGGATCGAACGGGAACGTAGAGATATGTATAACTAATCTATAGACAGGCTATGCATGATGTAGTATTTTTGCGTGTGTTGTTTTTCAGTTGATGAGTTGTGCAGAGGGTCGTATTTGTGGACGGCTTGAGCCACGCAGACCAAGGTTGTTATTGTTTGTTCCCTTGCCAACCAGTTGACCACCTGTTTGAGAACATATAGCGGAGAATAGCCGGTGTAATGCTACTGTGATTGTCATAAAAACTCCGCAGATCCTCAGTGCGATTGCCGCTCAATCTGAGATGCTGAACGAGTACATTTTTCAGATGTGGTTTCTTTGTGTTCATTGTGTATATGTGTCTTATGTGTGTGAAAGTGTTATCAATTAATAGTGTTGATTAGTGTTCCACAGTCCGTTGGTTGTAGTTGGATTGCGAGGTTTCCATACCTCTGTCTTATGCCCACGGTCCGGATAACGTGTAATAGAATCAGTGTTCTTTTGGCGGTTTAAACTTAGGGCCAGTCCCAAACAAAGTGTTCTTTTTTTAATGATTTTGTATCCAACAAATTCAGAATTAGTGTAGTTAGGCCAATATTTGAATCGATCATTATGCATTCATGGAAAAGACGGTTCTTAATCGCAGCCTGCGGGCTAATCACAGTCGATTTATCTTGATCTCCGTCACAGAGAGGTAGATTTTACATTTTCGAAGTTATTGAAATTTATATGCCCGGGTTCTTTACCCGTATACTTTGAACGACCTTTAGTGTCGATTTTTATGTTGTAAATTTTCTTTGCTGTATATAATATGTGTTTTTCATTGGGGTATAATAATTGTTTGAATATGAACTTTATGTTTTAGCCGGAATAAATTATGACTTTACCTCCTTTATTTTGTTGAATTCTCATTCACGAATATGTATTCTAGATCCTGACCCGATCTTGTATGATAATTTTTGTTAGACATATGTGTTTTCGGTCGCACCACGCAGCGTCTCCGCTGAGCTAAACGGTCTTTGACAGGGGAAAGGTTCAGTATGTATGTTCAGTCTTCAGCCAGAATGCTGGTTGGATCCTCAACAGCTCAACCATAGGCTGTCATAGATGACCTAGGCATCACTAAAGAGGCGTAGGGGAACCTCTCTCAGTACCGGCCACCTAACAATTTTCATTTATTGTTTAAAAATGGAATGGTCAGCAATAAATCTGGTCAAGCTAAAAGGAGCCTAATACAGTATTGTTATAATTGTCTTGAGTAGACACGAAGAAAATGTATGTGTATGTCCATTACAACAAAAGATAGAATTCTTAGAAAACCTCAGTTTACAAAAAGAATTCCCAGTACCGACCAGCCACACAGATTCGCTAATACTTAAAAATGTGGGAATGATACATTAGAAATACACACTTAAACTTCAGCGAGACATTATAAAATTTTAATTAATAAAATACATAAAGCAAATTCTACACGATAAACAAATACTCCTACGTATCAAAGTTAGAAAAGTCCAATCAAGATATTATAACATTTCAGTGGAACACGCAGCAAATTTCTTAAATGCAATGGTCGCATTTGTAAAGTCAATGTCTCTTGATCTGGACCTTGAAGATGAGCCCCACCCTGACAAGAAACACACTGAACATAAGCTCCATCTGTCGTTTCCAGGCAAATGATGCATTCTGTTACTCCATCGCGTTATTAACTTATGCCATCCTGCTTCCTCTTAGACTAGAAAGTAAGTCTCCTCGCAGCTCTATTGCCCCTCTTAGTTTTAAAAACACTTATGTTTCTCTGATTTTCTTTCTTTCGTTAGCTTTCTTCCGGTTTTCTTTCAATTTCTGTTTTTTTCCTTCCTGCATTTTCTTATAGCGTGTGGATGTTAGAATTTCACTCTTTTCACTGCACCTCTTTCTTATGGTAATTTTCCTTTTTGTCGAGTCTCATTGTGGGGAGATTTTTTCTAAAATCTTCAGAACGTCTTCAGATGTAGATGGCATGTGAATTCTAGAAGAAGTTGTTTCAGCAGAAAGATCCGGTTTTAGCATCAATCATTTTTTGGATTTCATGTGGCAATTGCAGATGTCCCTGGAACTAGGGCATCACGTCGTTAAAGCTCTTCTCTATCTCCGAAAATGTAAGATGCTGAGATGAAATCCAAGTCTGAAAAAACACGTTTATTCAGCGGATACAATCCTGTACAACAGAATGCAGATTTTGCAAGATCCATTCTGTAAATGGATGTAAATGCTGCATCAAGTAAACCTCCAACATCCTTCGTGGTGATTTTAAGTGGAGCACACTTCCTCCTCCAAGAGCTGCAAGCATCATAATAAGCTGTCTTGAATAGTCTCATTACGACTCGATCCTGGGGTTGCGGCTTGTGTGTGGTATGAGGAGGACACTGAACTTGTGCACATTGTTTTCTTTAGCTTAAAGGACAGCTTTGAGGTCTTCATGCGAACTGTGGCCGTTCAAAACCAAAAGAGCTGGTTTTTCTTCTGATGGATTGACCTTTTGAAAAAACATTTTCAGCCACGTCAGGAATCCTGCAGCTGTAATCCATCTACTCTCCTCAGCGTAGAATATACACTTAATGAAATAGAAATTGCAGCATCATGAAGGCATTGGTCGCTTGTGTTGATTTTCAAGATATGGAACGATGCCATGTAGGTAGGTAAACGATCAAAGATTCAGATCCATTGGATTGTTGCTACAGGTCTCTCCACGTATTTGATCGCAGAGGAATCAACTCTAGTATACAGAATCTGGTGTAGCGTAGTTGACTTGCAGTCTGTGCGGTGAAGTGTTCCCCGTCAAACATGCCTCGACGACAGAGAAGAGCACGCTATCAACAACTGTCGCCATTTGAGAGGGCTCGGATAATTGGGCTGTGTGAGGCTGGATTATCGCTAAGGACTGTCGCTGCAAGTGTTGGCCGACATGGATCTACGGTACGACGTGTATGGCAGTAGTGGTCAAATGAAGGTACCCCACACTCGTAGACCTGGCACAGGCCCAGCGCGACAGACAACTGTGAGAGAGGATCGTCGCAACATTCGGATGGCCCGGATGGAACCCCATGCAACAGCAGCGCAAATTCGAGCAGCTGTGGCACCCCACGTTACAAAAAAAAAAAAAAAAAAAAAAAAAAAAACAGTTGGTTATCGCCTAGGTGAAGCTGGCTTACGATCCCGTGTCCCTGCAGAAGGTGTTCCATTGACCCCACAACAGCGACGTGTAAGGCTGACCTGATGTCGAGAAAGATCGACGTGGGTCGACGAATGGCATAGGGTAGTCTTTAGTGATGAATCGCGCTTCGTGTCTTGCCCTCTCTGATCGCCCGAATCGTGTGCGCCGACGTACCGGGGGGAGGGGCCACCCAGATCTTATTGTCGAGAGGCACACAGGGCCAACACCAAGCATTATGGTCTGGGGAGCTATTGGCTTTAATGTGAAATCACAATTAGTGCTTGTTGAGGACACTATGACTGCTCGACAGTACATTGATAGGGTACTCAATCAATCAATACTGATCTGCATTTAGGGCAGTCGCCCAGGTGGCAGATTCCCTATCTGTTGCTTTCCTAGCCTTTTCCGAAATGATTTCAAAGAAATTGGAAATTTATTGAACATCTCCCTTGGTAAGGTATTCCAATCCCTAACTCCCCTTCCTATAAACGAATATTTGCCCCAGTTTGTCCTCTTGAATTCCAACTTTATCTTCATATTGTGATCTTTCCTACTTTTATAAACGCCATTCAAACTTATTCGTCTACTAATGTCATTCCACGCCATCTCTCCGCTGACAGCTCGGAACATGCCACTTAGTCGAGCAGCTCTTCTTCTTTCTCTCAATTCTTCCCAACCCAAACATTGCAACATTTTTGTAACGCTACTCTTTTGTCGGAAATCACTCAGAACAAATCGAGCTGCTTTTCTTTGGATTTTTTCCAGTTCTTGAATCAGGTAATCATGGTGAGGGTCCCATACACTGGAACCATACTCTAGTTGGGGTCTTACCAGAGACTTATATGCCCTCTCCTTTACATCCTTACTACAACCCCTAAACACTCAATCCAGTGGTTGTCCCTAAGATGGCGAACATTGCTAATGGGATGTTTCAGCAGGACAATGCACGGGTTCACACTGCACGCATCTCCAGTGAAGCTCTCCACGACATTACAACCTTAGAATGGCCCGCCAGATCCCCGGACCTCAGTCCTATTGAGCATGTGTGGGACATGATGGGTTGACAACTGGCCAACCGTCCTGAGCCACCCACAACTCTGGAACTATTGACCCGTGCAGTGCAGCAAGCATGGGCCACATTTCCTCAGGAAGCGATCCGGGGCCTTATTGACTCCATGCCTCGACGAATTCATCAATGTATTGCAGCTCGTGGGGGGCACATCCTGTATTGATTGTTGTCCAAACTTGCGGTCAGAGGGACCTGAAAGTGCAGACATCAAATCACAACCGGACACTCGCCCTGCGTGTTCAATTGCAGCAATGTTACACCACTCCTTCTGGGTGCTGCAATTTCCATTTTCTTCAGTGTAATATCTTCAGGTGCATCCTTCTTCAGTTCTTCGGTCATTCTACTTCTGGGAAATACAACTGGAGGAGGAAGAATCATTTGCCAGTTGCAACAATAGATAGCAAAACGATTATATACCTTCCCCTTTCCCCTGATATTTGCTGACCTGCCTTTTCCCTTTAACTGTGAGAACTTTGCTTGCATTTTCATGTACAACGGAGATATCAGTTTCATCACAGTTGAAAATCTTTGTAGGATCAAAGCGATATTTAATGAGAAGCTAATAATTTTTGCTGAAGAATAAACCCACTGGAGCTTTGTTAAACCCGACAGTTCTCTGGAGACTTGTGGGTTCTTCTCTGCGGAGCGACATTTCTGGGTGACGTGACATAAATTCATAGTAAAATTTATGTCGTGCAGTTCTTTTATATTTTTCAGGTGCTCAGGCAAAGCAAAATAAAATTGTAGGATCTCTTTTCTGTTCATTGGCATTAATCTACTGTCCTAGTGTTTCAGGTGCTACACAAGCTGAGCCTCTAATTCTTCCTAAAATGTCCTTTTAAATCTTCCCATCTGTGGAGTCACAGTCACTTCGCCACCTACGTTTACTGTCCTCGCTCTTTCTCCCAATGTGTTCTTGGAATAGAATACTGCGTTGAAGCTACCCTGACACTTAATTTTCCGCCCATAACCATTTCAAATGCCTCTTTTATGTTTTCTGGTAACCATTTAACTTTATGTTTGGCTTCCATTATCGATAAAATTGTTCTGGAAAGCAAGAAAATTCGAAATTGTAATTATATGCTGAATTAATTTTATGGCCGGTACTAGGGAACTGACGCGTGGCCGGCATTAGGCAACATACACGCCAACATATATATATTAATTTAACCACATGCCCAATAACACTGTTTCGATTAATATCTATCTAACTACAAATCTAACTACAAACAAAATTAATATGAATAAATGGAAATCATCTCACCAGAGATTTATACACAAAGAATGAAAATTTAGCAAGTACAGACTGAAAACACAATGGTATCTTCTCATCACAAGCAACTGGACACAGGTGCGAGGGATTCTGAAAGGCATCCCTTTGTCATTGTATCTAAGTAGAAAACACAGTGAACACTTGTTATCTAGCGGCGTTTCGAAAGAAAAAGTGGCGGCCGGTACCGGAATGGCCGGTACTGGTAGAGGTTTCCCCTAGGGGAATGAGTAGTGAGGTAGTTTCCCGTTGCTTTCCACACTGAACCAGAGGTTGCTATTACATATCAGTCTGCCAAGTCCACTAAAATGCATGCAGATTAATGAAGGTAACAAAATTGCTCTAGCCTATACCAGAAGACAGTGCACAATAATAATAATAATAATAATAATAATAATAATAATAATAATAATAATAATAATAATAATAATAATAATAATCATCATCATCATCATCTCAGAATGTTTCCTATAGTCTCTCTATTTCCTGATACAATCAGCTCTTCTTATCGATGGCTTCCTTTCAAAAACCTCGTACGTCCCAATGCTCTTCCTTAAGACTTTTCACGCCTCCCACCCACATATGCATATACAGTTCATCAGAATAATTTTCGTTGTGTTCATTGTCCTATGTTAACGTGTAAAGGAAAATGGACCTTATCATACCGCATTGTATGGCAAATTTACGCAATCCTGCAGTATAATGAATATAATGATAATACTTAATTATCCGAAACAGAACGTAGCATTTTGAAATCTAATATTATATTAATAAGATGTGAAACATTTACGTATTTTTCTCGTTATTCTTAATAAAACAACGAAAATTGTTGTGTTGGACTTCATATTCACATGTGGCTGGGAGGCACAACCAGTCTCAAGGAAAATAACGGCCAGGATGAACATTGCCAGATACGCGGTAATGTTTCTTCAACGACGATATATTCTTTCTTTTTTGTGAAAAAGTTTCTTGCCAGCGTGGAGTCGTTCAAAATATCAATCTCAAATATTGCTTTTACTTATTGTGTTCATTTCTTGACTTTGGTATTCCATTACTTAATTATCCGAAACAGACCGTAGCATTTTGAAATCTAATATTATATTAATAAGATGTGAAACATTTACGTATTTTTCTTGTTATTCTTAATAAACAACGTGGCATGTCTGCATTCAAATAAATGTTTGGTTTTGTTTTTCCCCTTAGCATGACAATAAATGGAAAACGCCTTGTACGGTTTCATGCATACGAAGCTAACTGCCTCCTCTCCCCACTCCACCAATTTTTCTGCTGATAGCGTTCGTAAAATTCAATTTGCTTTCTCACTATTCACTGTGGCTTCTCTTTGTAACATGGAATGACAAAGGTAACAATGGTACAGATATACGTAGCAGAGTTCTTTGCTGACCATATTATATTGATCAAAGAAATGTATACAGCATCAATCAAAATGCACATAATGTCGTAATGACAATAAACATGGAGATATAAGCGTCGCCTTTATCGCAACATGTTCATGGTTCAAATACTTTCGTATCAGAATGTTCTGTCTGTCTTAACAGTGGAATTCAATCCCATCAAGTCTTCGAAGAAATGCCTCCTACACGGAGCGAGTTTGGCAGTGCGGTTAGAATTTCGCAGCCGTGAGCTTGTGAGCTTGGATTCGGGAGATGGTGGGTTCGAATTTCACCGTCGGCAGCGTTAAAGATGATATTCCGTGGTTTCCAATTTCACAGCAGGCAAATCCTTGGGCTAAAATTAAGACCACGGCAGCTACCTTCCAAGTACCATCCTTCCGTCATCGAAAACTTTCGATGTGTCAGAGCGACGTCAAACAACAAGCAAAAAAAAAAGGAAAGGAAAAAAGAAAAGAACCTGCTACATTTAGTTTTAGCGTTAAAATAGCCACTCTGCATATTTTTTCCTGATGTTTTGGATTTCGAACCATGGTAGACACTATTTGCACAGTTACCCCATTGTAACAAAAATGTTGCCATGGTAGTTAATTTAACTAGTGATACACGTCCACGCCCATTTACTACCGATAACAGAACAATTACAATTACAACGCTGTAACCTGCAAGTGTTCTCGAATTTAATTTGCGGCGAACAGAAACTTATTTTCAAAATGGAAGCTTGTTCAGCGAGTGGAGAATTGAGAATTTTCACATAACCTAAATATTGAATTGACGATTTCAACGTTGGACATGGAAGATAATATTCCGTGCTTAAAATTCCTCATGAAATTAGCCCATGTAACCCTTGCAAATTTCGGTGTGAGACGCAACACGTGTGTGGGGTCGCCTAATCTTGGTGCAACGGAATACAGAACTTTTTCTCGCCTCCCTTTATAAACTTATAAGTCAAAATTTTGTTGTAATTTACCCGTCTTGTAGTGTGATTGTTTGCTAAAGAACGCATATCCTGGGTTAAGAAACAGTACTACTTAACTGACAATTTGTCCGGCTCCATGGCTAAATGGTCCAGAAGGCCCCAGGTTCGATTCGCGGCCGGGTCGGGGTTTTTTACCTTCGTTGGTTAATTCCAATGGCTCGGGGGCTGGGTGTGTGTGCCGTCTTCAGCATTATAATTCATCACAGGTAGGGTCCCATCCTCACAGACCCGCAGGTCGCCTGTACGGCATCAAATCGAACGACCTGCACCAGGCCTCTTCGGAGGCCACACGCCATTATATATCTGACAATGCTCTTCCTTATTCATTATTTGCCTTAAGACTGGTCACTCCCCCCAGCCACTTATTGGTATGCACTCCATCAGAACAAATTTAGTTGAGTTCATTTTCCTATGCAAACGTGTAAAGGAAATGCACCTTACTGTACCGTACTGTAGGAATATATATTTCCATGACATACTTACCTGCTCCTAGAGTATGATGTACTAAAAGTTATTTTTCCTTTACACACGCGCATAGAAAAATGAACTCAACGAAAATTGGTCTGATGGACTGTACATCAATATGTGGCTGTGAGGCGTGACCAGCCTGAATGGAAATAATGGATAAGAAGAACATTGTCACATTTGTATAATAATTTCGTGTGGCTATTTCTAGCCGATTGCAGCCCTTGTAAGGCAGACCTTCCGGTGAGGGAGGGCGGCATCTGCCATGTGTAGGTAACTGCGTGTTATTGTGGTGGAGGATAGTGTTATGTGTGGTGTGTGAGTTGCAGGGATGTTGGGGACAGCACAAACACCCAGCCCCCGGGCCACTGGAATTAACAAATGAAGGTTAAAATCACCGACCCGGCCGGGAATCGAACCCGGGACCCTCTGAACCGAAGGCCATTACGCTGTCCATTCAGCCAACGAGTCGAACGCCACATTTGTTATTTTGATATAGAAGTGACGATATATGGATGGGAGGTGTGACCGATCTTAAGAAAATTATCGATATGAAGAGAATTGTCACATACGTGGTATTGTTTCTTAACCCGCGATATGAATTTCCTCCTGCCTGCTGCCATTTCTTGATGGTTACAGTATTTTTGTATCCGTCTCTTGGCACAGGCCAGAGTAAAGTGTAGCTTCCACCGAAGTCCCAGTCAACATCCATGGTTGTGACAATATGGAAGTTGCTGGGGTATGGGTAGTGCTGAGTAATGACATTCAGAGCACGACTAATGCCTCTGAGTGTTATGAAAGGTTCTACTCATAGGGTCATTCGTGCTGCAATAGTACTTTCTGACCCAGTGAGGAAAGCAATGGCAAACTACCTCACTCCTTATCTTGCCTAGTACGCCTCATTTTGGTGCTGTCATTGGTTTTTGGGGTTTCCTTATAACCGCATAACCTTTGGTGGTGCTATTTGAGGATCCAACCAGCCTCTGGGCAGATGACCTAACAGACAGACAGATGAATTTCCTGTACTTCGACGATTACACTTGGTGCTGGGACGTGCCTTGTCTCCTTCATACAATGATTTAACAACAGCAGATACTGTATCCAAATTCAGCAAGCACCACAAAAAAGAGAGACTTTTAGAATATTGAACAAGTTCGTACTGGTGAGCATGTATTCATATATACTCACGATCCCTGAAGATAGTGACCACGTTCGTCCACGACCATTGAAGGTAGTTGTTCATTTACAATACGTTTGATCATCGGGACCATTAATTCACATTACCTCGTCACAACTAAAGGCAGTGATTTGTTTACACTTCTGATCATCCTCACCCAACGCAGATTCACAACTACGAATGACGTAATTGCCACAAAGGCAATTTAGTTGTCTTAGTCCTTGGTTCTGGGATCAGATTTGACACATCGAATATTTCTACCGCCTTTTGGTGATTTCAAGAGCAAAAGGGATTTATATTCGTTGGCCTATGCTTAATACTTTCTGTCAAATGTACTGATAGTGTCATGAATATTCCTTCTCATCGCAACAATAAGCAGCAGCAAAAACTACGTTATGTCATAATGATTCTGTGGCTTGGATTATGATTACATGCATTTACCGTGCCTTAATGAAAATGAAAACCTACAACCTGTTTTCCAGTTATTGACTGGGTCAGGGATGTAATGAATGAAGCATATATAGGCTGTTAGTACGATGGGGTCGCCACTCCCAAAGTGATTTATTAATGACTGATAGATGCTACGAAATGAGAATGGAGAGTGTTGCTGGAATGAACGATGACAGGGAAAACCGGAGTACCCGGAGAAAAACCTGTCCCGCCTCCGCTTTGTCCAGCACAAATCTCACATGGAGTGACCGGGATTTGAACCACGGCATCCAGCGGTGAGAGGCCTACGGGCTGCCGTCTGAGCCACGGAGGCTCGTGCATTAATTATATTCCGAATTTCCGGTTCACGAATATCTACCATCACGAGCGGGCTCAGGCTTCAACAGCTGAAGACATCAATCATTAAGTAAGTGCATTAACTAGATTAGTATGTCGTTTAATAAATGAATTGTCCTCTCTTAAGGGATTATACAAGATGATTTCTACTAACGTAATTTTCAGTGCTGCATTCTACAATCCAACACTACTCATGCTACCGGTCGATTTCCAGGGAAAGATTAACTGTAGGCTATTTTTGAAATGCACAATTCACGAACAGAATTCAAAATATATATTCATGCAATGAAAGATTTTAAAAAATGCGCGTGAATATTTAACTTGATTCAACATCTCCTGATGTCCGGCTCCATAGGTAAATGGTTTTCGTGCTGGCCTTTGGTCACAGGGGTCCCGGGTTCGATTCCCGGCAGGGTCGGGAATTTCAACCATCATTGGTTAATTTCCCTGGCATGTGGACTGGGTGTATGTGTTGTCTTCATCATCATTTCATCCTCATCACGACGCGCAGGTCACCTAAGGGAGTCAACTCAAAAGAACTGCACCTGGCGACCCGAACCCGTCCTGGGATTTCCCAGCACTAAAAGCCATACGCCATTTCATTTCAACATCTCCTGGTGAGTTTTCTGACGTGTATTAGACTTGACCTCATCTTATCTCTCTTCTAAACTACAATGTGTAACACATTATCAAAGTACGACATTCATGTTTAACGTCAATGTCCCAAGGATCGAAATTTCGTCGTTTATTGTTTACGTCATACATAAAGGTCTTACCAGAAGTAGTGGAATATTCGGAGCAACTGACCATCTTAAAATGTACATAAACATATATCTTCCTTTGGAAAGCACATGGGACTTCCCACTGACTTAAGCTAAGATTGGACAGGGCGAGTTGGCCGTGCGGTTAGAGGCAAATGGCTGTGAGCTTTCATCCGGGAGATAGTAGGTTCGAATCCCACTGTCGACCGCCCTGAGGATGGTTTTCTGTGGTTTCCCAGTTTCACACCAGGCTAATGCTGGGTCTGTACCTTAATTAAGGCCACGGCCGCTTTCTTCCCATTCCTAGACCTTTCCTATCCCATCGTCGCCATAAGACCTGTCTGTGTCGTTGCGACGTTAAGCAAAATTGCAAAATTGCAAAAAAAATCTTTAATCAGAAGTAAGTAAATACTGTAAATGAGTTTTTAGTCTGGAATCCTCACTATTTGCATTCAGGTAGAGAGTGAGTGAGAGAGAGAGAGAGAGAGTATCCATTAAGGATAGGTGCTCTATTACCAGGGAAACCACAAAGGTTCAGCCTACTTATTAATACATAAGGACAGTAAGAAAAAATCAATTTTCATGGAATTTTTAAATACTGTACTCTTCATTATTTTCGGCCATCTACCCCCCGCCCCCGATTGATTAAATTTATTCGAATTAAATTTAAATTATACAGATGATTTTTGCACAATTTGGAGTGAATCTCTCAAAACTGCAGTGTTGACATTTCTTGTAGAACAGCGGTAGGGAGTCGAAACCTTTTCTAAATATTCACAGAGAAATTTGTGATTGTTCCGCGCGCACCGAACAACATACAAGTACTGTAACTTAAAACCAAACCAAACTCCAAGACGCAACAGCCCCGCAGGGCCATGGCCTAACAAGCGACCGCTGCTCAGCCCGAACGCCTGCAGGTTATTAAGTGTCGTGTGGTCAGCAGGACGAGTCCTTTCGTCCGTTATTCTTGGCTCCCTAGATCTAGGCCACGATCTCACTATCAGATACCTGATCATTACAAGTAACAAGCTTTAATAGCTTCGTTTCTAATAATAATAATCCGGTATTGACTATATATAAAATAGAGAATATTTAAGATGAACATATATAAACAAGTGATCCGCCTATTCAATACAATTTATCATTTATTATATTAGTATATGTTTCGTCCCGCAAGGGACATCATCAGCTGTAATAAATTAATATTAATATATCAGAATACCAAAATAGACATCATTAAAATTGGCAAGACACATTAAAAAACATTGGTGTATGGTACGACATTTAAAATACAACCGTAGCGAATTTTGTTAAAATATAACACATATGATCGATAAAAACAGTTGAATTCTTCATTAAACTCTTGATAATGTTCTTGAGAATAGCAGTTGTGCTTTATAAATTCTTAAATGATCACTGTTATGAATAACACTCTTCATTTAAAGTATTTCTTGATGAAAAATTGTTCGGTCATGATATGCATTTCTTAAATGGTAACTACATTGAGTGGTTCAGAATTTAAAGTCAACTCGGCGCCGTAGTGGTAAAGCTCTTTGTAGTAATAAATATTATTGTTCCTTATTACTGGCCCCGATGTGCTAAGAAGGACTCACTTGTACTGAGGTAAGCGTGTATCATGCGAATTTTTAGGTTTTATGGTTACAAGTACCTACATGAAAACACAATCACTTCTATTCTAAAATATTTTATTTAATTCTTTAATCAGAACTAAGTAAATAAATGCGTTTTTAGTCTGGAATCATCTGCATTCAGGTAGAGAGAGAGAGAGAGAGTATGTGTATCTCAAGCTTACCTTAGTAGAAGTGATTCCTTCTCAGTCCTTCTCTGTCAACCTCTTTGGACTGCTCTTCTTCTTGCTGAAATCTGATTGTTGGATCGATAAATGACGCATTTGTTGGACTACACAGACTACAATGTCTGCTCGTTTAATGGGATCTTGAGTTGACATACAGGTTACTTCTACAAATACTTCGAACTGTCTTGTATTTCTAAATCAGTCAGCTATCATTCCTCTCAGGAAAAACTCCAAAGAATATCGAAGGCTGTTATATCGTACACATAAATTAAAAACATTCCTCACAAATCGAAAGAATTTATCTTAATCAGCTTTTAATTCATTTTGATTACAAGCCATTCAAAGGTCGCAGAACTGTAGCTGAACAGACATTCTTGCACATACCTGTCAACAGGTAATTAATAATACATGCTTTGTTGAAAATATTTGTTTTATAGTTTAAAAAATTGACTTGCGCTTACGTCGATTTTTCCACCGCATTTCGTCTTTACCAAAAATTCATAAAAACATTTAAGAATGGGTGATAATTAAAGTAGAACGACGACGATAATAATGAATTTGACTTTCAAACACTCTCCTCTTATAATACTACATTACCTAACTAAACACGGAGCATAAAGAGATATTGAGCACGCAGCACAAAGATCAATTTACTGTAGAATATTAGATATTATTATTGGTACCGATATCGCCGCTTCCATGTCAAAACTGCGAATGTGACAAAGATCTTCCTAACCATGACTTCCTTTAAGGCTGGCCACTCCTTCCAGCCACATACTGATACGTAGTCCATCAGAACAAATTTCGTTGAGCTCATTTTTCTACGCAGAGGTGTAAAGGAAAATTAACCTTACTGTACCGTACTGTAGGAATGTACACTGACTGACAGAGCAAATGCAACACCAAGAAGGAGTGGTCAGAACTTTATGCCAATTGCAGGGTAGACTGACGTCACTGAGGTATGCTCATGATGTGAAATGCGCCGCTGTGCTGCGCACGTAGCGAACGATAAAAGGGACACGGCGTTGGCGAATGGCCCACTTCGTACCGTGATTTCTCAGCCGACAGTCATTGTAGAACGTGTTGTCGTGTGCCACAGGACACGTGTATAGCTAAGAATGCCAGGCCGCCGTCAACGGAGGCATTTCCAGCAGACAGACGACTTTACGAGGGGTATGGTGATCGGGCTGAGAAGGGCAGGTTGGTCGCTTCGTCAAATCGCAGCCGATGCCCATAGGGATGTGTCCACGGTGCAGCGCCTGTGGCGAAGATGGTTGGCGCAGGGACATGTGGCACGTGCGAGGGGTCCAGGCGCAGCCCGAGTGACGTCAGCACGCGAGGATCGGCGCATCCGCCGCCAAGCGGTGGCAGCCCCGCACGCCACGTCAACCGCCATTCTTCAGCATGTGCAAGACACCCTGGCTATTCCAATATCGACCAGAACAATTTCCTGTCGATTGGTTGAAGGAGGCCTGCACTCCCGGCGTCCGCTCAGAAGACTACCATTGACTCCACAGCATAGACGTGCACGCCTGGCATGGTGCCGGGCTAGAGCGACTTGGATGAGGGAATGGCGGAACGTCGTGTTCTCCGATGAGTCACGCTTCTGTTCTGTCAGTGATAGTCACCGCAGACGAGTGTGGCGTCGGCGTGGAAAAAGGTCAAATCCGGCAGTAACTGTGGAGCGCCCTACCGCTAGACAACGCGGCATCATGGTTTGGGGCGCTATTGCGTATGATTCCACGTCACCTCTAGTGCGTATTCAAGGCACGTTAAATGCCCACCGCTACGTGCAGCATATGCTGCGGTCGGTGGCACTCCCGTACCTTCAGGGGCTGCCCAATGCTCTGTTTCAGCAGGATAATGCCCGCCCACACACTGCTCGCATCTCCCAACAGGCTCTACGAGGTTTACAGATGCTTCCGTGGCCAGCGTACTCTCCGGATCTCTCACCAATCGAACACGTGTGGGATCTCATTGGACGCCGTTTGCAAACTCTGCCCCAGCCTCGTACGGACGACCAACTGTGGCAAATGGTTGACAGAATGGAGAACCATCCCTCAGGACACCATCCGCACTCTTATTGACTCTGTACCTCGACGTGTTTCTGCGTGCATCCCCGCTCGCGGTGGTCCTACATTCTACTGAGTCGATGCCGTGCGCATTGTGTAACCTGCATATCGGTTTGAAATAAGCATCAATTATTCGTCCGTGCCGTCTCTGTTTTTTCCCCAACTTTCATCCCTTTCGAACCACTCCTTCTTGGTGCTGCATTTGCTCTGTCAGTCAGTGTATGTTTGCATAACATATTTAACCGCTCGTAGACTATGATGTACTTAAGGCTCATTTGTCTTTACACACGCGGTTGTAATTTGGTATATACAGTGTTATGGACGAAAATAAATAAGTAATCTACATTTTTGTAAGACAAATCTTTCTGTTGAAAGATAATATTTTACTATAAATACAGCAACCTTGTTTTACTAATTCCGCTTGTAGCAGAGGAAGACTGTATCTCACCAACTTATTAGTTGTATTTATTATCTCCATACAATTAATAATCCCCTCACAGTTGTACCCAATGGATCCGAAAAAAAACAGAACTTGATAATTAGTCCCCGATACTGCACTTTGCAATTCCACACCAACTTCTTCCAGTCACGCGGTTGCTACAAAGAGTGATATCAAGACCGACTTAACTGCGAAAACTCGCTATAATATTTTAATATTGACGTGTTACTAACTGGGTCCATAGAACATAATAAACGAAAGAACCCGAAATAAATAAAGAAATAAATGGGAAACGTTTGAACTATGTTTGAAACGTATGTTGTTTTCTAACTTCTGAAACAAGCAAGGAAGGAGTACATTACCACTGACATTCCTTAGCTTGTTATCACACAAAGGTTTATCTACACTCTGCCACTAAAAGGGTGCACTTCTGTGCTTTTAGAACAGGTTTAGACGTTAGCATTCACTACAAATTGCTCTAAACGATCCTTCCCATTTTGCTAACGTAACAGAATTAAGGAGATATAAGCTACTGTGTTGGACAAACCTACTTTAAAGAGATAAACCATGGAATATGCCATTTCGAAACACCGTAGAACGGGATGGGGTACACAAAATTTGACAGTGATCCTTCTGCACAACAGTTCCCTGAGTTTCCTTGTCAGGAAATATACAAGTACATTAATTTTGTATGTTTTTTGTTACTTAAATGTAATCTTTTCTAGTCGACCACACCATCGGCCATTTAAAGTAGCGTACCGATGGACAACGTTATACATTACCTATAACCTGAATTAAGGACAGAAGGTAGGTAATTGCTATCACTTTCCAGCTTACTTTGGGCAAATTTGAAACTAATACAGAAGAGCCCCTATTCACGATGGAATAATGAAATTTTCACCATATTCATATAGAACTTTTCTAACTGTTATTATATATTTTGAAAATTCTAATGCAATTCATACACCTGCAATGGATCTTTCTTTGAAAATACATGTAATTTGAGTTTTCAGATATCCAGGCGCAATTTTCACAGCAACTATTTGGAATACAATAATGATTTGCTCTATTTGAACACTTGAAACCACCCTCAAGGTGGTGAACAAAATGTTGTGGTATTGAAATTGAAATTATTTAGATTATTTAAGCATTTTTAACATTTTATGCGGAATAAACTACGCAAATAGAAAAAAATATTTTGATAAATAACAATACCGTAGGTCATTTAATTTTTTGTTGTTCATTATAGCACACCTATTATATACAATATAAAAGTTTAGTACATGTAGATTTGTAATTTTGTGAGAAAATTGTAGCTAAAGAGAAGCTTGCGTGAAAAGAAATTAATTGTATGTATTTACGAAGAAATCCGTTGCTGGTGAACTAATTGGATTATAATTTTTAAAATGTGTGATAACATTCTATATGTATGTGGTGAAAATTTCATTAGTCCGTTGTGAATAGGAGTCCAGCTGTATCGGTTTGAATTTTTCCCAAAACTGGCTGCAAAATGGTAGGTATTATGTACCCTCTCTCCTTAAACAAAACTGATGCATTATTTACAAGTTTTCAATGCTATATTTTGAAATCTATGTTAACTTAGGGTCCTAAATTTGCTAGGACAACAGTTGTCCAAGCACATGGCTAGAATGTATTGTAGTAACAGGCAATCAACGTCACGTCTCCTGCAGCTGCGTCCGTAGGCATTCAGGACAAGATTCGCTGTCTCTCATGATAGACAAACTCATAACTATATTCACGAGAGTGAGTAAACCCCATTCCAACTTTCATACCTGAATAAAATTCCACTGGACACTTCAAGGGAAGAAGTCATGGATTCCATTTAAGAATTAGAGACACTACCGTACCCAGTGTTCCCGACAAAAGATAGTTACATTTATGCTCTCAAACTCCAGAATAATAGTCATGATACAATGCATAAATCCGGAAGTACATAAGGTCTAAATTTTCATCGTTTTAATTATCCATAGGAGTTATATCACAGAAATATTGCTTCTAAGTAAGCTTATACACACTGAGTGACGAAACGTCATGGGAAGACACTGAATGTGATATTAATAACGAGTTGCTCCTCTGCGAGCCTTCAAAACGGCAGCGATACGGCGAAGCATCGACTCTACAAAGTGTTGGAATGGTGCTAGAGGGTTTTGGACCCACGCATCTTGCACTGCTACCCTCAATTTTTGGTCTTGTGTAGTTGATGCGGGGTTCATGGAGTGTACACCAGCATCGACAGCATCCCACAAATGCTCGATTGGATTCAGATCGGGGGATCTGGGGGGCTAATCCATTGTCGTAACTTCTCAGGAGTGCTCCTTCAACCACTTGCGTGCCACAACAGAGAGGTGACACGGCGCATTTTCCTGTTGAAACATGGCATCTCCATCAGGGTACTTTCGGGCCAGAAAGGGATGCAGAGAGTCTGAAAGAATGCCCACATAACGCGCAATTGTCAACGCTCCCTGCAGCCGGGTAATGGAGGCCTGATTGCGACCATGAGAACGCCGCTCAGACCAGAATGAACCACCTCCCACCTGGACCATCTGGACACAACCTTGATGACACGCAGGTTCCATAGCTTCAAGGGGCATACACCACAATCTCACGCACCCATCAGCTCGATACAACTAGAACCGGGATTCATCTGACCATACCACTCGCCGCCACCGTTCCATGGTCCATTGCCGATGTTCGCGGGCCCATGCACGTCGTTAAGCTCTGTGTTGATGTGTCAGCAAATGTACACGAGTATTTCGTCGGCTGGTGAAGCCTATGCGATGCAGTTGCCTCCTTACAGTCCTGGTAGAAATGGGTTCCTGACTCCCAACATTTAACTGGGGGTGATCTGACTCGCAGTAGCCCGTCGAGCACCCAGTAGGGTTCTGCGGAATCAACGTAATGTCTGTTCGTTAAACACCTGTGGTCTTTCCGTGCTGAAGATTACGCAGGTGGTAACATTCTCTCTGCGGTATTGAAGATCTACCCTCGACACTGTTGACCTCGGAAACCCGAATTCGCGTGTAATCTTCGCAATGCTATAACCCATGCGCCGTGCGCCGAAGATCATCCTACATTCGAAGTCGGTTAACTCGCGACGTGTTGCCATCTTCGCGACACTGGTGTCTGTGACAAACTGCTCAGCTACGCCGCAGATAGCCGCAGCCCTCAGGGGTCATACACGTTTTGCACACCACTTCACGTCACTTTTGGCCACTCAGTGTACGTACATGACGATGTTTGTTGCTTAAAGGGGCCTAAGAGCTTGGTCATCTGCTCTACATACACACATTCAAACTCTCTGACCCACGTAACATTTCGAAAACCATACTAGAAACCTTACTAGAACTAATTTACCGAGGACGGTAGCTGCAATCGCTTAAGTGCGGGCGGTATCCAGTATTCGGGTGATAGTGAGTTCGATCCCCACTGTCCGCAGCCCTGAGGATGGTTTTTCGTGGTTTTCGCATTTTTACAACAGGTAAACGCTGGGCCTATATCTTAATTAAGGCCACGGGCACTTCCTCATCACTCCTAGCCCCTTCCTGTCGCATCGTCGTCATAAAACCTATCTGTGTCGGTGCGACGTAAGACAACTTGTAAAATTAATCTCAACTGGCATAGTTTTGTAATTGGACTGTGCAAAATAGGCTCAAAAATAAACTCATATTAGAGGTGGTAAAGGCGTTCTCGGTTCACCAGGAAGGATGTGAGTTCGATTCCCCGTCAGTAAGTCGAAATGTTTAAGAAACGAGATTCCACTTCCAGAGGCGCACATGGCCCTGTGGTTTTTTGGTTCACTCAGCCGACACCAAAAATTAGTACCGGTACCAGGTTAATACCTGGGGACAAAGACCCCCGGGCATGGTGCTGACCACTTTACCCAACCAAGAGCTGAGGTAGCGGGTAGTGTAAGCTTTTACCTTCCACACCTCTAAAGGTCTTCACGACCTGAGCGGAAACGTATTCACTATTTTACCTTTTTCTTCTTTTTTTTTGCTTTGCTATTAGAAGTAGGAACGAACCTGGCGTGTTATATGACCCTGAAGGTGCACTGACCGAAAAAGTAAAAAAAATCTTCGCTTATTTTTACGAAGGCCTGTCGTAGGCAGAGCATGCAAAATATGGTAGCTAGAGAGTGTATCGTTCCCTCCATCCGTTGCAAAGGTCTACCTCTAACAACAAACATGACCATAATCAACACTCTGATAATGCTCCTATGTGACTATTGTAATGTTGTTTATAGCGACCTTAACTCACAGCTAGCCTGTAAACTGTAAAAAGCTCACAATTACTGCATTTATTTCACTTCCATTGTGAGACCGCGTCAACAAGTGTATCGTTATCTTAACCGACTTTCAATGCGATAAGTGCAAACGAGAAGGTAACTTGACGCCAAGTGTTTACTGGGCAACACTCTGACAAGGAAACATTTTGGAAACCTAGAAGGATAATAAATTAAAACATTTATTATTATTTGCTTTACGTCCCACTGACTACTTTTACGGTCTTCGGAGAAAAACATTACAAACAGCAACAGTCATTCTGCCGTAAAATAACATTTAGAGTACATACATAAAAAAAACAAAAAAAGTATTTGCTGCTGAAGTTTTAAATGGGAGAGAATGGGTCAGATCCGCTTCTGTGGTGTAGTGGTTAGTGTGATTAGCTGCCACCCTCGGGGGCCCAGGTTCGATTCCTGGCTACGCCCGACATTTAGAAAGTGGTACGACGTCTCGAACGGGGTCTCCTCAGCCTCGGGAGATCAACTGAGTAGAGGGGGCTTGATTCTCACCTCAGCCATCCTCGAGGTGGTTTCTCACTTCTCTTCCAGGCAAATGCTGGGATGATACCTATCTTAAGGTCACGACCGATTCTTTACCTCTTCCTCACCCATCCCTTCCCATCATCCCAACCGCCAGAAGGCCCCTGTTCAGTATAGCATGTGAGGACTCCTAGGCGAGGTACTGGTCCTCCTTCCCAGTTGTATCCTCGACCAAATATCTCACGCTCCAGGACACTTCTCTTAAAGCGGTAGAGGTGGGATTCCTCAGTGAGTCCGAAGGATAAATCAGCCTTGGATGGTAAACGGATTAATAAATAAAGAATAATTACTTGTTAACTACAAATTATCACACTACCTTAAATGTTACGGTAAAATTATTATTATTGTTAAATGAATGATATGTTAATTGAACATTCACATAGTTTCGTTGAAATCTGTCTGGTCCAGCCCAGAAAGTTCATTTGTGAGTACGTCTACATCTTGTGCCTAACATCCAAGTTTTCCAAACTCTCACATTCAAAGACTCATCAACTAAAACCTGTATTCACATCGGAAAAATCCTGACCATGCCCGTACACAGCACCAAATATTACACTCAATGGCTCACAGTACGCGCTACATGCGTCTGGAAATCTATACTGGTCGAGTTACGGAGCCACAAGTGGCGTCCTTTACTCAAAATTATTATTATTATTATTATTATTATTATTATTATTATTATTATACATACATTACCATTATAGACTGTTACGCTTTCAGCATTCAGTCTGCAAGCCTCTGAGATTTTACTAAACGTCGCCACAATCCTCGATTTGCAACTAGTGTTGTGGTCTCATTTATTTCTATACCTCTTATCTTTAAATCGTTAGAAACCGAGTATAACCATCGTCGTCTTGGTCTACCTCTACTTCTCTTACCCTCCATAGCAGAGTCCATTATTCTCCTAGGTAACCTATCCTCCTCGATTCGCCTCACATGACCCCATCACCGAAGCCGGTTTATGCGTACAGCTTCATCCATCGAGTTCATTCCTAAATTAGCCTTTTTCTCCTCATTCCGAGTACCTCTTTTTTTTGCTAGGGGTTTTACGTCGCACCGACACAGATAGGTCTTATGGGGACGAATGCCGAGTACCCTCCTGCCATTGTTCCCACCTGTTTGTACCAGCAATCATTCTTGCTACTTTCATGTTTATTATTATTATTATTATTATTATTATTATTATTATTATTATTATTATTATTATTATTATTACTATAATATTATCACTATTATTAAATTCGTACACTAGTTATTTTTATATCGTTTGTAAATTTATTTCATTTTTAATGTAATTTTATTATTTTAATGTAATTCTTAAGCTTGCTTCTGTATAAGAGAAGACTTTATAGCTTTAAGCGGGCTAGTTGCCCGTGCGGTTAGGGACCCACAACTGTGAGCTTGCATCCGGGAGATAGTGGATTCGAACCCCACTGCCGGCAGCTCTGAAGATGATTTTCCGTGGTTTCCCATTTCCACACCAGGCAAATGTTGGCGCTGGACTTTAAGGACAAGGCCGCTTCCTTCCCACTCCTAGGCCACTAGACGCAAAGCCACTAGCAAATGAAATCACTCCTAGGTTGCTGAGGCGTTCCCCAACCAGAATCCGACTCAGGTATTATTTGACAAGATTCATTGAAATGGACATGGCGTATGGCTTTTAGTGCCGGGAGTGCCCGAGGACATGTTCGGCTCGCCAGGTGCAGGTCTTTTTATTTGACGCTCATAGGCGACCTGGGCGTCGTGATGAGGATGAAATGATGATGAAGACGACACATACACCCAGCCCCGTCCCAGCGAAATTAACCAAGGATGGTTAAAATTGCCGAGCCTGCCGGGAATCGAACCGGGGACCCCTGTGACAAAAGGCAAACACGTTAACCATTTAGCCATGGAGCCAGACTACAAGTTTCATTGTTAAGAAACTTCGTTTTGCGATGGTAGTGGTTACACGAAGAAATGACGTTATTTCCAACAAGTCTTTCGTCTCATTTAAATATCGTCGGTTAAAGAAATAATACCGCGTTTCTGGCAACGATCTTCATATCCCATGATTTCCTGAAGTCTGTTTTTTTCTTTTGCTTTACGTTGCACCGGCACAGATAGGTCCTATGGCGACGATGGGATAGGAAAAGCTTAGGAATGGGAAGGAAGCGGCCGTTGCCTTAATTAAGCTACAGCCCCAGCATTTGCCTGTTGTGAAAATGGGACACCACGGGAAACCATTTTCAGGGCTATCTCTCGGATGCAAGCTGACAGTTGCGCACCCCAAACCGCACGGCCAACTCGCCCGGTCCTGAAGTCTGGTCACGCCTCCTAGCCAAATATGGTTGTAAAGTCCATCAGAACAAATTTCGTACTGTTAAATTTCCTATAGTTATTTGTAAAGTAAAATGAACCTCACCGTACCGCACTGTAGGAACGTATGTTTGCATGACATATTTGCGCACTCCTACGATTTAATATATTTATTTCCTTTACACACGTCAATTCCCTTACCCCCCAGCAACAGCACGTACCAATCCATCCAAATCTTGACCACGCTCAATGTTGATTAACTGGGTTTGGAGGCGTGACCAATTTTAAGGACAATAATGGATGGGAAGAGCTTTGCCAGATACGAGTTTTTGTGTCGATGGCACGATACGCTTTCATTTTCTTAATGTTTGAGAAACTTCGAAGTGTATTTTCACCATCCTCTACGTATAATGTTGACAAGAAAGCATTGACCATTTTAGAGCAGTAGTTTCCTAATCTCGATTGTATAATCAGGCAAACTTGCAGAAGACGTTCAAATTCATGCATAAACCTGAGGATGAGAAGTAGGCCTATAGCTATATTCTGGAAAAGATCCGCAGTTCTACCCATCACGCAAGCAACTCAATCTTGAAAACATCCTAGGGATATGAGCTACGAATTTTAGGTAAATCAAAAATATAATAATGTATGATAACATATTCTTTATTTATTGCTAAAAATTGCAATCCTTTTCTTTATCATCGTTTTCCGGTCGAGTAGATTGGCAGTTTGCCTTTTTCTACCTCTAAGAGTGTTAATGTGAGGCAATGCAGAGTTTCACTTAAGCCCGTATAACCACATTCTGTGTAGACATTTTTCAAAAATAAAAGAATGCCTCAAAGTATTGAAACAAGCAACACATTACATAAATAATTATTTAAATAAGTTAATTTGTATAATATTTTAATAAAAAGAAAACCAGTAAAGAAACAAGTGATTTTAGGTAGCTTTCCCGAAACTGCATTTAGGCAAGAAATGGTTTTCCAAATTCGTTTTTTTTTATGTTTAATAGAGCTATCCGAGACTCACAATTTGAAATTTTGGCGGGACCTTTAGCCCTTTAACATTAGGCACAATGGGGAAAATTGCTTAATTTTAGATATTTCGTAGTATATGGACCTCTGAGAAAAGTTTTCAACATAAAAACCCTTATATGTAGGGCCCGGATATTCATGCAGTAATAGGTTAGAATGCAAACTAACTGAAGCGAGTATATAGTTGAGTCTACCCGCACGACATTAATGCTATGAGGTTTGCATAAACAGTAGCGGTTCGGCCCATTAGAGACCCTAGAATTTATGTTACTCCTACTACATTACGTTAGAGCGGGCTAGTCGACATTTTCTACTAAGTAATTTTGTTACTAAATAATTTTGTTAGTAGGAAGTGTCGATTAGCCCGCTCTATCGTAATGTAGTGGGAGTAACATAAATTCTAGGGGGTTCTAATGGCCCGAACCCCTAATGTTTATGAAAACCTCATAGCATTAACTTCGTGAGGGTAGACTCTACTTATTACTCGCTTCAGTAAATTTGCATTTTAACCAATTACTGCATAAACATCTGGGCCCTACTTATATATTTTCTTGAAAAAATTCGAAATTGCATTGTTACACCGGATCCCGTGAGATCTCCGAAGTTAAGCAACATTGGGCGTGGTCAAGGTTTGGATGGGTTGCTACGTGCTGATGGTGGGGGTTAAGGGAATGGAGGAGGGGAAAGGAACTGTCCACCCTACCGTACATAAACTCCGGCTCAAGTACACCTCTGCCTTCGGGCAGAATACACCCTTACCTTGCATTGTTACATTGTCCTCGTACTCTTTTCTACTCTGCCTGATTTCTATTGTCCTAATTTTTTTTCTAAAGTTACGTCTTTTCGAAATTTGAATAGGCTATCTCTGATTGCTTTTTGACACTTCAATTATCTTGATGACTTGTGGCTCCTTGATCCATGAATGTTCGGTTATCACATTCTACGGGCGGAAACGGAGTTCAGAGGACACGTTTCAGTTGACAGGAAATATCCATCAGCATCTCGGTCAACGAAACTATGGTCGTAAGGTGATACTCGGTATTTTAACATGACAAAAGTAAACGCCACAGCGTGCAAATACAGAACTGCTGAACAATGAAAATCGTTTCGTGTTACGAAGGTATGAAACATTAATGGGGTTGAGAGTTGGCGAGGCTTAGTTTCCGGTTTAGTAAACTTCATTACGTTCGTAAGTCACACTAAGTTGTGAGAATATACATCATGGAGTTACATCAGAAATTAATAAGCCGTACAATGCGGAAACATTATGTGCATTGAAAGATAGACAAGATTTTCAACTGATAATTGAACACTTCCCCGGAATAAGGATGTAATCAACAAATGAGTTACTTTTCAAAAGAGAAAAAAAGTACTTTTGGGGAAAGTAATCTGCAAGTATTTCTTATAACGGAAAAGAAATCCTGTACGTGTACTTGAAACGCAATAATGATAGGCAAATAATGTTAGCGTAATGATGAATATAACAACCATAACAATAAAAATGTCCTGAACATATACAGTATATATATATATTACAATTGGCTTAACATCGCACCGACACAGATAGGTCTTATGGCGATGATGGGATAGGAAAGGCCTGGGAGTGGGAAATAAGCGGCCGTGGCCTTAATTACGGAACAGCCGCAGCATTTGCCTGGTGTGAAAATGGGAAACCACGGAAAACCATTTACATTGCTGGCGACAGTAGGTCTCGAACCCACTATCTCCCGGATGCAAGCTCACAGCTGCGCGCTGCTAACCGCACGGCCAACTCGCTCGGTCGGAAAATATTTCAAAACATAGATCTAATTTCGTCTATGACATTTTTAAGTGATATATTACACCTGGTGATGAACCAACTCACACACTATCCCCCATCTTGACTGATGTTCCATCCATACACCACAGAGGACAAAGATCTGCCGGCTGTAAAACAGCTTGAAGTTCAAATACAAGTCACGACACCACAGCAGAGAGGCGTGATGATGCACCATATTTCCAATGAAATCTCACTTTTCAAGAAAGTGTTGATTGCATCCTTATTCCGGGGAGGTCGTCATTTCTTGAAGTTTCAATTCATTCATGAATCACGCTTATTTATTTTAACCTAATAATAATGGTGATGGTTTTACGTCCCACTACCTACGTTTACGGTTTCCGGAGACGCCGAAGTGTCGGAATTTAGTGCCGCTGGATTTCTTCTAAGTTCTACTAAATCTACCGAAACTAGGTTGGCGTATTTGACCACCTACAAATACCACCGAGTTCGGACCGACTAACTTGAGCTAATCAGCCCGGCCTTACTGCATTTATATTCATATATTCAACTTTGCCAGCCAAAAGTAATTACAGTATACTCTCGATTAAATGTCATGAGTTAGACGATTAATGAAATTAATCAGTATTAACCCATACTCTATCATAAAAAGTACCCAAAGCAAAGAAAAGTCATCTCCATACAGGCCATGAAAGTCCTTGGATGAGTGGAAGGTAAAGGCTTCCACTAACAGCAACGTCGGCGCTTGGTGGGGTAGAGTGATTAGCTCTTCGCCCGGCACCCTTTGCCCCCAGGAATTAACCTGGTACTCATTTTTGGGGTAGGCTGGGTCAGTAGCGTAGCTAGGATCGACCGATGGGGGGTTATAGTTACAAAGTGATGATGAAATTAATTGGCGTATGGCTTTTAGTACCGGGAGTGTCCGAGGACAAGTTCCGCTCGCCAGATGCAGGTCTTTTGATTTAACACCCGTAGGCGACCTGCGAGTCGTGATGAGGATGAAATGATGATGATGAAGACGACGCATACTCCCATCCCCCGTGCCAGCGAAATTAACCAATAATGGTTAAAATTCCCGACCCTACCGGGAATCGAACCCGGGACCCCTGTGACCAAAGGCCAGCACGCTAACCATTTAGCCATGGAGAAAGTGATGATAGAACATAATGAAGGTGCTTGTGGTGCGCGCTTGAACACTGATAGGCTACAAGTGAATTATGTCGAAATTCAGATTGCACTGCACTACAAAATCTTACTTCTTCTTCCTTTCCTACCGCTTTTCTCACACCTGTGAGGTCGGGGGTGCGAACTGCGTCGCACATGTTGATTTGGCCCTCTTTTACGGTCGAATGCCCTTCCTGACGCCAACCCTATATGGAGGGATGTAATCACTATTGCGTGTTACTGTGGTGGTTGGTAGTGTAGTGTGTTGTGTCGATATGGAGAGGAGAGTGTTTGGACGGACACAAATACCCAGTTCCCGAGCCAGAAGGATTAATCAGAAGCGAATAAAATCCCGGCCGGGAATCGAACCCGGGACCCTCTGAACCGAAGGCCAGTACGCTGACCATTCAGCCAACGAGTCGGACACACTACAAAATCTTACATTAAAATAGAAAATAAGAACAATATGATCAACGTTAACGGTTTACAATGTAAAATCCAACTTTCGAAGCTTCTTAGAAAATATATTCAAGAGAACTGTTGGTTTTACAATTATGTGTCTGTGAAAGTTCAAATAAGCCAACGCAATGAGTCGACTTTCACATTGTAGCTTCTTGGCAACTCAAGGATGAGAAAGGGTTAGGATCGGGAAGGTAGCGACCATGACCTTAATTAAGGTACAGGCCCCGCATTTGTCTAGTGTGAAAGTGGAAAACAACAGAAAACTATTTTCAGGTTTTCCGACGGTGAAATTCAAACCCCCATCTCCCCTATGCACGTTCATATCTGCATGACCCTAACCGCATTACAAGATATCCGTCAGAAAAATGAACAAATTTAAAAATAACAAGTTGTCCGTGAAACTGAAGAAAAGATCTTGATAAGTATTGAGAAAATAAGGCGAGTGCTAAAGAATTAGAGAAAAAAATGTTAAATTTGGAAAAAACTTGAAATGTTGAAAAACAAGGATAAAATAAGAATTGAGTGGCTGAATAAGAAATGAAGTAGTGATTCGAAGAGAAAGCTAAGAAAATCCGGAAAAGAGGATATAAGACTATAAACAAAAAATATTAATCAACCTGTTTACTTCCAGAAAAAGTATTCAATTCATTAAGTGCCTACAGAGGTTCCTTTCTGTTACAAAATCACAAATTGAAAATTACATTTTGTTTTTATTTTTCAAGATTTTATAGCAAAAAAAATTGAATACATTTCAAAACGCTGTTAATATACAACTGTCAACTGTAATACATGAAGACGGGCACGACTTCTAAGAAAGCAAGGATATGTTGAAAATATTGGAAATTGAAAATAAATGTTAAGTTTCTGTATTGTTTTCAAGTTGATATACTCAGAAGAAAGTTAAATACGGCAGATCATGTTTGAAAATGCGTAAAAGAACAGCTAGGACTTCCAAAAGTGAGCAGAATATTTCATCAATAAATATTTTTTCAGAACTTGCTTAATCGCATATAGGCTATAGCGTTATGTCGTCATCAAATGGCACGTATTTCACTGTCTTCTTTATGTACGCCCATATTACCTACTCACACGGAAGAACGTGGGTTCGATTCCCCATAAGGAAGATGCAAAGAAACGAAATGCCCACTTCCGGAATTGCATACTGCCCTTAAGTTCACTCAGCCTAGGGGCCTAACCAGAGAGGTTGTTTACTGGGGGGTTAGAAACCCCCCAAGGAAGATTTACAAAAGAGAATACACAGAAACTGGCAATAAACAAGTGAAAGTCGACTCATTGCGTTGGCTCCTTTAATAATTTTCAGGACGTCTAATTTCTTTCTTCTGTTTCCTGAGCGACGAATTTTCGACGTGATCCATATTAAAAGATTTTAAAAAAATTGCAACTTTAAATACAGTGATAAACTTACCTGTTATGTAGCTTCAACCGAAGTAAACACTACGTTACAAGCATTTGACTACATGTTACCAACTACTATTTGCTCATCAGTTATGAGTATGTCAGTGTAACCAATAACTCCTGCAGAAAAATACCCGAGTGAATTTTCTAATGTGCCTGCCTTTCTGAACTACATGAAAAATAAACTTTTTCAATATTGAGAGAACACACAACTATTTTAAAGCAAATTAATTAAAAATGTGATTCAGATCCCCCTCAGAAATAAGCCGTTGAGAAGTCTCCAGCTCCTTAGGTGAGACCATGCGTCTATAACTAGAAGACGTGAGATTGATCTTTGCAGACTTTGCATAATATTCTGTTAAGTCCTATAAGATTCCATGTAATTAAACCACTTGCAGCATTTTTCACATTCATTCGAAAATGCTGTTTATTTGTAGGCAAGCCCATAATAAGTATATTTTAAACAATAATCGAACGTACCCTATGAATCGTGTCTATTAACCATGATGTAGAAACTCATCGAGCAGACGTCGTATCTCTCGTCATAAATTACTGCAACAGTGAAAGCTGCTGACCTAGTGGTAGTGAGTCTGAATACGGATTGACTCAATGCGTAGTAAACTATTCACTAAATTGCCTGCACATCGCTGACGTTATGAAAGTAAACGAGGAAAAATTGGAATTTTTAAAAATTTCACAATGGTTCCGTATTGGTAATACAATGTAAAGAAACTGAATTCCTAAAAAGGAATTTATTACATAGATCCACCTATTCAATACTTGTCATGCTGATTACATTAACAGTTCATTTAAAATACTAGGACATGTTTCAGCCTTAAATTTTGGCCATCTTCTGCTATAATCAAAATTCATATAATCATTTTAAAAAAGTGAAACGACAATTACAAATACACACTATTAAAAATACGTTAATGTTACATTTATTTTATTGTCAAATTTTTCACTATGTGATTTGGGACTGTCTCCAGACTGACTGGTATGTGTCATGTGTGCTCTTTGTAAAGGCTTGTAGAGGACTCTAGTAGTTCCTTCCTCCAGATCATTCCGGGCCCTTGGTCTATGGTAATCAGCTTCCAGTTTCCTCTAGAAGCTTTCTTATCGCGAGCCTAAGATATTTGCCTGAGCTACTGTTTTTCTCGCTGAGGACCCCGTCTGCATCGTCACCTCTGCGCGCAATTAGCGTCTCTCGCTGGCATTGCTGGCGGCCGCTCTGGAGTTGGCCTCAATTGACACATGATTATTATTATTAATATTACTTTATCAATTTCGACATTCTGAATGTGCTACTATAAAGCAAAGGAAAGGTATTCTACTTGACTGATACTATGGTTGAGTTAATTTCATATCACCTGGTGAAACCTAGTGCGCTACCGGAGATCTTTAACATGCCAACGACAAAGACATGTGGTGCCTAGATGTTTGATTGTCCCTTCAAAAATATATTACTTCAGCAGGGATCGAACCTGCCAACTTTGGATCATGAGTCAGATACCGGTACGCTGAGGTGCATTGTCATATAGAAAAGAGGTGCCGTACTGAATTACTGTAAGTTGGTGAGAAGAGAACGAAGGATATATTTATAGGATATATCCTGAGATAACCATGACTTATTCAGTAAATTTTGGAGGACGAAGTGTGGGTTCAGTACATGAGTAGACCTATGGCAAAATTACCAGAGTTTACATAGGCTGAAATAATCATTCAGGGATTAAAACTGTTGCACAACAGGGAATAACTCTAAAACGTGCGTCTTAACTGTGGGCTATTGGGCACACAACGTTTGAATAGTTTGTTAAGAAGGAAGCCATTCTTTTTCAATATCGACTTAGTTAATAAAACATGAAAGTTTTCCAGTCTGTCGAAAGAAGAAATGTAACACTTGGTACATTAAAAATGCCTGTAAAATATGAAAATTATATGTGGAATGGTTAGTTTTACAGGTATAACATTTATGCTGCGGTGTTTCAAAAGACTGAAAAACTTTCAAGTTATACGTTTGAATATGTTCTAGATATTTCTGGAATTGTGTCTCGCAAGTTCCGACGGCTGACTTGAGAATCCAGAAGGACGAGAGCACACAATTTTTATTAAGTGCTTGAAAGCTGCAATTACCCAAATTTTATCTGGTATTTAAGTAGTCTACTAATCAGAACTGTATACCGAGAACTTGAATTGGATCTTACTTCAGCCCGTGACTACGCACGAAACACAGTATATGACAGCTTCGGTGATGTTGTTTTAATCCGCTTTGCGTTAGTTAAACCCCATTGACAGTTTAAATGAACAGCAAACAGACTCTTCTTATGAAATGAAATTTCAATGCCCGTGTAATTGAGTTGAATTCGTTACACGATTCAAGCAGAGCTCACTACGCTGTCTATTCCGCATAATCAACCTGCATTGTAACGGAAGCTAAGATCTTTTTTCTCGCTGCACTTTTTCTCCTCACATATTTCAATTCTGTTCTCTCACATTGAACAACATTAAATTACTGTGTTCGCTTTTGAAGGTCAAATTATCTCAGATGAAGTAAACCATAGAGTTCAAAAGGCTTAAAGTACATTGTATATTTATAAGTGTTCGTGTTCAATCTAACATGACTACAATTAAAATTAGTTCTAAAACAGTCCAATAAAAATCCGAAAACTTAATTTTAAATTAGATTTGAATATAACATTCAATTAAATGTGAGCCTCCGTGGCTCAGACGGCAGCGCGTCGGCCTCTCACCGCTGGATACCGTGGTTCAAATCCCGGTCACTCCATGTGAGATTTGTGCTGGACAAAGCGGAGGCGGGACAGGCTTTTCTCCGGGTACTCCGGTTTACCCTGTCATCTTTCATTCCAGCAACACTCTCCATTCTCATTTCATAGCATCTATCAGTCATTAATATATCACTTTGGGAGTGGCGACCCCATCGTACTAACAGCCTATATATGCTTCATTCATACATTCCTGACCTGATCAATGACTGGACGACAGGTTGTAGGTTTTCATTCAATTGAATATTGAAGGGTATCCCGTCGGTTTTAATTAATTTGCCTTGTCCTTCTTAGTATAGTCAAGGCTACAACGCACACAATTTGCATTACGTCGCACCGACACAGATAGGTCTTAAGGCGACGATGGGGTAGGAAAGTGCTAGGAGTTGGAAAGAAGCGGCCGTGTCCTTAATTAAGGTACAGTCCAAGCATTTGCCTCGTGTGTAAATGAGAAAGCACGGAAAACCATCTTCAGGGCTGCCGACAGTGGGATTCGGACCCACTATCTCCCGGATGCAAGCTCACAGGAGCGCGCCTCTAACCGCACGGCCAACTAGCCCGGTTGATTTCATTTGAAAAAGAGAGAGGGAAGAAAGTCTTCGTGTGTGAACCAAATGGTATCATTGTCGATTTCGCATTACCGAAATCAAGCGGTCTTATATTCACCAGTTGGATGGGTGTGTGTGTGTTTGTGTCATCAGTCCATAGATAGGTTTGATGCAGCATTCCTGCCATCCTACACTATGCTGAACTTTTCATTTTTACATAACCTCTGTATCCTAAATCTAATAAGTTCGTCAAATTCATGCCTTTCGTATTGAACGGTATCAAATCATTGTCCAATTGATTTGGTTTAACACTGTGGAACATTTTGAATTTAGCGCTAACTAAAGAGCTTAGGAACGCTGGGTGACCGTGCGTATATACGTGTCGAACCCGTAGCAAGCAGAGTGTGGACGGACCAAGGCAGGATGACGTAAGTTTACTGTCGTAAACCCCGTCGATGACCTGGGCACGCTAGAAGACAGAGTCGGCAAACAGCGTGCAAGAGACAGATTTGAAAGCGGGGAAGTACCGAACAAAGCCAGCGTTTCCTCTAACACGAAATATCCAGGTCTGGAATCATTTGAATTCGATCCTGGATATAAGTCAGATCCAAGAAGAAGACAATTTCTTTTGATATTTTCGAAGTAGATAAGCCATAAATATAATGTAACTGTGCCTGTTTTGTTCATTTCAACTTGTTTGAAATATCCGTTGAGGGGTAACTGGCCGAGCACAAAGCAAGCCGAGTGTATCTTGTGGATGTACTGAAAGGCGCGTCCGTCCAGTCAGTCCATAAACGAAGCAAGCGTTAGTGCAACGGTCTCATTAGCCTCCAATACTTCCGTACCACAGTAGCTCAGTTATATTCGACTAGTGGGTATTTTCAATGTGATCAACAAAGCTTATTGTATCAGTGATAGAGCAGACTTAGTAATGATGTGTTTAAGCTCACCCTAGGAACATTTACTCCCTTAATAAATGTTTTAACACAAGTTCGCGCTGTGAAATAATTCCGCGTGCGGATAACGACGCTAACCACTGAGATGGGCTTGATCGGAACCGTGAAGTATCCCTTAATTTGGTAGCTATCGTTTGACCGGACTAATGTCTCGATAGAGGATATTGTCAATAGTATCCTTAAAAAGGTTACGACAGTGTATTCGTGAACGAACGAAGTGGTGAAGATAAGTGAGATTGACATCCGTTAACAGGTTACAGGGACACATCTGCAGCACATGAACGAAGGCAGCCCATCATGGGACCAGAAGGACCGAACCAGCAGACTCCTAGAGCCGTCGACAGCAACGCTGTCATGAAATAAATTACACCAATGCAGCGGTTCGAAGTATATCGCTAATGGCAGAAGTGGAGATAGAGATAAGTGGAATTGTTTATAAGAATGAAGTGTAGTGAGCAAATTCATGTGTGACCCTTTTGTTAAATATAAACAGTATTTGTAATGTAAGCCAGAGTGGCATTGATTTGTTTTCATTTATTGTGTATATAACGTTTGGGGCCGGATTCATTGAGTGTTATTTAGAGTTGGGATACGAGGGCTATGTCAGGATACAGTGTAGTTTTTTTATTGTTGTGTGTCATATGTGTACTCGTGTCGTGCAGACACGAAGGTATAAGCGATATCAGAGTCATCTATGAAAACTGGAGGGGACTGGACATCCCTACATAACCGGAACTTAAAGATATGTAGAACTAATGTATAGACAGACTATGCATGATGTAGTAGTATCGCATGTGTTGTTTTCCAACTGACGAGGTGTGCAGAGTGCTAACCCCATCTTTATATTTAGTAAGGGTCATTGATAAAAAGTGTCAGGCAAACCCTATCTGTGCTCCAGAATTGAACTGGGGACTATTGAGTATGAGGTCCTGATGAGCCATGATTATTGTGTTGCGGCCTAGAATTGGAAAAAAGTATTGTGGCTGACGCAATGAGTTGTACCTGGTTTGTGAGAGTGTATACCTCAAATCAGATGTTATAATGAATTATACATTTAACGATCTATAAGCCGAGATGGTCTCTCCACTGGACAAGTCTTGTTTCCCAAGTAAAGAGCGAAGAATGTGTATATCGCCCGAGGCCTTGAGTGAGTGTTTACGCGTTGTCCCTTGAGACACGTAGACCGAGGTTGTGATTGTTTGTTCCCTTGTCAACCAGCTGACCACCCGTTTGAGAATACTTAGCAGAGAATAGCCTGTGTAATGTGACTCTGATTGTCACGAAAACTCCGCAGATCCTCAATGCGATTGTCGCTCGATCCGATATGCTTAACGAGTTTTATTTATGCCTTTCCTTTTCAGAGTGATTCATTTGTGTTCATTGTGTAAATGTGTCTTATGTGTGTGATACTGTTGTCAATTATTCGGTTGATTAGTGTTCCATAGTCCGTTGGCTGCAGTTGGATTGCGAGGTTTCCAAACCTCTCTCTTATGCCCACGATCCGGATATCGTGTATTAGAATCAGTGGTCTTTTTGTGGTTTAAAATTAGAGCCAGTCCCAAACAAAGTGTTCTTTTTTATGATGTTTATATCCGACAAATGCTGAATTAGTGTAGTTAGGCCAATAATTGAATCGATCATTATGTATTCATGGAAAAGACTGTTCTTAATCGCAGCATACGGGCTAATCACAGTCGACTTATCTCGATCTCCGTCACAGATAGGTAGATTTCACCTTTCAGAAATGATTGAACTCTATTTGCCCGGTTTCTTAACCCGTATTCTTTGAACGACCTTTAGTGTCGAATTTTATATCGTTAATTCTTTTTGTATATAATTTGGAGTTTTCGTTGGGGTATTACACTTGTTTGTATTGGAACTGTATGTTTTAGCCGGAATAAATCGTGATTTTACGTTATCTTGCTTTGTTCTAATTTACGAATATGTAGAATAGATCCTGTCCCAATCTTGTATTTAAGTTTGTTAGACAATTGAGTTCATCGGACACACCAAGGAGCGTCTCAGCTGAGCTAGGCCATCTGTCTAGGACAGGGGAAAGGTGCAGTACTTCCACAGTAAAGCTTAGTAAACAGCTATCAGTCAACAAAAGTATGAAATTGTTCAATAACTAAGTTTAGGACTTTAGCCCATAACCAGCCGGGCTAAGTGGCTCAGATATTGGAGGCGCTGGTCTTCTGATCTCAGCTTGGCAGGTTCGATCCTGGCTCAGTTCGGTGGTATTTGAAGATGTTCAAATACGTCAGCCTCGTGTCGGTGGATTTATTAGCACGTAAAAGAACTCCTGCGTGTCGAAATTTCGGCTACTCGGCATCCTTGAAAACAGTAAAAACAAAGTAGTTAGTGCGACGTCAAGCAAAATAACGTTAATATTAGTCCATAAACATGTTTTCTCCATGCTAATCAATCCTGTACTAATCATTTCATTTCCAAGTAACTACTGCATCATTCATCTACAATATTGCAATCAGTTTGTCATATTCATGTTGTAGTCCATCCCTACTGTTCCTACAACTTGCACTTCCCTCAAAAATGGTACAAGTCCTGGGTATCTTAAGAATATGTCTCCTATTATTCTTTCCATATTTCTGGTAAAATTTCACCAATTCGTAATCCTCTCACCAAACTCAATTCAGTATCTTCGTATTCGTGATTCGACGTACCTATCTCAACTTCAGCATTCGCCTGCAACACCACATTACACGAGCTTATATTATCCTTCATTATAATCTAGATAATGTCCACGTTTTACTTCCATACAATGCCATGCTCCAAACGAGAATTTACTAAAACATCTCTCTATTAGTATGTACATATTTGAAGGGAGCAATTTTATTCTTTTTAAGAAAAGCCTTCCTTCTCTGCGCTAATCTGCATTTTATATCCTCATTACTTCTGCCATCCTTAGATATCGTACTACCCAGGTAACATCATTCATCTACTTCTTTTAAGACTTCATCCTAACCTAATAGTTCATGCATCACCTGTCTTCGTTTGACTGCACCCATTTACGTTTGTGTTGGAGTTATTTATTTGCATATTGTACTCTTCTCTAAGACTGTGTACTGTACCCGCTCAAAAACTGAGTCCCAACCAGCATTTATCTCAGGGGGTGTTACGGTCCGAATATATCGCAATTAATAAACAATTTAAAAACTTATGAAGATATAGGATCTACAATTAAATGTATGGGCGCCATGTAATCAGTACTACAGGGTTGAACGGGACACTCTAATTATTAAATCACACAAAAAATTATTAAATCAGATCAAATGGAAAAATTTGGAGGCTCCAGCCTAGGAATGGGGACGGATATTTAAACGGTCACCAACGGTTCACTATTCTAAAAGAACAAGAACCTGGAAGTGTTTCCTTGCAAATGCTAAAGGAGCATTTTATTTGAGATAAAAGAATTTAACTCACCACAAAAATATTTGAACCTTAATTTGCCGGTAATTTGTCAAATCATTCCTGAAAATTTCACATAATATTTTACACTTTTGACCACCCATCCACTTGGGTGGTGGAACCGTTGATTTCTGAGGGTTACAATTAACCCTCGTGAACACAATGACCATTGATGGTCATGGACCAATTACCTGAATCATGTCATCGCCTCCACTTTTATTGAGATGAGACCAACCCGGGATAATACTGTGACCGTTCACAACGTCACCTATGGTGTGTCATGATATCCAGGAGATGAAATATGCCGTTTTCCGCGTCATTCTACGATAAATACTGCCCAAGTTAGAATTTTTCAGCCCGCTCCAGGACTCGATTTGCAGTATCCAGAGTCGCGCGACCGAGCTCTAGTTGCTGGTAATTAGCAGCAAGGCGGTGCAAGAGCGCTTGTACTCGAAGTTTTCTCACTCCAACCACGAGCGAGATGAAAGAGACGCGTTATCACGTGACAGAGAATCTAGGTCACTAGCTGAGCCCAGAGAGTATATCCAACGTGAAAACTAACATTATACCCTGTTTTCCTCGCTCATCCACCACTGCCAACTTATCGCGTTCAGCTGTTTTATTTCTGTTAATATTTATAAATCGCAAAATACCCAATGGATAATTAAGCGCAAACATTCATTTGAATCAGGGAATTTTACGCATAATTATGAGACCGAAAAGTGCTCTACTTAACTGACAGATCGGTAACTACGCTATAAACAAGGGCGCGTCTTAATGACTAACAGATGTTGGACCCCAACCGTGACAGCGAACACAAGGAATCCCCTGTGCTCGTCATCATTCACCGCCAGAGACTAAAGTACGCTTTCGAGATTGCTTGAGAATCTACGAAGATATTTCAAAAACAGTCACTCAGTGGAGATGGGAATACAGGAGCTACATTTTGATACCCTGTTCGTTACTCTAGGTTGCATATTAACGGACCAATGTGTGAGAAAGGGTTGCATTTTTTCCCCCACCCTCAGCATTCGGGTCTCTAGCGTAGCGCGCCTATATATTCAAGAGCTGAGAAGGAGACACTACCCAGTGCATTTTCAGTGTAGCGCCAGTACGGTAGTATTTCGTCGTGGTTTGTGTGTGAGTCGTTTGTGAAGAAATAATCTTGTAAATTGAGCAGTGTAATGAAGTGATTCATTAAAGCCTGTGAACATCTGCGAAAATACCCACAATCTAAGTAAGTTTTTTGCAAGTACAGTGTGTCGCTAATTAATATAGTTGGAGCAGCACGAAACCGTAATGACCGCTGTCCGTGTGTCGAAGAGGTCGTGCGTCGAGCCTCATATGTGCCTATACTAGTACGGCTCAATTAACCTCAATAGCCAGGTATCTCAGTGCGTGGAGTTGTGTGTGTATTCTCGACATAAATGAGAGATACAAAGAAAGTGCGTGAACGGATCAGTGTCGGCATAATTAAGGGTAGTGTCACGTCTATAAATCCATAATGCAGTTGAGAGCCTGACTTACGCATGACTAGGCGAATAGAATATGCTTGAAGTGTGGTCGTGTGAGACGAGAAATTTTAACCCAGTAGTGGCTTAACCAGTGACATTCTTTATTCAGGACCTAGAATAGCTGTATGCTGTTTATAAAAGAATAGGTACATGAGAAGGGTGCAGTGTCGAGCTACAGAGACAATACCGGCATTAGGTTGGAATGCTCGTGCTATTGAGCAGATCCAACCATATATTCAAATTGTGATGTGTAATAAACTAACGCATTCACTTGAGATATTTTCCCCTCATTTACATGTATACGAGAACGTCGGAGTGAACGCCGACGTCCAGCTGAATGCCAGAATTTTGCCTGTATATTAGAGAGAGCCAGACGCATAGCTGTCTTCGCCTGGTGTAGCAGAGAACGTCGAGAACGTCATACTAGATCAAGCCGTCATGTTCGTGATTTGCCGGGAGGTCATCAAAGGTCTTCACATCGCCGATGACGTAATGCAAGCAGCTTAAGCCCATGGTGTGCCCTCCTGTAAAGCTGTGAACGTGGTATCCAGAAGGCTGAGTACATTTCCAAGTATTTATATCTTTGAAGGTCGTGTCCCATTGTAAATATGTAGATTTTCCACTTAGATGTAACGTAGACTGCAAGCACGCCATTTCAGAGGGATAATAATTATAATTTCATTTTTATTTGAGTCCTTTATAGAATACTTTCATCATGGTTTTGGGACGATCATATTTTACTTCCATCCTTGTATAAGGGTTCGATAATGCATGACGTAATTATAAGGACCTTGGCTTAATTAAGTGTGAAGCGCTGTCAAGTAGAGAAGGCTTAAATATTCTGTAAAAATGACTCCAATTATCGTCTTTCCATAGTATATACGAGTCATCAAGTTTTTTCAGTTATTCATTTTTTTGTGCGCTTCACCTGGTAGAGATCCCTCCTAATTAGTAACTAAGGCACCTGGAACAAGGCATCGAGACAGTGGGTATCTTACATCGTTAATTAATTAGTTCGCGAATGCGCAAGTTAATTTGGACCCTGGTGGCAGGAGATCATCATTAAATCTGCATCGTGGTCAATGTACCGAGAGGAAACGAGACGACTGGACAGGCTGTAGCCATAATATATATTATGTAATGAAAATGTGAAGTCCCCGTGGAATCTGTTGTTAAGATACGCGATATGGATATCGCGATATGAATGTGCCGAGTATGGCTGAATATAAAGCCGAGATTTGTTGTGATGCCATTGTGGGCAGTATTGAAAGAAGTGAATAGATTATTTGCCGTGAAATAACTGTCTGGGAAGTGCTTGGCAGGCCGGGCCTTGAAAGTGTGTCACGGGCAGTTAACAGCTGGAGTTTTATGAGCCCCTTTAAACGGGGGAGTGAAGGCGTTTTCTTCAGTGAAGTAGAACAGATACAAGTGGCGAGTTTCTTTCCTTTCGGCACAGAGATTACGTGTGTTAATTTAAATAGAGCCAACGTCGCAGAGATTCCGAATGAGCATTAAAGGAAGGATCCCTCCAATTTATTTCTTTAATTATTCACAGCGTGTAGGGAATTCCAGGTCAGATATACCCTGTCTCAGAAGGTCCTGAGTTCATTGCAGGAGACAGTAAAGCTTACTGTCACAAGCGGCAGGTGAATAAGGCCACCTGTAATCCATTGTGTGTATGTGAAATGTATATATTCTTGTCCATTTGTTGCAGGTAATGCTATAATACTTTGTTTATGATGTCTGGTATTGAAGTCGCTAAATGTTTGTCCATAGGTAACATCGTTGAGTAAATAATGTCCTGATATATGTGTTGATAAAATCCTAATGAAATGAGCGTGTTTATTATACTGCATATTTGGCAACGTTTAACTTAAGGAAGGGTTGTAACGCGACTTCCAAAGGATTGGGAGTGTAAATTGCCTATTTCAGTTTATACGATACTAGCAAACTTATATCATAATTTGATGCAAATTGAATATATTAATTCTTGGCAGGTAAACAGATTTACAGCGGGGTGTGTCCATAATGATTAAATATGTGTGTGATTTAATATTAGTGTAGAGTGAAATAATTAGAGAGAAAACGCCTCTCTAAGTCTGAGGTAGTGTAATAGTTCGATAGGGAACGCCTTCTTAAGTTTGAATATTTAAACGTATAATGAAGTGTAGAAAAGACTACCGAACATTTAAACGTCATGATCACCCAAGTTACTGTATGTAAGGTGTTTGTATGGCATACCCATGTAAATAATGTGTTTCACTAGTATAAGTAAAAATTTGTTATACAAGATATTGTCTCTCTTCTCATTAGTAATGAAATGGTATTCCTCTCATAATTAACTTTCCCCCCCTACTATAGAGACTATTACTAAAGAACTTATCGCCCCATCGGACAGTCCATAGACCCGATAATGCGATACCGACTCGGCTAGCGAATTATTATAGTAGGGGAAGGTGAAGCTTCGACAACCGGGCTGAGTTCGAGGCTCACCGATGGTGCTCCATTCTAACGTCATATTTATGAACAATGGTAACTGGTTCATGTACTGATGCCTTGGAAAGGTACAATACAGAACTCTCCCGGGTCCTAACCAAGATATGATATCGTTAACTGAAGGAAACGACAAAGGGGCTCTAACCTAATGGTCCAGATGTAGGGATTTGCAATCATATTACAAATATCAACTTAACTAATTATTTACAACAACTTGACATTATTGCGTTATTTCGCCAGCTGATTTCGCTAGTATCATTCAAAATCATCATCTGAAATAATAAAAAAAATATTTTAATTTTATTATCATTATTTTGAAATTTTTAATTTAAATTTCTATTGCCACCATTATTATTATTCTCAGATATAATATAATAAATTCTTCTTCTTCTGCTTCAAATTATTATTATTATTACAAATTAATTTCTCTTCTTACACGGCAGTTAACTGTTATTATGTTTAATGCGGAACCCTTTACAATTTTGGTCTAGTTTGGCACTTAATCAATTAAGACATAACCGGGCGAGTTGGCCGTGCGCGTAGAGGCGCGCGGCTGTGAGCTTGCATCCGGGAGATAGTAGGTTCGAATCCCACTATCGGCAGCCCTGAAAATGGTTTTCCGTGGTTTCCCATTTTCACACCAGGCAAATGCTGGGGCTGTACCTTAATTAAGGCCACGGCCGCTTCCTTCCAACTCCTAGGCCTTTCCCATCCCATCGTCGCCATAAGACCTATCTGTGTCGGTGCGACGTAAAGCCCCTAGCAAAAAAAATTAAGACATGAATAACTTGGATTATTATTATTATTATTATTATTATTATTATTATTATTATTATTATTATTATTTCGAAATTTTATATTTTAATTTCCAATCTTTAGAATATAGTCACATATGTTAAATCCCAATGTGAACCATCAAGCTCCGAATTCACATCGGTCGGTACGTAATAACGGTATTCGGACCCGCAAGCGTATTTTCATACTGCCGTTCATTTACGGGAATACCATGTCCTCCCAAGACAAATATCATATCCTATGGCACCTCGCAGTTGGGCAAATACATCCAATCTCTGCAAGTGCTAAATTATTCCTTACTTTCATTTTAAAGTCCATTTATTCCACTGGAACTCTTCAAAACCTTTAATTCACTAATTAATCTTCGTTGCGTGGACTCCCATGCCACTCATGACACCGGAATTGGCATATTATATCGACGTAGGCCCCAAGATCCATCTCTTTCTTCATCAACATCAGTACAACTCAATTTCATCTCATGCCGGATTTTTGTCCCGCACGAATTCCAACACCAAAATTTGGCTCAAACCACTCTGGGTTTCAACATAGCATGACCATCATATACAAGTGCCGCTATCGTTTTTAAACAGATATTTATGATTATTATGGAGTCCAAAAGCGTTAAATCCACAATTAACGTAATAATCAAATTTACTGCCCGATTAGAGTCTTCCGCGCCACATGTTATCTCCACAATTAAATTACTTTAACTTGCAATCATTCATTCAAACTAGGCCCGTGTCTTTAGTCACCAAGCATTATTATTAAACACTCATTTACACATTACCCATGTTCATTTATCACTCCGATACTTCTACTGATTATTATATTTCTGTCTGCTGGCGAAACTTCGCGGCACAAATAATCATTGATAGTTACAGACAATTCAAAGGACTTCGTTCCGTCCCACCACAATTAAATTCACTTGGCAACCCTCTACCTCTGGGTAATCCTACAACCTGCCTTAATATCTATAAAGATTCCGATAACTGAAAAACACATTTGAGCACTTCTAAAATGAATATTTATCTTATCTTTATGTGAAACGTGCTCCTGTATAATCACACACAATTCAAGCACTTGAACAAACAAATCAACCCTACTCTACTCTATTAAATAATCAAAATTATGATGACTGCTTGATCTAGTTATGCACATATTAATTTTTCCCTTTGTCTATCTACCTCTGAGTTTATATGAGCCGGAAACGGCTCGTTTCACACTCAAGTTACCATAATGAAAGAATATGATTTCCTCCAGCTAACGTTATCAATCTACAAATTTATATTAATGGTTACACATCTCTGCCTTGTAGTTTGCTAAACTGGACGAGGAGCATTGCCCGATCCAAGTTTAGCACTGCATCCTACTGGTATTCATGCAGATTGAAGAGGTAATCCTTGACACTTTTCGATGTTACACATATTTAATTCTTAGAAAACAAATAAATTGTTACACCTGGAGTATTTTCCACAGTGAATTTAACACATAAATGTCACACTCTTGGCTTTTTATCTAGCCCACTTAATGTAAATATACATTCTTCGTTCCTTCCCCGGACACTAGGAACATGGGATACCTCGGTACCGCCTTCAGCGGCCCGACGCGCACTCGAAATTCCGACCCGGCACTTCCGTGTCTGTTCACGTTTCTCCCGTCTCACGTTCGCATGGCTGACCAGGTATCAATTATTAATTGACTGTTCACTTGGTGAAATTACGTCGAACACCCGCGACCGTTCTCACGTAACATACTTCCTATTCTTGATATGGAATCTCACATTCCTATCCTAGGTTTTGATTTAATTAGTTCTGTGAATATTCGAACTCCTGCTAGAAGACTGTTCAAGACTGTAATACGAACTAATTCACCTCATGTATCACTGTGCTACGTAACATACTAACACCTCAAACAATATTCCAAGAGTGAGTACACACACGTATTTGAGTAGTAACGGCTCCGACAATTCTCCACGAGTACATCCGCACCACTCAGTTACAATAACAATATCATCTGCAAATCTCACAGGGAGAGAGTGGCTTTTTGGTTTGGGGCGCGTAGCTGTCAGCTTGCATTATGGAAATAGGGGGTTCAAATCCCATTGTCGGAAGCCCTGAAGATGGTTTTCCGTGGTTTCCCATATTCACACCAGGCAAATACTGGGTCTGTACCCATTCCTGTCCTATCGTCGCGATAAGACCTATGTGTGTTGGTGGCACGTAAAGCAATTTCTAAAATAAATCTGAGAGGTTTGATTTCCACTCATAGGACTCTGATCCCTCTTCCAAATTCCTCTTTGATTTCATTTCCTGCCTGTCCTATAAAAACACTGAAAAGGAGAGTGAACAAACTTCAGCCTTGCCTCACTTCTTTCCGACTTTCTTCTTCCTCTTCCTCGTCTTATTCTTCTACTTCATCGTCCTTGATTCACATCGCTGAAAACTGACTTTTGTACAGATTGTAGACATGCATAATCCTTTCCCGGTATCTGACCGCGATCACCTTAATAATGTCAAATAGTTTGGTCCACTTAACGTTATCGAATACCTTTTCAACATCCACGAGCGCCATTTACGTTGGCTTATCCATTTCAATTCAATCGTCTAAGATCAGACATAAATTCAGCACTCTTTCGCGTGTTCCTACATTTCTGAAACCAAATTGATTTTCTCCCAACTCAGATTCAACTTGTCATCCCATTCTTCTGTAAATAACACGTGTTAAGCTTTTTCAAGCGTGAGATGCTTGTCAGCACCTGCTTTCTTTGTAATAGGTATATTTAAAATCGGATGGCACACTTCCGTATCAAATATGTTACACATGAAATTGGAAGATAGTAAATAATATTAATGTAATGATAGGAACAACAACAATAAAAAGTCAAGAAAATCTTTCAAAACTTGGATGTGATTTTGTCTAGAGCCTTTATTTGAATGATCTACTACACCTGATGTTCAACCAACACAAGCACTGACTGATGATCCATCCTTACACCACGGAGGACAAAGTTCTGGTGGCTCTTAACCAGCTTGTGTTCCAAATGTAAGACATAAGATGACACCAGAGCATAGAGGTGTAATGATACACTCTACTTCCACTGAAATCTCAATTTTAGGAAATTTATTCAGGTCTTCGATATACTATCCATTCCAGGTGCCTAGTTCCTATTTAGGTCTCTCAAAGGTCCAACGGGTCCTCAAAATTGGGTCTCCCATTTAATCAGCATCACTAAACTCTTCTTGTTCCACAATCTTATAATCTACAGTACTTCTTTTCCTCGATACAATTGCTTAATGTTCCTGCCATCTTACTGCTTTTGTTCTTACCTAAGAAGTGTTTTACCACCTAAGCTCTTAATAATCAGACACCTGCTTTTCCTTTCTCCCAAGGATTCGTTGATTTTCCTGTGTGAAGCCTCTACGTTTCCTTACATCCATACAACCTTTGATGTCTTACCTTTCTGCCATGCATCCCTAGATCTCCTGTACTTTCTATCTACTTCTTTCTTTTCTGCCCTACTTATTTCTTGTATTCTTGTACTTCGGCCGTTCGTCAATCAGGTCTAGTATATCTAGCCTACCTAGTGTATTCTTACTTGATCTTACCTTTCTTCATCATCCCTGCTGATGTCATTATTCAGGACTGATCAGTCTTCATCTATTGTGTTTCGTTTAGCTTTTTCCTTGAAACAATTCCTCACTCGCTTTCCTTTCAACTTGTCCTCCTTGCATTCGTTCCTTTCTACAGTTTCTTTAACTTCACACGACATTTCACGACCAACAAGTTGTGGTCAGGGTCCATATCTGTACTGGGAAGGTCTTGCAATCCAACACCTGATTTATGAATCTGTGCTCAATTATAATGAAGTCCATTTGATGCCTTCCAGTGTTCCCAGGTCTTGCCCACGTATCCAGCCCCCCTTTGTGGTGTTTGAACCAAGTATTAGCTAGGACTAAATTATGTTCGGTGCATAATTCTACCAGGAGACTTATTCATTCATTACATTGTTCCAGTCCAAATTCGCCTATGCATTTCCTACATTCTCTTCCTTGGCCTCCCATTACATTCCAGTACCCCGTTATAATTACATTCTCTATTCTTTTGCATGTTGTATTGCACCTTCTTATGAATTAGTATTTGGAAGTCTGGTGTGTTGCGAATGACAAAGACCTGAAGTATTGACTGATAGCCGGGTAGTGCTAAAAATAAATAGTGAAAGTAATGTGCAAATATCCTGTCTTCTGAAAAAAAACCCGCGCTATATAGCAGTGTTTCACGGAGCAGGTCATGCGATTATTCACTCAATTTGTTCGTAAATATTCCTCCTTTACTGGGGATAGGATGAGTATGGACGGAGAGAGAAATTTAATTCAAGTAACAGCGCTCACAAGGACGTGACATTAAGATATTGCTTCCATTTACCGAGCGAGTTAGCCGTGATGATAGGGTCGCGCAGCTGTGGACTTGCATGCGGGAGATACTGGGTTCTAATCCCACCACTGGCAACCCTGAAGATGTTTTTCTTTGATGTCCCATTTTCACACCAGGCAAAGGCCTTTCCCACACTTCCATCGCCAAAACCCTTCGATGTGTGAGTGCGACGTTAAACAAATAGCAAAAAAAAAATGTTGCTTTCATCTGTCGCCTGTACAATTGAATTCTCTTTTGACTGCATTTGCAGGGCGTAATTGAATACCTACCCTTGGGTCCGATTTGCTCAATATTCAGTGTAGTGGCCTTCGTTTCAGAGAGCCCTGTGTTCGATTCTTGGCCTGGCAGAGGATTTAAATTGTGTATAGTTATTTCCTCCGACCCGGAGACTGTCGGTTTTTGCCGGTGTTTATACACTTCACTTCAGCTACATACATCACACGACATTACCAATCATCCGAGAAGCAGACAATAGTGAACAAGTCCCTCCTCCTAAGGTTGGTGTAAGGAGGGGCATCCAACGTAAAATTGAGCCTTCCTTGTCCACATCAAGCGCCGACCCGGAAATACTCAGGATAAAGGCAGTAAAAGGAAATGTTTACGGGGCTGTATTTGCATTAGAAACGTGTGCATACACAATGAATTTCTCCACCGTTACTTGACTGAGGTTAAGTATTGCAAACTGTATTAAACTTACAACTGGCAAATCTTCATAAATTGGATCCGCAGATTCTCTGTAACGTGAAAGTTCACTGTTCTGTCCTTCTTAGCAGTAGGCGGAAGTACGTATATGAAGTCAAATTTAAGTATATAAATATTTCCTGTTTGGTAGAATTGAAGGGCACAAGTCCACCAATTTACAAGTTGTACGAGTTAGCCTACGTACGTACGTGTGTTGTCGTGTCCACCTTGAAACGAGATCATTAAGTGGAACAAGAATGACAGCCAACCACTAAGTCAAGCCAGTGTTGTGTTGGAGGACTTTGGTACCATCTTCTGGGATTCAAAGTAGATTTCCTGTGACTGCGGTAATACTCGGGCTACGTTAATACCAACTTAGTTCATTTAATGTAATTATTCCAGTGGCATAGAAGTTAATTTCATTATATGTTCATATTATTTCTTGATAACAAACAATGTATTTCCCACATTTACGGATTACAGTCATTCAAAGCCTACTGAGCACTGCGATTTCGTAATTAAAAGTTAGAGAGTTTGGAACATCTTACAAAGGAAGACTTTGTAATTCATGTTCCGTTGAAATGATTACGTTATATTGTAATAGAGCCTTTTAGAGCAGTAATTGCAGTTCATAGTACAAAGGCATTGTCCCGATGGAAGACCTTGTGGAACTATGCTAAGAAGTCTGAGATCGTACCTCTTGCATCGATCATTAAACCGCTGACCAAGTTGATACCATGCGACCAAGCAGGATAGCTGCAGTCACTTAAGTGCGGCCAATATCCAGTATTCGGTAGATAGCGGATTCGGACCCGACTGCCGGCAGCCCAGAAGATGGTTTTCCGTAGTTTCCCATTTTCACACCAGGAAAATGCTGGGGCTGAACCTTGATTAAGGCCCCGGCTGCTTCCTTCCCACTCCTATCCCTTTCCTGTGCCATCGTCGCCATAAGACCTATCTGTGTCGGTGCGACGTAACGCAAATTGTAAAAATAAGAAAGGTACCGTGTGTTGTAGTAAGGTATGGTTGGATTATAAATGTAGTATTTCACGACTATAATAGTACCGATTCTCGACTCGGGATTGACGGCTATAATGTCGATACGCCTTCTGCTGCCTGTTTCCCTGACTCCATGAACTTCTTCGTGAACAAGAATAACCTTTTCTCTTAAAGCGTCAGTAACGGAATAACTTATTTTATGGTGTCTTGAATTATGCATTGATTCGTCTTAGGAACAAGAACGCAAAACACGTGTAAGCATTTCATACTTATTGTGGCATCGCCGACAGTGGTGGGACCTGCAAGCTAACAGCACTGATGTTAAAAGTCGTCTTGATGGCTTCTTTCCACTCCCCACTGCTTAGATCTTCAGGTTTGCTCATCCATCCATTAGCAGGTGTACATTCCTTGTAAAGGAGGACACCTTTCCCTTTGTGTGGGAGGGAACAACAGGGTTAAAATTCTCTTTCTCCCCGCTCTTTTATAGTTACAGCTTTTCTGTGACTTTTATTTCATCAGTAACCACTTTATCTTTACTTCATAAGCACGTTTACGCCAGTGAGTGAGTGAGTGTATCATCACAATTGCATTCCGAAATCATAGCCTGTGATCTGAAATAATTTACTTTAATTGTGGCGTATTTGAATTCGTTCTTCAACACACAATTAATTGGAAGTTCGCCCTCCTGGCGCCCATCATTTACTTCCATTCTTGTACGGTCACACTGTGTAGTCATGGTCAGATTTCAGTGATTACTTATTATACAACCTCCTCTTCTTTTTATCTGCTGAACGAAATGTTACGATGTGAGATAGAATTCTAGTCAGTCGAACGCAATTTATAATATAAACGAAACACTACGGCACTGAAGGTGAAGTACAACGTTATTAAAGAGAGCATGTCATGTTTATTCCATTAAAGAAGAAACCTACCGTTTCCTGAAGTCGCACCAAATAAGAACTCAGGTATCCTTTAATGTACTACATTATATGAAAATGAGTTCATAAATTCTGTAGGGCCTACTTGTAATCAATCTGATAAAGAAATGCATTTTAAATCGTTGCAACCTCAATACTGCTACTCGTTGCCACAGGATTTTACAGATTTACTAGTTTTTCCCTTGAAGGTGCTTGCCATTTTGTGTTACTTATTTCTTTTTCAACGCTTCTTTGTACTCTTCATTTCAGTTTCTTATCTGTTACTGAAATAATGACCGTGCTCGTCTCCTTGGCTGAATGGTCACCGCTGAGGCCTTCTGTCCAAAGAGTCCCGGGTTGGATTCTCGGCCGGGTCGGGGATTTTAATCGCATGTGATTAATTATTTTTTGCTCAGAGACTGTTTGTGTTTGTCCCAACATTCTCCTATCCATATTAAGACATCACAGTACACTGCCAACCACCACAGAAACACGCGATGGTGATGACATCCGTCCATATAGGGTGGGCGTTAGGAAGAGCATCCAGCCGTAAAACAGGGCCAAATCCACATGTGCGACACAGTTTCCACCGGCAATCCCACAGATGTGGGAAAAGCGGTAGAAGAAGAGAATTATTTAAGCATATGGCATTACACTTGAAATTAAATATTGAAAGTATAAAAACAAACTATTAAAATTTGAATGTGGATTGCTCAATCAACTGAAGTGTGGATGGAGCAGCCAACAAAAAGTCACTTACGTGTCCAAGGTACAAACGTTGAGAGCATTCAGTCACTGTGTGTTGGATTGGCTGCCGAGCTGTACCACAATCCCATGCCGGTGATTGCCCCAGTTATGTAGGTGGTAGCCATATCTTTGATGGTTTGTCCTCACTCTGTTTAGAGTTACCCAAGTTTTTCGAGGAAGCTGAAATCTTCGTGTCCAGGAAGTCGTGAAGAGCCCGGCTTGCCTCCAAGAAGCGACACTTTATACTTCTTTCTTTATTTTTCTTAACCTATGGTTGGTTTTTCCCCTCGGACTCAGCGAGGGATCCCATTTCTAGGCCTTTCCTGTCCCATCGCGCCATAACACCTCTCTGTGTCTGTGCGACGTAAAGCAAATAATAATAATAATAATAATAATAATAATAATAATAATAATAATAATAATAATAATAATAATAATAATAATAATAATAATAATAATAATAATAATAGTTTTACTTTACACTAATTATTTTAAATGTAATCCCGTCTCTACCGCCTCTAGGACTGTGTCCTTGAGCGTGAAACGTTGCGTCCTTTGGATACAACAGGGGAGGAGGACCAGTACCTTGCCCAGGCGGTCTCACCTGCTATGCTGAACAGGGACCTTGTAGGGGATGGGAAGATTGGAATGGATAGAAAGGAACAGGGAAGGGAGTGGCCGGCATTTGCCTCGAAGGTAAGTGGGAAACCACGGAAAACCATTTTGAGGATGACTGAAATGGGAATCGAACGCCCATCTACTCAGTTGAGGGACCCCGTTCCAGCCCTCATACCACTTTTAAAATTTTCTTGGCAGAGCCGGGAATCGAACTTGGGTCTTCGGGGTTGGCAGCTAATCACGCTAACCACTACACACACTTAATCTAACGACTCCTAAATACAGTATATCTTATTTTTGTTTTGTTGATCTATTACCAGTCTACAGATTCCTTTAAAAACCTTTTCACCTCAACTTCACTATTGCGGTCTAAATCTATACTAGATCCGTTACCTTAGCCGGTTTCCACCATACCTGCTCCGGTGCGTCCTTTTAAAGTTATGAGAACGGGTCTCAGTTGTCTGATGACTACACCTGCTGGGCTGAGTGGCTCAGACGGTGGCCTTCTGACCCCAACTTGGCAGGTTCGATCCTAGCTCAGTCCGGTCGAATTTGAAGGTGCTCAAATACTTCAGCCTCGTGTCGGTAGATTTACAGGAACGTAAAAGTACTCCTGCGGAACAAAATTCCAGCACCTTGGCGTTTTCGAAAACCGTAAAGGTATTTAGTGGGACTTAAAGTAAATAACATTATTATTATTATTATTATTATTATTATTATTATTATTATTATTATTATTATTATTATTATTATTATTATTATTATTATTATTATTATTATTATTATTATTATTATTATTATTATTATTATTATTATTATTATCATTACACTTCAGATGCTAGACAAAAACCTATTTTCTTCCTGAAGAGATAAATTAAATAAAGTTGTATTCACAAGTTCCATGAATTTGGTATAAAAATTAGCCTTTCTAAGACTAAATTGATGTCAGTTGGTGAGAAATCCAAGATAATTGAATGTCAGATTGGGAATACAAAGCTGGAACAGGTAGACAATTTCAGGTATTTAAGATGTGTTTTTTTCCCAGGATGATAGTACAGTAAGTGAGATTGAATCAAGGTGCAGTAAAGCTAATGCAATCAGCTCGCAGTTGCGATCAACAGTGTTCTGTAAGAAGGAAGTCAACTCCCGAACGAAACTGTCTTTGCATCGGTTTGTTTTCAGAACGACAACTTTGCTTTATGGGAGCGAAAGCTGGGTGGACTCAGGATATCTCATTCATAAGGTAGAAGTAACAGACCAGAAAGTAGCGAGAATGATTGCTGGTACAAACAGGTGGGAACAATGGCAGGAAGGTACACTGAATGAGAAGGTAAATGCTAAGTTAGGAATGAACTCATTGGATGAAGCTGTAGGCATAAACCGGCTTCGGTGGTGGGGTCATGTGAGGCGAATGGTGGAAGATAGGTTATCTAGGAAAATAATGGACCCTTTTATTGAGGGTAAGAGGGGTAGACGGAGACGTTTTTGACGATGGTTAGACACAGTTTCCAAGGATTTAAAGATAAGAGGTATAAAACTAAATGTGGCCACAGAACTAGCGACAAATAGTGGATTGCAGACTGAACGCTGAATGGCATAGCAGTCTAGAATGAAAATGTATGTATGTAATGTCCCCTTCTCCGGGGTCGCTCAGTCGGCGGAGCGAGAGACCCAAAGTGTGGACTGTTCGCAGGGCCAACTTGCTTTTACGGGACCGACCGACAGAACATTTATTTTTACAGGGCCATTGGTGATTTTATAGGAGACATAATGTTGAATGAAAATCAGGGCAAAATAACAACAATGTTTATTAAAATATAATGAAAACTTCGCCTGGACAAATGCAAAATAAAAAAACACTACAATATTTCACCAAAATAATTCAATTCATTATTGCTTGTGAACAAATAAAATGACAGTGAGTCCTTGCATGCTTCTCGGTTTCATTTGATTCCATTACTTCTTCAATGAAACTCCCTCCAACATTTTACTCTGCAACATTGAATTAATCATGTGATTAGCAATGCTATCATTTTCAATTGCAACACAGGTTTAGAAAATTCTCACGTAAATTACTTTAATACCTTTTTGAGAAACTTCACTATCAAAATTGCATTTACTTATTAAAAAAATTTTGTTAAAGATTTACTTTACCAAAATTGTGAAAAATCCCTTCTAAATCGTTTATCACTATCATGAAATTCTTTAGCTTATTCGCAATAAGTTCTGTACAAATCACTTTTGGAAAACTCCTTACAATGTTTGAGATCGTCGTTATAATTTTGAAAAACATTTTTCCACTTCGAGAAACTTCTTTACAATGTTTGAAAATTTTGAAAAATACTTTGGCGAACTTCTCCTCTCTCGTAGACTTCGCTCGACTGTATTCCTTTAGAATCCTTGATAACATTTCCTAACTAATTAGTGTTCTATGGATGGATAGAGTATCACGCAACACTGTGTGGAATCAACAACAACAATATCAATGCATCATCAATCACATCAAGTACACAAAAGATAAGCATTCCTGGAATGATGTAGGTAAATGTCACGAAATAACATAATTCTAACAACTGTTTATAAGTAGATTTATCACACAATGGAACTATAATATTTTTTATTATTATTATTATTATTATTATTATTATTATTATTATTATTATTATTATTTGATTGTAACCTTCTCTTCCTCTTGAATTCGGTTGAAGATCCTTACAACATTACCTGACCATAATGAGAACTCCCCATGACTGTAGTTATAAAATGAAATAAGATGACAAATTTTTTTATCTCGATGAATAATCACACCATCATTAGAAATATGCGTTTAAGAGCCTCGAGAAAATCAAATAATGATTAAGTCGTGCATTATTCATATCAGTTGTTGAGCGAAGAACAAGAACTATTATTAGTCCCTAAAACATTTCATACCATCATAAATCACTATCACCACCGTTACTCAATATAATCACTGTGATTCATTATAATCATTATGACTGATATGCACCCTAGTGGTCCCATATCGTCAATTCATCAAAATTTACTATCACAATGATCGCTCAATTTTTCTCAACAACTCGTCAAAATTTTCCGACCTTCATTATTATTATTAAAATTATTTTTATTTCCTACAATGGCTCCTAGAACGTTCTCTCGATGAACTGTTCCTATTAATCGTCGATTACCTTCCCTTCTAGTATAAATCATCATACATGCCTAACAGATTTTTAAGATTACGATTTAATCATGGTTTACTCCTATTTTAATCACATCCTCTTCGTCATGATTATTATAACCTTAAGTCTTAATCCCTTATAATTTCCTTTGAAGATCGTAATTACTTATGACCTTGTCAACTCACTGGCAACAGAGATTACTCATCACCGAATTTGAAAAAAAGGAAACCATTATTCCAAGAAAATGCAAAGATAGAACAATATTGAAATCACAAATCAACGAAGGAATGAATACTCTACCATCACCCTTAAGTACAACATTACTAAAGAAACTACATTCCTCTAAGCAAGAATACAATCTACTATTCATCTACTAAAAGAGAAGATATTTTACAACGGTAGTTACAGTTCCGATGAGAATTCGTGGCGTCGGGATGCTGCTATGGGCGTCGGCGTCCTCTTCCTCAGCTATGGTGGTTTACAGGTGTACAAGGTCATCATGTTGGCGTGCACACTGGAGTTTAATCCATCATGACTATGGCTACGTCCAGCATCGTTGTATTACTCCAGCAAAGTTCCGGCAAATTTCAAGCTTTTCCTCGTGTTCGTTGCATCTTGGCTGCTAGGTTTCACGGAGATAGCTGAAACTGAAATTCTGCATTAACAATAGGGCCACACTAGTTGTAACTCACTAAATTATTCACAACACTTAACTGGTGCAACGATGTATTTTCAGGTCCAGGTTTACTACCAGCTTCGACTTCCAAACACATTCACCTAGTTACGATACGTCTTAAAGCTGACAAATAATATTACTGGTTACTACGATGTTTAAAGGCCATTTTACTTCTCGAATATTCCCTTAAGATCGTGCCTTTCCTTTATAATGTCCAATGGAACATTCCATGAGTCTCTGTTATAAGAATCGGCTTCAATGAACACACGAACTCTCTGCGGTTCAGCAAGTTCCACACGGGAAACTGTGCGGCTGTAATAAACTCGCTAGATACTGCATCGAGCTAACGACAAGTTGCACTGGCACTCAGATTAAGCAATGGTTGTGCCATACGAGAATTATACAGGTATTAACGTCGTCTGCCAATACTCTTCCTTTTCGTAGAGAATGAACTGTTCATCTTCTCCGTAAGAATACGACTGTACGACGTTCTTCAAAACTGTTCTGTTCGTCGTTTCGTAAGGTACTCCTCTGTACTGTTGGGTGTTTCACAAGGGACTCTTCCTCGACTTTGTTCTAGAAAAATCCTAAGATTTTTTGCACCTTCATCTATTTCCATTGGCTGTTGGCCATCATACGCCGTGATTCGTCCTTCACAGCTGCGAGTGGATTTTTCGAGAATACTACTCTCCTCTCGTCTGCCGGTGTGTCAGGTGACGTAACTGCGTGCACTGGCGGCCTTCAACAGCTGTTGACATAATTTCGGCTGGCTCCCATCGGCACGGCACGGTACCAGCTGATACACGCACTCTCGTAAACCAATATTCCATAATAAAATTTTTCCATCTTTCCCAGATTAACTGAGGCACCATTTAGACGGGTACAGTATGTATGTATGTATGTATGTATGTATGTATGTATGTATGTATGTATGTATGTATGTATGTATGTATGTATGTATGTATGTACTGTACCCGCTCAAAGCCTGAGTCCCAACCAGCATTTATCTCAGGGAGTGTTACGGTCCGAATCCATCGCAACTAATAAACAATAAAAAAATATATATTGAGATATAAGATCTCAAACTAAATTTAAGGGCGCCATCCAATCAGTACTACAGGGTTGAACGGGACACCCTAATCTTTAACTTTAAGGCTCATCATAAAACACACAAATTATATATCTATTCAGATCAAGGGGAAATTATGAAGGCTCCATCCTAGGGATGGGGACGGATATTTAAACGGTCACCAAGGGTTTACTATTCTACAAGAACAAGAACCTGGAACTGTTTCCTTGCAAATGCTAAAGGAGCATTTTATTTAAGTAAACAAATTAATTTTTACACACAATCAAAATCTGTTGACCGTTGATTTGCCGGTAATTTGGCAAATTATACCTGAAAAATGATTACATAATATTTATTACTTTTGACCACCCTTCCAATTGGGTGGTGGAACCGTTGATATCTGAAGGTATCAGATATACCTTCGTTACCACCATGACCATATTTAGTCGTGGACCAATTACCTGTTGGCTATGTGGGCGCGATCACATGGACTATGTTATCGCCTCCTCTTTGATTGCGATGAGACCAAGCCGAGAAACTACAAACTCTCCCCGGGTCCTAACCAAGATATGCTAATCGTTAGTTGAAGGAAACGACAAAGTGACTATAACCTAATGGTCCAGATGTAGGGATTTGCCTTCATTTTACAACTATTAACTTAACTTATTATTCACAACACTTGACATTATTACGTGAATTCGCCAGCTGACTTCCCTAGTATCATTCATCATCAGCATCCGAAATAATAAAATAAAATAAAAATATTAAAAAATATTATTATTATTATTATTGTTATTATTATTATTATTATTATTATTATTATTATTATTATTATTACCATTATTATTAATAGTGAAAATCGTGATTATCGTAACTCGTAATCATCCTCGCTATAATACTTCAACTTCTCGCTCTTATTATTCTCATCAAAAAAATGAAAATAAAAAAGTAGCTTCCTTTTTATTCTTCTTCTCCTTCTTCAAATATTCTCATTATTATTATTATTATTATTATTATTATTAGTTAAAAATTTCAAATTTTTCATTTCAACTCCCAACATCATTATTGTGTTCATAAATAAAAATAAAATAATCTTCTTCTGATTCTTCAAATATTATTATTACTATTATTAATTTTTAAAAATTAATTTCGCGTGTTACACGGTAGTCCACTCTCAATATGTTTAACGCATAACCCCTTTTACAATTCCGATTTATTTTGGCACTAATCAATCCAGACATGATTTACTTGCAATATTATTATGATTATTAACATCCTTATGCTTTCGAGAATCTTTATTTTTATTCCCCATCTTTATAATTTAGTCACATACGTTCACTCCCAAACAGAGATCAACAAGATCCGAATTCACATCGGTCGGGACATAATAGTGTTCGAACCCGCAACCTTATTTTCGTACTGTCATTAATTCATGGAGACCATTTGCTCCTAAGACAATACTCAAATCCCATAACACCTCGCAGTTGGGCAAATACCTCCAATATCTGCAAGTGTTAAATTATTCCTTCCTTTTCCATTTTGAAGTCCATTTATCCATCGGAACTCTTCAAAACATTTTCATGAATTAACCCTCGGTGTGTGGACTCTCTTTTGCCACTCATATTACCGGTATAGAAATACAACCTCTATGTAGGCCTTAAGATCCATCTATTTCTTCATCAACATCAGTACAATTCACTTTCATTTCGGGCCGCTTTTCTTTCCCATAAACTCCAAACCTCAACTTTTGGCTCAAATCACTCTGGGCCTCAAACATAGCGTGACCATATTATCAAAATGCCTATCTCGTTTCTACCAAATTTTATTTATGATTATTATGGCGTCCAAAAAAACGTTAAATCAACAATTAGTGTTAGAATCGGATTCAATGCCCAACTTAAATATTCATGCCACATAATATCTCCACATTTAAATTACTTTAATTTTCAATCATTCTATCCAACTAGGCCCGTGCCTTTATTCTCAAAGATTATTATTAAACACGCCTTTACACATTACCCAATATTCATGTAATACTTCGACATTTGTACAGATTATTATTTTGTCCACTGGAGAATTCGCGATATTTACAAACAAATCAACGGACTTCATTCCGTCCCACAACAATTTAAATCACTTGTGCAACCCTACCTCTGGATTATTTTAACAATATGCCTTAATATCTATAAAAGTTCCGATAACGGAAAAACACTTTGGAAGCACTTCTAAATGAATATTAACATTATCTTTACGTGAAACGTGCTCCATATCATATCAAAGAACTCAAGCACTTGAATGAACAAATAAACACTACTCTACTCTATTTAATAATCAAAATGATGATGAGTGCTTGATCGAATTATGTACATATTAATTTGTCCCTTTGTCTAATCTATCTTTGAATTTATACGAGCCGGAAACGGCTCGTTTCACAATTAAGTTACATGATAAATTTATATGATTTCCCCCCCTAACGATAGCAATCTACAAATATTTTAAAATATTACTCATCTCTGCTCTTGTAGTCTGCTAAAACCGGACAACGAGCCTAGCCCCTCCGGTTTTAGCACTGCATTCCACTGGTATTCATGCCAGCTTGAAGAATTAATCCTTGACCCTTTTCAACTTTACACATTTTGAATAAAAACAAATAAAATAACTGTTGCACTCTGGAATAATTTCCACCCTAAATTTAACTCACAAATTTTACACTCTCGGCCTTGTATCTAGCCCACTTAATGTAGATATACATTCTTCATTCCTTTCCCGGACACTAGGAACATGGGATACCTCGGGATCCCCTTTACAACGGCCCTTGCGCGCACTTGAATTTCCGTCACGCGTTCACACAGCTGACCAGGTATCAGTTTATAATCGACTGTTTACTAGGTGAAATACATCAAACACTCGTGATCGTTCTCACACCACGTACTCCCTAATTTATTTTGTAGAATCTTACACTCCTATTCGTAGGTTTTAATTTAACGAGTTCTGAATATTGGAACTCTTCCTGCTAGTAGACTGTTCAAGACTGTAATATGAACCACTACACGTCACGAATTACTGTGCTACGTAACATTCTAATACTTCGAACACTTCTCCCCGAGTACATATACACATGCTCCCTAGCGTAATCACGGCTCGAACAAAATATCAGAAGTTGTCACGCACCCCAGGCGTGGTATCAGCTCCGACACTTTATCAGAAGTAGTTGTCAGTCTTTGTCCACGACCTCATATTTATATTCGTATCCCTTCTCTTCCGAGTTCACCGGAGTTCATCTTGGGACGCTCAGTCCCGATATCTTCATACGACACTTTGCGGTTTGGCCCGTGGCTTTAACCCGTAGAGCGGGGCTTGCGTCTCCATCCGCACTTCAAACTCTGCGCTAGGGTGGGCGATGCGGCTCCAGACGCGGGACTGTTTTTATTTTTTTCTTATCTTCAATATTAGGCGCGAGCCTTGAAACTTTCCTCACATGCTTTGGAAGGTGCTGCCATCTTGACGATTTTTTTCGAACTACGTAGTAAGAACGGTATTGCGACAGGGAATCCCCTTTCTGTTTCGTTCGTATTTGTTCAGTGCAAAAATCGCTTAAGCGCCGCATCACATTCAGCCCGTGCATTCTTCAGTAGGCCGCATGACTGGCCCTGCGCTGTACTAAGTTCACGATAAATAGAAGCTTCAGTGTGTTCCTTTTGCGTTTTTGAAATGTTTATTTTGTTTTATATCATAATACAGTATGTTTAAGAGGGCGGGGGATATTCCAAGTGATTGTACTATTCGTGATATCCTTGAAAATAGCGAAGATGAAAGTTGTAGTGACTTCAGCTCGGAAAGTGACGATGAATCTCCGTTATTAGTAAATATTCCAGGAAGTAGCTTTTCTAGTAGTGTTCCAAGACCGGTTCAATCGGTGCGGAGTTCGAGTTCCAGTGAAAGCAGTGAAACTGAAACTGCGAATGACGGTAATCCTGCTGCTGTACAGGGTGAATGGGATGTGCGGGGTTGTAAGCGAGCAAGATTTCCAACAAATTACAATGCTGGAATTCAGGGTGAACTTTTGGATAAGAAACAGCCCGAAGAAATTTACGAATTTTTTATAGATGACGGACTTTGTGATCTTATTGCACAACAAACAAATCTGTATGCTCAGCAAATAATTACCTCAAATTCGTTGATGGCAAAAGTGAAAAGAAGAAGTCGTGAGAGAGACTGGGTACCCACTAACAAAAACGAAATAAAACTTTTTTTAGGAATCTTATTACTGCAGGGTATTGTTCAGAAGCCGAAATTAGTCCATTACTTTTCTCGTAATAAACTGTTAGCTACTCCTGTATTTTATGAAATTATGTCTGAGAAACGATTTTTCCTTTTACTTAAATTTTTGCATTTTGCGGACAATGAAGCATATAATAGACAGGTTCACCCCAAATTGTATAAAGTGAAGCCAGTTCTAGACGACCTATTATCAAAATTCAGAACTGCATATACTCCAGACGATCGCCTATCTATCGATGAGAGCCTGTTATTGTGGAATGGTAGACTGGGATGGAAGGTATACATACCGAAGAAACGGTCGCGCTTTGGTATGGAATCTTATAAGTTATGTGAAGCTAAATCTGGGTATGTGTGGAACCTCCTATGGTATACGGGGAAGGAAACTGATCTGGTAAACGAAGTTTGTGGAATAGATATTTCTGAGTACACTAAGCCTTCCAAAGTTGTATTTACACTGGCCGAAGGTCTGCTGAATAAAGGTTATCTAATAGCTGTGGATAATTACTACAGTAGTCCGGAGCTATTTGACCTGCTCAATGACCTTCAGACAGATGCTGTAGGCACCGTAAGACCGAACAGGAAAAATCTCCCAAAAGATGTTATGGGGAAGAAACTAAAAAAGGGGGAAGTTGCGTTTGCTTATCGTAACAAACTCATTGCTCTCAAGTGGAGAGACAAGAGGGATGTGTGTATGCTAAGTAGCATACATGATGCCGAAATGCACACTGTGAAAAACAGGAAAGGGGACACAGTAGAAAAGCCTGTCATGTGTATAGATTACAATGACTCAATGGGTGGGGTCGATTTATCTGATCAGTGTATGGTCCCGTACAGTACAGCCCGAAAGCGAATCAAGAAATTCTACCAAAAGATTTTCAGGCACTTGTTGGACATAACAATGTTCAATTCCTTCGTTATTTATCAAAAACATGGAGGAAAATTCACTCACTTACAATTTCGTATGCACGTTATTCAGAAGCTTTTTGACAAGTATGATAAATCAATCCCTGCTGAAGCCCAGCCAGTCAGATCAGTAGTGTCACTGTCAAATGACCCTTCGGATCGATTCTCGGGAAGGCACTTCCCGGATTTCAATACCCCTTCAAAGACGAAACCCATTGCAAGCAAGAGATGTGTTGTTTGCAATGCAAATAATAAAAGAAAGGAGACACAGCACTGCTGCAAAATCTGCGATGTAGCACTGTGCCCGGCTCCTTGTTTCGGAGTGTACCACACAGCTAAAATGTGAACTGAGAGGCGTCCATTGAACGTGTATTGTGAATAGTGTCCCTAATTGTGTAAACTCGTGTGTGTGCGTGCGTGTAGACAGTGACGGCGACTAGCGGATAAAGAAATTAGAAACAAAAGGGTAGGACCTACATTTGAACTGCGAATTTAATTTCTTTTTTATACGGCTAAAATGCAATAAAAATGTTATTTTTCCCCAGAATGTGGAGGAGCACTACCCCTAACCGCTAACCCCCTCCCCCCCCATTGTCACCGCCACTGCGTGTGTGGATATATAGACTAGTTAAAATCTATGAGTGAAATTAGTGACTCGGCAGTTTCATATCCAGAACAAGAGAAGAAAGTAGATATTCGGTGAGTACATTTTTCTCTGATCATTTTTATATTCTTCAATAGTGTAATAATAGTAAAGTATAACAATATATTATAGTGCTTGTGGGACTACAATGACAGTTTGATTCGTAAATGTTTACTGCTTATGTACAAGTTTCAGAAAGTAATTATTACAATGCCCATAAGAGAAAAAACGGGAAATATGAGACTTATGCGTTTGTTGCACTAAAAAACGTAGTGCTTAAAAATCATTCTTTATCGTGAATATGTGGTGCAGTATCGAAATTAATGTGTCTTATTGTCACAATATACAAGTAATATTAGATAGATACATGTCGGGTTGCATAAATCCAAGTATTTAAAAAAATAAATAATGATGAAAACACCTCCCCACCATAGTGTGTAAAGAGGAAGAGCTCGCTCCCCACTTAACGGGTTAATATATGATCCAATGATGTAATTATGTTCTCAAATGCTCTATACCAATTCTCATCTATTATCGTTCGCTGGTAATGGATATATTTGCGAATTTAGCTGCCGTATCTCGGCTCGGGATTTCGCGCTCTATTGTGGCGTCCTTTGCCTCCAGCCAATCAACGAATAGCGTCCATGAATTCTCAGAATTACACAATGCAATCTCCCGCAATTAATAACTTTTTATAAGTTTTATAATATAATAAGGCTCCTAAATTCCACCTTATTCTGAATTGATAACTCACTCCCTTCTATCAGTTTAATCCGCGGTGTTAGCCTCGCTAGTGTTTCTTATAATACGAAGTTGTCGCCTTGCTTTGGTCAAGTGAATTTTTTCCATTGGTCCACCTAAACCACGGGACCGGGAAGGCTCATATTTTTTTCTTCCAGTGCCAACCCCGCGTTCAACTCCCGCTAGTACATGGAGATACCCTGCCATCATTTCTCAGAAATTTGCACCCGGCTCTCTGCGCTGTTGCCACTACCTATTCTGCCCGGGGCTATGAAAACTTTGGCAACAAATTATCCTCTCTCTTTCCTCGTCGTCACAATTTCTGCGAATTCTAATTCTGCCGCTCATTGTGTTTGTTAATCGCAGTGGAGGCAATAGTCTGTGTAGGTTTCACAACATCCTCTCGGCTTGGCCTGCTCTTACTGTATGTACTGTAAGATATTCTTTATTCTGAAAATGAAATATATATTCCTCAATAATTCATCATAATTGCATGACGCTTATCACACCCCCACCAGGGCGCAGTATGTATGTGTGTATGTGTGTATGTATGTATGTATGTATGTATGTATGTATGTATGTATGTATGTATGTATGTATGTATGTATGTATGTATGTATGTATGTATGTATGTATGTATGTGTATTTATAAGGTTAGAAATGGTGGTACTATAGTGCCTAGAAATGGCTGAATTGCTATAATTACTATTTTTTCTCCTATATCATCTTAACATGCTTTTGACTTATTCCGAGAAGCTAAAGTATTTGCTGACTCGTTTTCATTGCCTTGAAGAGTATATTCGTGAAATGATTTACAAATAAAGTCTAAAATCTGGAAGCTGTAAACCACACTTCTCTTGAAGTCCTTAAAGACCTCCCACAGTAAACACGCCCGTAGTCTGTGTGTCACAAGGTGGGAGACAGTGTCCATCGACCTGCTGGAAACAAATCTCCTCATTTCATTATGTGAGAACATTTCAGTTGTCCGTTTATTCAGTGTGTGCATTGTGCGGAAAGTGTCAACTTCAAAGTCGTCTTCTTTAAAATACTGGTTACAGGAGTTTCCCCATTTCACATCGATTGGCAAAATTGCATTCTGTGACGCTTGTATGTCTCCTTAAAGAGTTATTATCAATTTAGCAAAGTCAAAATTGCATTTTCATCGATGCCTATTAAAAAATTGGTTTATTTTTAGAACCTACGTTGTCATATTTGAGGGCCTATTTTAGGCACCCAAAATAACAAAATAACAAAATACCAAAAAACCCGAGGTCTACTCATGGCATATAAAAACCAAACCCCAAGGCGCAACAGCCCCGAAAGGCCTTGTCCTACCAGACGACCGCTGCTCAGCCCGAAATCATGCAGATTATGGGGTGTCGTGTTGTCAGAACGACGAATCCTGTCGGCCGTTATTCTTGGCTTCCTAGACCGGGGCCGCTATCTCACCACCAGGTATCTCCTATATCGTAATCTCGTAGACTGATTAGACCTCGAACAATCCGTCAGAACCAGGAAAAAATCCCTGACCTGGCTCAGAATCGAACCCGGGACCTGCGGGTAAGAGGCAGGCACGCTACCCCTACACCGCGGGACCGGCACTCATGATATATCTTCTTCTTCTTTCTTCGCTGTTCTCACATTTGCGGGGTCGCAGGTGCTAACTCTGTCGCACATGTGGATTTGGTCATGTTTTACGACCGGATGCTCTCCCTGACGCCAAACCTATATGGAGGGATGTAATTACTATCGAATATTCCTTTGGTGGTTGGTAGTGTAGTGTGTTGTCTGAGTATGATCAGGAAAGTGTTGCGACTATAAAAAACACCCAGTCCCCGGGCCAGAAGAACGTTAGGGGTAGACCAAGTCATGAATATGAGAAACAGGTTATGTATGATGTAGTAGTGATGTAGAATGCTTTATTATTTTGCTACTTGGTGAACGTCGCACTAACACATCGAAGGATTTCGGTGCCGGAGGGATGGAAGAAATCTAGAAATGACGAGGCAGCGGCCGTGACCTTTATTCAGGTACAGCCCCAGCATTGGCTGGAGTGAAAATGAGAAACTATGGAAAACAATCTTCAGGGCTGTCAACGGTGGGACTCGAACCCACTATGTCCCGAATGCAAATTCATAACTGCGAGACCCTAACCGCACAGCCAACTCGCTCTGTTGACTTATAAATGAAAAGGTTAGCTGTCGATAATGTGGCATAGAGCACTGTGTCAAACAAGTCTATGGACTGATGACCAAAACAAAAAAAATTTTTTTTCTGATTTCCTCCTATAGTTGGATCAATGTTGTAGATCTAGATGTAAGCCCCGAAACGATAATCACCAGCTGTCCCAAATTTACTAGTGTAATCTAATTTCCATCGAGTTATACGAGAAGATACCAGTTTATTTTTTTATTTTATTTTTTGCAAGTTGCTTTACGTCGCACCGACACAGTTAGGTCTTGTGGCGAAGATGGGACAGGGAAGGGCTAGGAGTGGGAAGGAAGCGTCCCTGGCCTTAATTAAGGTACAGCCCCAGCATTTGCCTGGTGTGAAAATGGGAAACCGCGGAAAACCATCTTCAGGGCTGCCGACAGTGGGGTTCGAACCCACGATCTCGCGAATACTGGATACTGGCCGCACTTAAGCGATTGCAGCTATCGAGCTCGGTTTTTTAAATTTAAAAGATGATACTGAATACACATGCTATATATTGAACCCTTTAAGGTCCATCGCAGGATACCTATCGTCCTTACCTATGAGCAAATCGGCACGAGATCTTTCTCTTGGTTCGTCTAGGGTTCTTCGTCACTTGCTTAGGTAAGAGGCGGATTTCAGTAACTTAATCTATCTACTAAATGAGAGGAATCGAGTCAAAGAAATCGATGTTTATTTAAATATATTTTAAAATAAAGTCGAAGAGACACAACACATTAACAACGAACTCAATTTTGTCCGTAAATTAAAAAAACAACAATAATAATGCTGATGAGAGATACTGACTTAGGAGACCTTAAATGCTTTGAGAGGCATCCTTACTAGAAACCACTGTCTTAAATAAAGAGTGAAATAAGGAAAGTCTGGAGATCCCTAAGATCGGTTTCCATGTGAAACTGCATGTACCATTATAATGATTCGTGATGATCCAACCCCCGCAGGACGAGCTCTGGACTCTTGGTACAATTAAGGCAGTCCAATCAGTATGTGCCACACAGTGGTTGTAGGGCATGTACCCTTAATTGAATCGATGTGACCTGCGACTATGTCATGGACCGACATCTATCTATGTAATTTACGTTAAAGTCATTGTGGATGTTGACCGCAAGGAAAATGATGCTATTATGGCAAATGGCCCTAATCTAAGTCACTGAGGTTGATGACCCCATGACCATCAAAATTTCTCAGCTGAAGGCTGAACACAATTAAGTTGCAGTAGTTGATGACCAAGGTTTCCTCATTAATAAATCTCCAGCACAGCTGATGTTCAACAAATCAAAATCAAGAATGATAACAACAACAACAACAACAAACGCTCACAACACTTATAGCAGTAAAGTCCCTAGCCATCGGATACATCCTCCTAATCGTTACGTTAAAGTTGATATTTCCTAGCACATAAACTAAGATTTCCAGTTAAGTTAGTCACTTTTTTAAGATAATTCTCAAATACGTTTTCCATCCCTCCGGCACCGAAATCTTTCGATGTGTTAGTAGCAAAATAATGAAACATTCTACATCACTAGTACATCATACATACTGTATACTCTAAACTGTTTCTCATATTCATGACTTGGTCTACGCTTCCCTCCACAACCAACTGAACAAGACCTGGGTGTTTCGAGATATGTCAATCCTCTTCTTCTGGTCAAGTTATGCCAAATCGTTCTCCTTTTACCTATACAATTTAACATTTCCTCATTCCCCTGCTTATCTCACCTTCACGCCACATTTCAGAAGCTTCTCTTCTCCTTCTCTCTGAGCCAGTGTTGCCAGCTGAGCGGATTTTCCGCTAAATTTGGCGGATTTTTAAATGGAACAGCGGATAAATTTTCCATTTAGTGGATAGCGGATTTTTGACGGATTGTCAAACTTCTTTTAGCGATTTTCAGCGGTAACAGTATCACCTTTCATCACCAGGAGAAAAAAGTAATGTAGAACTTAGTACGGCATAATAGTCTATTTATTCCCGTTGTATTGAACTTATGCTGCATACTACCACTCGTTTCCTAGACCAGCTCTGGCGCACAGCCTCAGTCGGAATTGGTTACAATCGTTACTGTATGTGTGTCCCCGGGTAGTATCGTATCGTTTTTGATAACGTGTTTTTTTGAGATCAGGTTTTTCTGGTACGTCAATATGTCGAAAGAATAGGTTAAAAAGTAGTCAGATATTTCTTAAATAGTGGTTAAATAATTAAACTTTAAAATACTAGTTGGTTGAGCTTACCAGTGATCCGAAATACGGACGGTGTGTCTATTGGCAGTACTTATCAAAAACAATGAAAACAGTAATGAAACTGAAAATAACTTTCGAAATAGATTTGAAAATTTCCGTATGTGCTTCGCTGCTGTGAACTGCCAGCATATATTTTGAAAAAAAAAATAGTACCATGTGGCTTCATATGAAACCACATGACCTCAACCGAGCACATCTGCTTCAGAGCATATAGTGCGGGGAGGAGAGGATGATGAACTCCTGTTCTGAAACTGGTGAGTGTTGAGTTAATCTGTTTTATTAAAAGAGCTGGTATATGCTATTTTGCTTCACTTCGAAATTTAGCGGAATTTAGCGGATTTTCAACTAAAATTTAGCGTAGAAAAGATTTATGGGTTGGCAACACTGCTCTGAGCTAGTATTGTCGATGTTTCACTTCCGTGCAATGCCATGCTCCAGGCGGAAGTATTCAAAAAACATCTTTCTAATTCCTATCTCAGTGTTCAAATTGAGCAAATTTCTTTCCTTAAGAAAGGATTTCCGTGATTGTGCTAGCCTGGTTTTTATGTTCTACCGTAGTTAGTTATTCTAATACCCAAGTAACGATATTCATCTACTTCTTTTATGACTTAAATTCCTAATCTGACATTTCCTCTATCACCTGACTTCGTTCGACTGCCCCCATTAATTTTGTTTTTGTTTATTTATTTATTTATTTATTTATTTATTTATTTATTTATTTATTTATTTATTTATCTTCTTTAACATGTACTCGTTCTCCAGCACTGTGTCCTTACAATTCAACAAAATCTCCAGATCTTCTGCGAACTCAGATATAATAACCATATCATCGGCAAATCTCAGAGTTTTGATTGCCTCTCCTTGGACTGCGATTCCCTTTCCAAATCCTTCTTTGATTTCCTTTACTGCATGTTCTATACACTCATTGAAAAGGCCAGAGAACAAACTGCAGCTTGGCCTCACTCCTTAGTGCTTCTTCAGAGCCCTCCATTCTTATCACTGCAGACTGATTTTTGTACAGATTTTAAATAATTCTCCTTCCTCGGCGTGTGATCCCGATCACTTACAGAAACAAAAATAGCTTGGTTCAATCAACGTTACCGAATCCTTTTATTCTTTATTCATCTGCTATCCTCCAGGTTTGGTAAAAAAATGAAATGGCGTATGGCTTTTAGTGCCAGGGGGGCGTCCGAAGACGATGGTAGGTGACCTGCGCGTCGTGATGACAATTAAATGATGATGAAGGCGACACATACACCCAACCCCCATGCCATCGAAATTAACCAATTATGGTTAACATTCCAGATCCTGCCGAGAATCGAACCCGGGACCCCTGTGACCAAACTCCAGCATGCCAACCATTTACCCATGAAGCCGGACCCACGTTCGGTTTTTCCCTCGGACTCAGCAAGAGATAACACCTCTACTACCTCAGGGGCAGTGTCCTGGAGCTTGACACTTTGGGTCTGGGGATACAACTGGAGAGGAGGACCAGTACCTCGCTCTGGAGACCTCACTTGCTATGCTGAACAGGGGCCTTCTGGAGTGTTGGGAAGATCGGAAGGGATAGACAAGGAAGCAAGGAAGCGGTCGTGGCTTTAATTTAGGTACCATCCCGGCATTTTCCTGAGGAGAAGTGGGAAATCACGGAAAAACACCTGGAGGGTGGCTGTTGACCTCCTGAGGCTGAGTGGACCCCGTTCCAGCCCTCGTACAACTTTTCAGTTTTCGTGGCAGAGCCGGGGGCGGCAGCTAAACACACTGACCACTACACCACAGAGGTGGACATGCGTTTTATAACTAGTTAAAATCACCTGCGACGGAAGAGTGAATTATGACTTACACTCCGTTTGTTGACTTAATGCCGCCTGGCTGGATGATACTCAGATACCCCAGTCTTGTGTCGATAGATTTACTGGCCCGTAAATGAATGTCTAGAGGACACAATTCCAGCATTTTCGAAAACCATAAAAGTAGTCCATGGAAAGTAGTAGTAGTCCGGCTCCATGGCAAAATGGTTAGCGTGCTGGCCTTTGGTCACAGGGGTTCCGGGTTCGATGCCCGGCAGGGTCGGGAATTTTAACCATAATTGGTTAATTGGGTGTATGTGTCGTCTTGATCATCATTTCATCCTCATCACGACGCGCAGGTCGCCTACGGGTGTCAGATCAAAAGACCTGCATCTGGCGAGCCGAACATGTCCTCGGACACTCCCGGCACTAAAAACCATACGCCATTTCATTTCAGTGTTAGTAGTAGTAAAATTTCTGAAGATTACTTAGAACGTCTTATTCAGTTCAATGACGTATTCTCCAAAGTTGCTTTTCGAACTGGGCCGATGACCTTCGATGTTAGGCCCCTTTAAACAACAAGCATCATCATCATCAACTTTTCGAACTTCTTCTTGTGTTTGGAGGGAAAATAATCAAATATCCGACTGAAAAAATACATCAACTCGACACACGAGCTAAGGTTCTGTGTGCCATTGACATTTTATTAAATTTTATTACTGCAATTGAATGTTTATTTCTAAATGCATATACATTGATTTCTCAGTTTCTTGTAATGTGAATATGGAAACTTGGAATTCTATCCGCCAAAGTATTGCTATCTATATTCCTAGTTGGATGTTCTTCAAACAATGTTTCGTATTCTCCTCCTCCGAATTGATTTGGTATGATTCGCTCCTAGCTGGTGCTTGTGGCCAAGCGAACATAAAACTAAAATCGGAACCAAAGCATCAGAGAATAATGGAACTTCTTCAATAATATACCTCCAATGAATATTTCCTTGCAAATCTGTTATTATCCGGCTACTAATTGAATTCCATATACGTTCTTTAGTACTTTTATAAATCTATCCGCTAATATATTTTGTTGCTTGGTTTCTTAACTGCGGAGTCCTGATGGATTTCTGAGTTGTGCATGAGGTTGGTGAGTAGACAGCTAAACAAATGGACTTCGTTTCTCGTGAGTTATTTGTTATATAAAATGAATTTATTGAAATAAAATATATATACTTCTACATGATATTCGTTTCGTTTTGTTTTTCCCCTCAGCTGTTTATTGTTCCTCTCCGAAAACTCGATCAGGGGCATATAAGCTACTTGTTCAATTGGCTGAACACATTTAATTTTACAGTGGAGTTTATGTTGTCGAGCGTTGTGTTTACACATGATGGAATTCTTGATTGCGCTGACAATAAAAACATGCGAGCAGCCCGCCTGTATACATAACAACAGCGGACTGCGAAAACAAAAACATGAGGTGTTCGTTGCACACAAGAGGGGTAATGACAATTTTAATAGAAAAAATACTTCCAACTCAATTATGCAAAAGCATTGTACTGCAGGCCTGCATGGGCTGCATTTTGTTGCATCACAAGCATTGATTGACCCACGGCGGTCCTCACAATAAATAATAGCTGCATTTCTTTAATAAAAATAATATTTTTATTTACTCGGCACATGCGAGCGATTGCTAAGTATTGTATTTCTCATTTAGCAACGTTGGCTACTTGCGACGTGACAAAACTAGAAATCGACTTTCAGTTCAGCGGGTGAGATTGGGTGTCAGGATCCCAAAGATTTCTAGCAATGTATTCCGCCTTTACCTGTCAGCGTTTTAAACAGAGCGAATTTGCTATGCGGTTTGCGTCACGCAGTAGTGAGCTTACAAACAGGAGATAGCGGGCTCACATCCCACAGTCGGCAGCCCAAAACATGGTTTACCGTAGTTTCCCATTTTCACACAAGGCAGGCTGTACCTTAATTAAGGTGGCGGTCGCTTCCTTCCCAGTCCTATCCCCGTCCAGTCCTGTCGTCACAATGAAACATGTCTGTGTCAGTGCGCAGTAAAACAAACGAGAGGAGAGTAATGTAACACTCCATAATTGGTGGACAAATATATTTGTGGTAGAACAAATAAGAACCTTGGAACTGACACTATGGTAGGGTAAATGGCATCAAATTAAAATGTAGTGTGATAATTGAATAATTTCGTGTGGCTATTGCTAACCTGGTGCAGCCCTTGTAAAGCAGATCCTCCGACGATGGTGGGTGGTACAGGAAACTGCGTGTTATTGTGATGGAGGATACTGTTGTATATGTTAAGAGAGTTGCAGCGATGTTGGGGACAACACAGAAAAAAGTCCCAGAGCTAAGCATTTATTATTAAAATCCCGACCCGTTCGGGAATCGAATCCGGAGCTCTGTGAACCGAAGGCCACTACGCCGCTAACCATTCAGCCAACGATCTGGAATGCACGGAAGTAGAGACCATACCACCATTATAATTCAAGATTGTGTCATTCTTCACTTGAACGTGGATTTATATATTCTTGTATGCCATGAGTGCGTCCGCCTCATTGGCTGAATGGTTAGCGTTGATGCCTTCGGTCCAGAGGGTCCCGGGTTCAATTTCCGGCCGGGTCTGGGTGTTGACGGTCGCAGGTTCACCCTCTCCGACCGATGGATGCTGAGTGCTTCTCAAGTGGTCAAAGGGGGTACTTATACGAAATCCAGCGACGCGGGACAGCACGTCTCCAGCTGTTGTGCAATCATCCCATCTTCTATACCGCTAGACCTATTTTTCTGAATCTCACACCAGAGATTCCACTTATTTTCCCAATCACAATGGTGTTGTTCGTTGATTTCTCCTGCTTCTTTTATTGGCGTAATTAAATAATTAATTCCGTGGGTGATTTTCCTGCGTTAAATGATTGGATGACCGCCTTGTGCCGTTCCCCTTTCTCGATAGATAGGCTAACTTCTCTCTGGGCATAATTAAATCTATTTCTTCCTGTGAAGTGAGCTTCATCAAATGATTCCAAAATTTCTTATTCATTCCTTTCTCTCTAATGGCTCTGCCGAGATCTCTCCCAATAGGGGTCATTATCCAAAATATTATTATCAATTTCCCGAAGTCTTCCGAAATGTTCCGTTCTTTCTCGATGCTATGGTCAACTCCTGCTGTGAGTAACGAGCAAACAGGCTACCTATTTACAAAGATGGATGCGCGTTTCCCCTTCTCGTAGCTTGCCCTACATAGTCGTGCTTCGGTTCCTCTGCAATGTACTATTATGGCTCAGTACATATGCCGTAAAGCAATAAGAAATTCTATGAATGTTAAAAGATAAGTATGAATGCGGTTTAGAGGGGCTAAGTATAAGGAGGGACTGGAAATGTACCTGTAATGTAAGTGAGAAAGGAATTATTGACCGATTAGATAGGAAAAAAAGGAAGGAGCAAGATGGTGGAGTTGTGTGACATAGAGGTGAGACAGGGAGAGGTAGGGATGACCTATCTCAAGCTAAAGTGATGAATCAGACCGACTGCACTTGTAGAGTAGAGTAAGGTAGAATATGGGAGTAAGATATCAATGATACACAGAAAGAAGAGCCGAGTAATGGTATCGCTCTCGTCAGGAGAATGCAGATGTGGCAGGCTACATGTAGAGCTGGCAATCCGCTCACATGTGGGTTGCTACATAAAGGAAGGATGGGGAAGCTAGCATTGATATCTTAAGGGGTCTATGAGGGCTTGGTTTCCAGCCTCATAAGACATGGCTGGTCGCGGCATCCCAGGGAAGGGTGGTCGCAGTTCCCTACCAGGGGGGGGGGGGGGAGTGATGTAGCGACCAGCCAGATTTATTATAGAATGAGTATAGTTTAAGTTGTAGTTAAGTAGTTAGTTTAGTGAGGTGGTGGTGGTGATTATTGTTTTAAGATGAAGTAAACTTTTTTGCTAGGGGCTTTACGTCGCACCGACACAGATGGGTCTTATGGCGACGACGGGATAGGAAAGGCCTAGGAGTTGGAAGGAAGCGGCCGTGGCCTTAATTAAGGTACAGCCCCAGCATTTGCCTGGTGTGAAAATGGAAAACCACGGAAAACCATCTTCAGGGCTGTCGATAGTGGGATTCGAACCTACTATCTCCCGGATGCAAGCTCACAGCCGCGCGCCTCTACGCGCACGGCCAACTCGCCCGGTATGAAGTAAACTAGGCAACCATCCTCGTTTATTCAGGTACTACGAAAACGTTGAGGTAGCGTGTTGCGTGTGGAGCTGGTTATCCGCCCATGTGTGAGCTGCTACATAGAAGATTTAGTACAAAGTTAGCTATAGATTTAGTTGCAGTTAAGTAGTTAGTCCAGTCATGTACTATTTTATTTTATTTCCTTCTACCAATAGTTTGTTCTATGGTGGAGTAATAAGGATGTAATGTAATGCAAGTCAATAAAAATGCAGAGAAGCCAAGTCTGTAAACCGCACCAAAGTCGTGAAGATACAAGGTTAAGTTAGGTTGATAACGCCATTTTCTTCCATTTGACCTGAACTAATCTTGATAGAGAATGTTGTTTTCCTTTTCGAAGGAGTTCTAGTATATATTTCTTGCTTCTGAGACATTCTGCCGTAGCCGTGTTGAAACACCGGATCCCGTGAGATCTCCGAAGTTAAGCAACAATGGGCGTGGTCAGGAGTTGGATGGGTTGCCACGCGCTGTTGGTGGAGGTAAGGGAATGGAGGAGCGGAAAGGAACTGGCCACCCTACCGCACGTAAAATCCGGCTCAGGAACACCTCTGCGGAGGTTCGGACCAGCCTTCGGGCAGAATGACCCTTACCTTATCAAACATTCTAGTCGAATTCTGTATTTAAGTATTGGACGAAATAAGGCCTTAATTAATAAAATACTGCGTTCGTCATTTCACACTAACTACGTCATCAAATGCATTATTCGAACATGGCACAATTCTACTAAGCTGGCATTACCCAAACAGATTTACAGTCCCGCAGGAAAATAAAATATGCTTTAGTTTTACTCGCAAATGCAACACTGGTGATTTTAACAACGCGGCAGTTGCAATACGTATTTCTCGCAAATCGCTAAATAAACCTTGACTGTATAGTGCCAACGTGCCAGATTGACAGTAACTGTAAGACGTCATAACGGCACGTAGGGTCACTAAACTGTGTGGTTAGCGACACTGAATCGTGCCGAACTGTTAGAAAGTATCTAAAAATTAATACCTTCAGTATTAACAGGGGATGAAAAGCTTAGTCATAGGTGCCGGGGAGTATAGCTAGTGAACACATACTGCTTCGCCATGGCCCAGTTCATATCGAGGGAATATTTGGACATTCATGGTGTGGGTTACTGTAGTCACATTCTAGTTCCTGAACCATGAGCAGAGGCTGAGTGGCCTAGTAAGTAGCCCTGATAGTCAGGATACCAGTTGCTATGGAATGAGAGTGGGCAGACATACTCTGAGTCATGGCCCTCCTTGTGCGCAGGTGGCTAGGACTATATAATCCACCGTTGGTCCGTAACCCGTTAGAAGAGAGATCCTCACTTGATAATGTGTAAGTAGGGTAGCATCCTGCTTCATGAACTTACCGACCTCAGAACATAGCCTAGGACCTATGGGAGAAACGGAGTCCCATTCACATTTGACAGGCGGAGGGAGTCCTTGGAAACAACTTGGCGAACGAAATGGAATTCGATGGGAAGCTATTAATATTAATGGGGCGTTTGGGATAAATAAAGTAGAACTGGCTGAGTCAGCAAAGAGGATGTATCTGGATATGCTACGAGTAAGTGATATTCGGGTAAAGGGATATAACGAGGAAGGGATAGGAGATTATAAAGTGTACTTGACGGGTGTTAGAAAGGAAAGGGCAGAGAATGGGATAGGGCCGTTTATCAGGAATACCATTGCACGCAACATAGTTTCTGTTAGGCACGTAAATGAGCGAATGATGTGGGTAGATTTTGCAATTGGAGGAATTAGGACGAGAATTGTCCCAGTGTATTCACCATTTGATGGTGCAGATGAGGATGAAGTTGACAAGTTTTATGAAGCATTGAGTGACATCGTGTTCAGGGTCAACAGCAAGGATAGAAGAGTGCTAATGGGCGATTTCCATGCGAGAGTTGGAAATAGAACTGAAGGATACGAAAGGGTGAATGGTATGTGTGGGGAAGATATGGAAGCTAATGGAAATGGGAAGTGTTTGTTGGACTTCTATGCTAATATGGGTCTAGCAGTTACGAATACATTCTTCAAGCATAAGGCTGTTCACCGCTATACATGGGAGGCTAGGGACACCAGATCCATAATAGACTATATGTTAACCGACTTCGAATTCAGGAAATCTGTTAGGAATGTACGTGTTTCCGGGAATTTTTCGATGATACAGACCACTATCTGATCTGTAGTGAAGTAAGTATCTCTAGGCCTAGGGTAGAGAAAGAGAAATCAGTCTGCAAACGAATAAGGGCAAAAAATCTCCAGGACGAGGAAATTAGACGGAACTACATGGATATGATTAGTGAGAAGTTTCGAACAGTAGACAGTAAGCAGGTTCAGGATATAGAAAGAGAATGGGTGGCATACAAGGATGCTGTAGTAGATACAGCAAGAGAATGCCTAGGAACAACCGGGTGTAAAGATGGGAAAAGGCGAACCTCTTGGTGGGATGATGAAGTGAGAGCAGCATGTAAACGTAAAAAGAAGGCTTATCTGAAATGGCTCCAAACAAGGGCCAAGGCAGACAGGGATTTGTACGTAGATGAAAGAAACAGAGCGAAACAAATAGTTGTTGAATCCAAAAAGAAGTCGTGGGAAGATTTTGGTAATAACCTGGAAAGGCTAGGTCAAGCAGCAGGGAAACCTTTCTGGACAGTAATAAAAAATCTTATAAAGGGAGGGAAAAAGGAAATGAACAGTGTTTACAGTAATTCAGGTGAACTCACAATAGATCCCAGGGAATCACTGGAGAGGTGGAGGGAACACATGAACATCTTCTCAACGTAAAAGGAAATCTTCCTGGTGGTGTTGCGAACAGCCAAGCTCATGGGGAGGAGGAAATGATGTTGGTGAAATTACGCTTGAGAAAGTGGAAATGGTAGTAAATAAACTCCATTTTCATAAAGCAGCAGAAATAGATGAAATTAGACCTGAAATGGTGAAGTATAGTGGGAAGGCAGGGATGAAATGTCTTCACAGAGTAGTAAGATTAGCATGGCGTGTTGGTAAGGTACCTTCTGGCTGGACAGTAACAGTAAATCAGTAACTGCACCTATTTGTAAGCAAGGGAACAGAAAGGATTGCAACAACTATCGAGGTATCTAATTGATTAGTATACCAGACAAAGTATTCACTGGCATCTTGGAAGGGAGTGTGCGATCAGTAGTTGGGAGGAAGTGTGAATTCAGACAGAGGGGCTGTCAGGATCAGATTTTCAGTATGCGCCAGGTAACTGAAAAATGCTACGGGATGAATAGGCAGTTGTGTTTATGTTTCGTAGATCTAGATAAAGCATATGAGTTGGTACCGGGGGAAAAGGTATTCGCCATACTGGAGGACAATGGAATTAAAGGTAGATTATTAAAATCAATCACAGGCATTTATGTTGACAATTGGGCTTCAGTGAGAATTGATGGTAGAATGAGTTCTTGATTCAGGGTACTTACAGGAGTTAGACAAGGCTGTAACCTTTCACCTTTGCTGTTCGTAGTTTACATGGATCATCTGCTGAAAGTTATAAAATGGCAGGGAGGGATTCAGTTAGGTGGAAATTTAGTAAGCAGTCTGGCCTATGCTAACGACATGGTCCTAATGGCAGTTTATGACGAAAGCCTGCTGTCAAATATCTTGGAACTTGAAACTAGATGCAATGAGTAATATGAAAATTAGCCTTTCGAAGACTAAATTGATGTCAGTAGGTAAGAAATCCGAGAGAACTGAATGTCAGATTGCTGATACAAAGCTAGAACAGGTCGATAATTTCAAGTATTTACGTTGTGTGTTCTTCCAGGATGGTTATATAGTAAGCAAGATTGAATCAAGGTGGAGTAAAGCTAATGCAGTGAGCTCGCAGTTGCGGTCAATAGTATTCTGTAAGAAGGAAGTCACCTCCCAGACGAAACTATCTTTACATCGGTCTGTTTTCAGACCAACTTTGCTTTACGGGAGCGAAAGCTGGGTGGAGACAGGATATCTGATTCATAATTTAGAAGTAACAGACATGAAACTAGCGAGAATGATTGTTTGTACAAACAGGTGGAATCAATGGTAGGAGGGTACTCGGAATGAGGAGATAAAGGCTAATTTAGGTATGAACTCGATGGATGGAGCTGTACACATAAACCGGCTTCAGTGGTGGGGTCATGTGAGGCGAATGGAGGAGGATAGGTTACCTAGGAGAATAATTGACTCTGTTATGGTGGGTAAGAGAAGTAGAGAGAGGCCAAGACGACGATGATTAGGCTCAGTTTCTAACGATTTAAATATAAGAGGTATAGAACTAAATGATGCGACAGCACTAGATGCAAATAGATGATTGTGGCGACGTTTAGTAAATTCACAGATGCCTGCAGACTGAACGCTGGAAAGCCAAGTAGTCTATAACGATTATGTATGTATGTATGTATGTATGTATGTATGTATGTATGTATGTATGTATGTATGTATGTATGTATGTATGTATGTTCTTTAATTCATAGTATAGTAGGACAGAATGCTCGTGCGGAGATGTACGCTGAACGATTTCCACGAAGAAGGGCTCCATATCGGCTTATTATCAATCAACCAACATTGATCTGAATTTATGGCGGTCATCCAGGTGGCAGTTTGCCTGTTAATTGTTTACCTAATCTCTTCTTAAATGATTTCAAAGAAGTTGGAAATATATCGAACAACTCCATTGTTAAATTAGTCCAGTCCTATATAAGAGTTTGTCTTCCTGAATTCAAACTTTATCTTCATTTTATTATCTTTTCTACATTTATATCAATCATTCAATCAATTTACACCGATCTGCATCTAGTGCTGTCGCCCGGGTGGTTATATTGGCTATCAGTTTTTTACCAACGCTTTTCTTAAATGATTTCAAAGGAATTGGTATTTTATCGAATATCACCCTTCCTATACACGAATATTTGCTGAAATCTGTTCTCTTGAATTCCAACTTCACCTTCATATTATGAATTTCCTCATGTTCAAAAACTCCATTCAAACATATTCGTACAATAATATCATTCCACACCACCCCACTACTAACAGCTCGGAACATACCTCTCAGTCGAGCAGCTCGTCTCCTCCCTCCCAACTTTTTCCGGACCAAATTTCTCAACATTTTTGTAAAAGTTAGTTCGTATCCTCGTCCCGAGGTAGGGCAGCACTTTTCAGCGACCCTCCCCATTAGAGGTGAGCTACGTGTACATACCAGCACTCCTGTCAATCTTGAAATCCTTCCAGTAGGGTACAGAAAGTGCACAGTACTTGGGATAGAAAGGACAGACGACTAGCTGTGAATGACGTCCACGTTACCCGACGATCGCTCAGGATGAATGTTGTCACTTCTCGCATCTATAATCAGTTCTAAAGAATACAGAAAGAGGAAAACAACTGGAGTTGTATAGAACTACGTCTGCCCACGATTTATCAGCACCTCATTTCATCTCTTCCACTAAAAATTGGCTATCCTAACACACAGTCTGACTCCTCTACGTCAATAGATTCACTTCATTCCCCTCTCATCCATTGAGAGGTTGTCTACCCTAGTCCATAGTCTGACCTCTCTAGGTTAAGAGCTTCACTTCATTCTCCTCTCTTCTGCCACCAAGGATAAATGGTTAGCGAGCTGGCCTTTGATCCGAGAGATGTCGAGTTCGATTCCCGGCTACGTTGAGTATTTCAACCTTCGTTGGTTAACTCCGATGCCTCATTAGAAATCATATTAGCTAGAGCCCCATCTTCACAGATATGCAGGTCATCTATAGGCCGTATACTAGCAAAAGACATGCGTCAGGCCTCACCGGAGGTCATACGCCATTGCCATTTATATATATATATATAATTCGCTGGGGCCATCAAGGACCACGTTAAGTCTTGTTGCATTTGACACTGAACTTGGCCTTCATTAGAGCCCACATTTCTCTCATTCTTTGTGAGTGGGCCTGCTTACGCTCCTCTGTCCAAGGGGCACCGTGTCTTCTCTTCGGTTGCTCGTCTCGGTTTAGCCCGTTCGTCAATATTTTCTTGCGGAAGAGATCTCTGTTAAGGGCGTCTTCAGCTGAGATATGTAGCATTTGCAGGTCTTCTTTGGTATTTCCAAACCAGGGAATTGTGATTTTGAGGTTTGAATCAAAAAAGTGAAATATTTCTTTAGTTAATTTTCTTCCGTCCATTCTTTTCAGATGACCGTAAAAGCGTGCCCGTCTTTTTCTGATTGTGTCGGTAATTTTCTCTATTTTGCTGTAGACTTCCTTGTTGGATCTCTTTTGATGGATTCCATTTCTGTACTTTGATCCCAAGATTCCTCTCACAATTTTGCGTTCTCTTTTCTCCAGTTCTTCAAGCAGTCCTTTGTTGGCATCTAGAGACAGGGTTTCGGCTGCATATAGAACTACTGGCTTCAGAACTGTTTCATAGTGACGTATCTTGGTGTTTTGGGAAAGGCATTTTTTGTTTTAGATTGTGCGGGATGTTTGGTAGGCTATTTCCAGTTTGCGTACTCGCTCCTGAAGTGATTTTTTTGTCCAGTCCATTTTTCATGATGATCTCACCCAGGTATTTGAATTTGTCTACTCGGTTGATGTCCCCGTATTATGTATGGAGTTTTGGTGGAGCCTCTTTGATGTTAGTCATTACTTCTGTTTTCCCAAACGATATCTGCAAACCAGTTTGTTCGGCAATTTCCTTTAAAATTTCAACTTGAGCTCTAGCGGTTTCTATGTCGTTTGAGAGAACAGCAATATCATCGGCAAATGCTAAGCAGCCTGTTGAGATCCCCTTGGATTTTCTTCCTATTCTCAATGGACTGTAGTTGGTTTCCTGTAATCTCACCCGCCAGGTTCTGATGATCTTTTCAAGGACACAGTTGAAGAGTATCGGGGATAGCCCATCACCTTGTCGGACTCCTGTTTTGATGTCAAAGAAATGCGAGAGACATCCGTGGAACTTCACCTTGGATTTTGTATTTGTCAGGGTGGCTCTAATTAATGCCAGCAGTTTCAAATCAACTCCATACTCATTTAAGATGTTTAGCAGGACTTCCCGGTCAATGGAGTCGTACGCTTTCTTGAAGTCCACAAAGACAGACACATACTGCTTGGACCTTAGAGTACAATATATGATGATTGTTTTGAGATGTTTGATCTGTTCTGCTGTTGAGCGACCTTTTCTTAACCCTCCTTGGTATTCACCTATTTGATGTTCGACTTGAGCTTCCAAATGCTCCAGGATGGCAAGTGATAGAAATTTGTAAGTCACGGGTAGCAGAGATATTCCTCTGTAGTTGTTCATGTTCTTCATGCTGCCTTTTTTGTGTAATGGATAGACCAAAGCTATTTTCCAATCTTCGGGTAGGGTCTCCTTGTTCCAAATTTCTTCTATTTGCTTGTGCAAGATATCAAGTGATGCCTCTGGGGCATATTTCCATAGTTCTGCTACTACTGAGTCTTCCCCCGGCGCTTTGTTATTTTTGAGACGGGCAATGTGGCGCTTGATTTCATCTCTGTCGGGTGGTCTGGAATCTGGGTACCTGAGTAAGGGTTCCTTGGTCTCAACGGCGCTTTGCGGTTTAGAGCAATTAAGTAAATCCTTGAAGTAATCTGCCAGAATGCTGCAATTTTCTTCATTTGACGTCGCCAGTGTGCCATCCTTTTGCTCAAGGCATAGAGATGGTGGTTTATAGCCAGTGAGTTTGCGTTTGAAGGCTCTGTAGTACTCTCTGCTTTCATTCTTCCTAAAGTTTTGTTCTATCTTTTCAATGAGAGATTTTTCGTATTTACGTTTCTCAGTTCTGAACACCCTAGCTGCTTGGGCACGTTGGGTTTTGTAGGTTCCCCAATCATTTTCTGATTTCGTAGAGTAGTACTGTTTCCACGCATTGAGTCTTTCTTGGAGGACTGATTCGCAGGTACCATTCCACCAGGCATGCTTTTTGCTTCTCTTGATTTCTGCAACGTCTTTGGTGGCCTCAAGAAAGAGACTTTTGGCGTTGTTAAAGTCACAGTAATTTGGTCTAGCCTTCTCCTGGAACTCCTCGACCCTTTGCCGAAGTTTATCATTGTCGAAGCGTGTGATGTGTTTGGTTCTCTTCCTTGTGTTTGCGGGCATTGGTTTGAATTTGTTAAGAGACATATAATGATCTGAGGCCACAATGATGTCTTTCTTTACCATGACATTCATAATCTCAGGGCTGTTTCTCCTGGAAATTTCAACATGATCAATTTGGAACTCTCCGTGAGCTTGGACGGGAGAACGCCAAGTAATTTGCTTTCTGGGTAGATGGCGAAAGTGGGTCGACATGACCTGCAGGTTGTGATTTTCGTAAATGGACACCAGTCTTTTACCGTTGGGATTGGTTCTTTTGTGAGCAGGGTAATTTCCTATAACTTTCTTGTACTTCTGTTCACGACCTAGTTGGGCATTGAAGTCACCCAAAAGAAGCTTGACATGGTGTTTGGGGATTTTGTTTAATTTTTCATCCAGTAGGTCCCAGAATTATTAACTTCGTCTGGATCAGACTTGTTCTTATCGTTTGTAGGAGCATGTGCGTTAACTAGGGCGTAGGTTTTGTTCGCGCATTTAATTGTGAGTATAGACAATCTGTCATTCACAGGTTCGAAATTTGCAACCGATTTAAGGATCTTTCTTCTAACAGCAAACGCGGTTCCAAGCATCACAGCTCCATTGAGGATTCCTCTTTGCGCTTTGCTCTTGAAAAATCGGTAGCCTTCGGATTCAAAAATCTCTTCATCTGGGTACCTTGTTTCCTGTAGGGCCATTATGGATATCTGATTTTCGTGAAGAGCTTTGGTGAGGGTTTTCAGCTTGCCAGTTTGTGTAAGTGAATTTATGTTGAAAGTTGCTAGAAAGGTTTTAGATTTTGGCCTGAGTTTTTGACACTTCGCGGTACACCGAGACGCTCCGACTCGTCTCTTGCATGATGTCGAGTCTCCCCCAGAATCCGAAAGAGACTCGTGCGCCGTGGCGTTCACGACGAGGGATTTATCCGAAGATTTACCTCCTGGGGTATGTTTCTTGGAATGTTGTGCCATCATGCTTTTTGACTTGACTTTGCTTTGGACGGGTACCCATCCTTTTACAACTAGGGTTGTTAGCCCTAGAGGTTGCCTCAAGATGTTTTCTGGCTTCTGGTCATTTACCGGTCTTCGCCGTAACCCTGGCAAGGGACCAGTTTTTCTTCACGGTGGTATTTTATTTCCCTATTACCTTCTGACTCTGGTGGCGGCAGAGCCAGCGAGCTTCCCCAATTCCAATGGGACGCGCCCGATGGAGGTAACCAGTATTATTATTATTATTATTATTATTATTATTATTATTATTATTATTATTATTATTATTATTATTATTATTATTATTATTATTATTATTATTATTATTATTATCTTCCATTGAGGGATTGTCCCTCCTAGTATACAGTCTGACTCCTCTACGTCAATAGCTTCATTTCATTCTCGTCTCTTCTAGTGATTTTGGCCTGAGTTTTTGACTCTTCGGGGTACACCGAGACGCTCCGACTCGTCTCTTGCATGATGTCGAGTCTCCCCCAGAATCCGCATCTGACCTCTCTAGGTCAACAGCTTCACTACATTTTCGTCTCTTCTAGCGAAAAATTATCTTGTAACAGCTATACGGAGAATAGTCGACACTGAAAATGTCCAGGCGTGTAGCTGGTGGGTTTAGACTTGATCCTCAGCAGAGAACCGCATGTTAGAACTTATTGCAGAGTACTTCTTCAGGATACAGGTAAGTGGCACGAATCATCATCGGAACAGGCCAAGTCATATTGTTGAAAGTTACCGAACGTTCACTACGTTGGTTAAGTTTAAAGAGTGAAATAACAAATTGTACTGTCACAAAACTCGGTCAGTGCATTTTTAAGTAAATTCGTGTCTCCATCCCGAGGTGGTGCAGGTCTTTTCAGACACACTCCCAACGGAGGTAAGTTGCATGCATTAATTCAACCACGTATCACCTCTCCTGCCATTCATAAATCCCCGGCAGTACCGGGAATCGAACACGGTCCGCCGATGACGATAGCTAATAGAACGAACTAGTGCTAGTCGTTCATCTAGAAAGGGGATATACATGTTGTTACTGCTTTTGTTGACCCCGGGTGCTCGACCTTGAAGATGCAATAGCAGACAACAACCGGTTTAAAATTTGCGCATGTACCCTGGTAGGATCATCAATAGCTACCACTAGACACTGTTGCAATTCTTGCAATAACCAAAACACAACATTCCTCTTGAACGATGCAAGCTACAGACCTCAAACTTGCGGCATTGTGATCCTCTTCCCGATGTCTATTAATTGTGTTCAGTTTGTGTATCAGTTACATTGGCTGAATGGTCAGCGTTGTGGCCTTCAGTTCAGAGGGTTCCGGGTTCGATTCCCGGTGTGGACGGGTATTCTTATCGCCTTTAATTAATTCTTCTGGCCCGGGGACTGGGTGTTTGTGCTTGTTCCAACACTTTCCTCTTCATATTCAGACAAAACACTACACTACCAACCACCACAGAAATACCCAATAGTGATTACATCCCTTCATCTAGGGTTGGCGCCAGGAAGGTTATCCGGCCGTAAAACAGAGCCAAATACACATGTGGGACACAGATCGCACCCGCGACTCCACAGATGTGGGAAAAAGCGGTAGAAAAAGAAGAAGAATTTGTGCATCAGTTACAGTCCACCCACTGTGTATGGCTAGGAGAGCACTTGTCAACAACGTTTACAGAGTGACTGAGGAGTTCTGACGTCATACCTAACTTCATTTTATACCACTCTTCCCACATCTGTGGGGTCGCGGGTGCGAACTGTGTCGCACATGTAGATTTGGCCCTGTTTTATGGCCGGATGCCCTTCCTGATGCCAACCTTAAATGGAAGGATGTAATCACTATTGCGTGTTTCTGTGATGGTTGGTATTGTAGTGTGCTGTCTGAATATGCAGAGGAACGTTTTGTAACAAACAGAAATACCCAGTCTGTGAGCCAGAATAATTAATCAAGTAAGATTAAAATCCCCGAACTGGCCGGAAATCGAACCTGTGACCCTCTGAACCGAAGGCCTCAACCCTGAGCATTTAGCCAATGAGTCGGGCAATTTTCTATACTGTATGTGTGCAACGTAATTTATTTGTTAGCAATTCGCTAGGAACAAAAATATCTAGCGTGTGGGACGTTTTCTTATGACATCACCAGCATCCCAGGAAGGTTTTTAACTCAGCAGTTGACATTTTATATCTATTGGTGTCATAAACCTGGTTGCCGAAATGCACTTCATTAAATACAACGAAAACAGGTGGTATGTCGTTGAATACTGTTGTACTACTATCGATACTGTTTTACGCATGTTCATTGGTCACTTTATCAAATTTTCAAGCCTTGAAATTTCGAATACGTGGTTAGTTGCTGTGCGGTGTTAGAACTGAAATGTAGTTGAGTGATCGTGTAAATATGTAACTTAGTGTGGTGTAACTCATGTAGAATGCATATGAAATGGAAAGAGGAATTTTACTTGTGTAATATCGCACTGAGACGAAAATTTGACAACTATATTTCCAACAAGAAACAAAGAAGTATTCTTCTTCTTCCTCCTCCTCTTCTTCTTCTTCTTAATCTGTTTACCCTCCAGGGTCAGTTTTTCCCTCGGACTCAGCGAAGGGTCCCACCTCTACCGCCTCAAGGGCAGTGTCCTGGAGCCTCAGACGCTGGGTCGGGGGATACAACTGGGAAGGTGACCAATACCTCGCCCAGGCAGCCTCACCCGCCATGCTGAACAGGTCCTTGTGGGGGATGGAAAGTTTGGTAGGAGGAGGGAAGGAAGAGGGAAGGAAGCGGCCGTGGCCTCAAGTTACGAACCATTCCAGCATTTGCCTGGAGGAGAAGTGGGGAAACCACTGAAAACCACTTCCAGGATGGCTGAGGTGGGAATCGAAACCACCTCTACTCATTTGACGTCCCTAGGCTGAGTGGTCCCGGTTCCAGCCTTCGTACCACTTTTCAAATTTCGTGGCAGAGCCGGGAATCGAACCCGGGCCTCCAGGGGAGGTAGCTAATCCACTAAACACTACGCCACAGAGGCGGACATCCTGGTGCTAAGGTTGCATATAATTGTTTCCCTGTACAAGTCTGGATCATTTTACGTTGCTAACATGTAGGTAGCAAGCAGAGCATATTGACCTAAAGGACAAGCCGTGTTAGTTGGGCTATCTTCACGAATATTGAATGCTGATGGACCACTCTCTCTATATTTCGATTTAAGTTTAGGAAGGAAAATACTTAACCATTTATAACTGATTTCGTAATCTCAGTACTGAAAATAATATTTTCATGATTGGCATCAAGACTTAGTAGACCTTTGCCCGCAGAGACAATTCCTCGGAGAGCCTCTGGGGAGGATGAACCTAGCTAATGGCACTTCCGCTACCTGGGATGGAACCAGTGTTCTATTAGGACTCCACCATCACTTGGAGCCAAGCAGCGGTACTCTTTTAGAGGTAAAAGAAAGTCACTTTAGAGTAAAAAACAGAAGCGGTCGTTAATGAGAAGAGAGACATATCGTCGCTGCACATGTGTGAAAGGAAATGAACCTTACCATACCGTACTATAGGAATGTATGTTTGTATGACATAACTACGCACCCCTAACGTATGATGAATTCAAGGTTAATTTTGTTTTACACTTTAGCATAGGAAAATGAACACAACGTAAATTGTTCTGATTGACTGCGTATCAATATGTGGCTAGGAGGCGCGATCAGTCTTAAGGGAAATAATGGATAGGAAGAGCATTGTCACATTCGCGTCTTCGGCTCAGCACCGACGATAATTTTTTTTCTGCACACATTACCTTCGAACTAAAGCTAAACATATATAACGCACAAATTCAAATGCAATATTCCGCTTTAAAAAGACGTCGCCGGAAGTAAGTGTATGCATAGACACAAAGTGTTTTCCCCTCCTATATCTTAATTATTATCCTCGTGCAACGTTGCCAAACTCCGAAAACGGAAAAACCGTAGCCTACATAAATTAAAAATAAACACTATTCTGTATCGTGAAACCGTACAGTACTGATATTCACCTAAATACATTAAAATTCCTTGTAATGCTTGCAATAATAGCAAGTACGAATAATATCAAATAGGAATAATTAACTGAAACATATTACTAGAAGTAAAAAAAACTGCAACACACACACTTTTCCCTTTGTTCACTTGTAGGATCAGGACGCAGCCACTTCCTATACTGTCTATACTCTCCCACGACAGCCTGTGCTTTCGTTTCCTTCTGTGTATTTTAAGAGAAAGTGTTAATTTTTGGGGTGTCGAAGGGCCTGCTTTATTTTTGGAATCAGAAGTTAACCGTATATTTACCTACTTATTTAACATTCAAAATAAACGCCAAAGAAAATGTTGTATACTTAATTCAAGGCCTGTCAAACGCCCAAAATCACACGCGTGCAAATCAAGGCGCAGAGGTCCTGTGTACCGTACATCGGTCCGACTCGGCTCCATTTAGGCCAGCGTTTTGTCTCTGGGCAACTCGGCTATGCTCGGCTCAACTATGCTCGGGTTATGGAGCCCTGCAGAGCAAGTGATGAAGCGGGAGACACTCGGAGCGAGCGAGACAGGCGTAGGGAAAGAGAGAGACAGCGCTATAGCTCAAAATCGAGGAGTGGGGAGTCTGCATTCTGGTCAACCTAGCGAAGTCGTCTTTTTCTCCACGCGCCGCGCAATGCACTGGTGCATGCACCCTGAGAGGCCCTGACTTAATTAATACGTTGTAAGCTAACCACCAAGAAATTGAAGCACTGCAATGTACGCAAAATAATTTGTAAGTACTTCACAATGTCATTCGTAAGTTTAACGAAATCAGAAAATCATGTAACGGAGTACTTTCTCGTTAAACACTTGTCCTGACATTGTTTGCAGCCACTCGTCTTCGAATGTGTGGTGACATCGTATTAACTTATATTCATATCAAGTCCACTCCTCCCATTTTTACCCCGTACAGTTCCCTCCTAAACCTGTGGGTCTAAAACTGTATCCTTTCATTCTGTCTCACCTTCTGGTCAAATGTTGACATCGTTCTCCACCTACAAAACTGTATAAGTATCTCTTTGTTTTAGATCAATTCTATATTACCTTCTATATTACCTTCCGCATTTTTCTAAAACTCCATAATTCAAAGGCTGCTTCTGTCACTGTCATTGCCTATATTTCACTTCCTAGAGAACCATGCGCCTCTCATACGTCTCCAGAAACACATTTGTATAAACTTTTGATCAGATACCTAACCCCTGAGATCTACTAACTTCAGTTGTAACGTATTTTATTTCATATTTATTCGGGTATTAATCCTCCTGGTGCCCAACATTTAATGTATTGAAATGAAATGGAGTATGGATTTTAGTGCCGGAATAATCTAAGAATGTGTTCGGCCAGCCAGTTCCAGCTCTTTTGATTTGACACCCGTAGGCGACCTGCGTGTCGTGAATATTATGAAATGATAGTGAAGACGACATTTACATCCAGCCCCTATGCCAACGCAATTAACCCATGATGGTTAAAATTCCCGACTCTTCCGGGAATCGAACCCAGGACCCCTGTGTCCAAAGGCCAGCACGCTATCCATTTAGCCATGGAGCCGGAATCTGTATACTGTATTTTGTACTGGTACGATTCAGAGCACCGGAAATCAGTCAGGTTAGAGAGTGACATCCTCCTCAGTTGAAGTAAATTACAATAAATAGAATGTACATTATGATGGTCCACAGCCGAAACCTCTGTGTTGTGGCCTCGTGCACAACTCAGATAAAATCATTTTATTCCTAGTTAGAAAACAGATCCTGGGAGCTTGCACGGTCTGATAACGAGGTAGGCGCTGAAGGAAATGAAAGCGATTAGCCCTTCGATAATCGTTTCGTGCTCCATATACAAGCTGCTAAGTTCATCCGCCTTCCAAAAAGCAATTATGGGATTGGGATGACAGTAGGAGTTAGTAAGATGTTCGCCTTGGAAGTTTGTTTCACCTGAAGCGACGGACTTACCAAAATGCAACAGCGCACTTATGGCTGGTTGTATTTATGAGATACTGGAACGTTTACGATGGCAATGAAAGACGCGAGGGAAGCAATTTCGAAAAAAAAAAAAAAAAAAAAAAAATTCTGATGTCCCAATGAATCTTCGATATGAGTCGCATATTCAATTCATAAATCAGGTGATCTCTAGACAAAACTAATTCTTATCACCCGCATAAAATCAAGGAAAAGCCATGCAAGAGCTTTGCTATACAACAGAAAGTTGCCACTCAAACGAGTGTAGTTGGGGACAAATCATGACGACCTCGCCTCACACCACTACTTTCCAGCGGCAGCTCGGTGTCTATTAGCGACTTACGGGATTTACTACCACTACTACAGCCAGAGTTGCCAAATCGGCTACTGCACTCTACACGAAGAAAGGGTAAATACTACAGATAGTGAGGAAGAAAGATATTTGGTAGCCTCTCCAAAACAAACAAGGATCACTTAGAAATCGTTAACTCAGCAGGGTACAGGGTGTGATCGACTACTGGATTCCAGCTCTTTTCCAGGAACTGAGGCCGTCATGTTTTGTCCCCAACTATACAGGTCGCTGCTAGTCAAGGCTATCTAGAAAATGTTTCAACTCAATTATCCCATTGGCTGAAACATTATAGGGCGTTATATTACTTCAATGATCCACGTAGAATTGGATTATTAATTTTTTGAAAGCCATTTTGCACATCAGCTGCAAGTCTAGACTATTGAATAAATTCACTCCTTGCGTTTCACACAGTTTGCACTGACTGTACCGGAAAGACCGCCGGCGTACTTGTCAATAAAACTGAACACCGCTATGCTAAAGTGCCACAGGTATATAATAAATCGTATGTAAATGTATAGAAGGTATGACTTTTTGACGTCAATTTCTTACCCGTTAGAATGTGAAAAGGAATTTAAATTGATCGAATACAGTCGATTAGTATCAGATGGTGCAGGAAATATTAGAGTAGAAAAATAATTATTTAAAGATGTAGTTGAACTATGTTACTTGGGTAGAAGCATAACAAAAGATGGCAGAATCAAAGAGGTCATAAAATTCAGACTAGCATAAGCAAGGAAGGCCCTTCCTAGGGAAAGTAGTTTGCTCACTTCAAACACAGAAATGCATGCAATAAATAAGTTGTCCTTGAAGACGTTTGTGTAGAGCATGACATTGTACGAAAGTAAGCATGAAAAATAACTATCCTAGAAAGAAAGAAAGAAAGAAAGAAAGAAAGAAAGAAAGAAAGAAAGAAAGAAAGAAAGAAAGAATAGGAATTTTTGAAATTTGGTATAACAGAAGAATACTGAATGTGAGGTGGGTATGTCGGGTCACGAATAAAGAAATATAGAATCGAATTTCATGTTTGTAACATCTTTAGAAATGTTTGGTGCAGATATTTTCATACAAAGAATTCAACTAATTTTTCAATTCATCCAACCCCCCTCCCCAGTTAATTGTTTTTCCATGAATGATGAATCAGTCAGTCAGTCAGTCAGGACATGTTCTTTTATATATATAGATTGAATGGCTGAAAATTCTCATTCTCTTGAAAACAAATTCCCACCACAGAAAAGAGCATTTCGTTCAAATTAAGGAAGCTTTCGTGACTGGATTATTCTTCTCATTTAGTTGTTAACAATAATTTTCTACCACTTCTAACCATTTCTAAAACTTAATTTGTTTCGCCTCCTCTGCGAACCATGTGACCTTGCCGCGGTGGGGAGGCTTGCGTGTCCCAATGATGCAGATAGCCGAGCCGCAGGTGCAACCATATCGGATGGGTATCTGTTGAGAGACCAGACTAACGAATGGTTCATCGAAAGGGGGGTAGCAGCCTTTCGGTAGTTGCAAGGGCGGCAGTCTAGATGATTGACTGATACGGCCTTGTAATAATACTCACCATGGCTTAGCTGTGTTGATAATGCTACACGGCTGAAAGCAACGGGAAACTACAGCCGTAACCACCTCCCGAGGACATGCAGCTCTCTCTGTATGAATGATGTACTGATGATGGCTTCCTCCCGGGTAAAATATTCCGGAGGTAAACTAGTCCCCCATTCGGATCTCCGGGTGGGGACTACACGAGAGGGGGCGATCATCAGGAAGATGGATACTGACATTCTGCGAGTCGGAGCGTGGAATGTTAGAAGTTTGAATCGTTGTGGTAGGTTAGAGAATCTGAAAAGGGAGATGGATAGGCTAAAGTTAGATGTAGTTGGTATAAGTGAAGTACGTTGGCAGGAAGAACAAGATTTTTGGTCAGGCGACTACCGAATTATCAACACGAAATCAAACAGGGGTAATGCAGGAGTTGGTTTAATAATGAATAAGAAAATAGGGCAGCGGATAAGCTACTACGACCAGCATAGTGAAAGAATTATTGTCGCCAAGATAGACACCAAACCAATGCCCACCACAATAGTGCAGGTCTATATGCCTACTAGTTCAGCGGATGATGAAGAAATTGAAAGAATATATGAGGAGATAGAAGACTTAATACAATATGTCAAAGGTGACGAGAATCTAATTGTGATGGGAGACTGGAACGCAGTGGTAGGCCAAGGAAGAGAAGGTAGCACAGTAGGAGAATTTGGATTGGGACAAAGGAACGAAAGAGGAAGTCGGCTGGTTGAATTCTGCACTGACCATAATTTAGTCCTCGCCAATACTTGGTTCAAACACCACAAACGACGGCTGTATACGTGGACGAGACCTGGAGACACTGGAAGGTATCAAATAGACTTCATTATGATTAGGCAGAGATTCAGAAACCAGGTGTTGGATTGCAAAACTTTCCCAGGAGCAGACGTGGACTCTGACCACAACTTGTTGGTCATGAAATGCCATCTGAAATTGAAGAAATTGAAGAAAGGAAAGAATGCAAAAAGATGGGATCTAGACAAGTTGAAAGAAAAGAGTGTGATGGATTGTTTCAAGGAACATGTTGCACAAGGACTAAATGAAAAGGCCGAAGGAAACACACTAGAGGAAGAGTGGAGAGTCATGAAAAATGAAGTCAGTAGGGCTGCTGAAGAAATGTTAGGAAGGAAGAAAAGATCAACTAAGAATCAGTGGATAACTCAGGAGATACTAGACCTGATTGATGAACGACGAAAATACAAGAATGCTAGAAATGAAGAGGGCAGAAAAGAATACAGGCGATTAAAGAATGAAGTGGATAGAAAGTGCAAGGTAGCTAAGGAAGAATGGCTGAAGGAGAAGTGCAAGGATGTCGAAGGCTGTATGGTCCTGGGAAAGGTAGATGCTGCATACAGGAAAATCAAGGAAACCTTTGGAGAAAGGAAATCTAGGTGCATGAATATTAAGAGCTCAGATGGAAAGCCACTTCTAGGGAAAGAAGACAAAGCAGAAAGATGGCAGGAGCATATCCAACAGTTGTATCAAGGTAACGATGTAGATAATTTCGTTTTGGAACATGAAGAGGCTGTTGATGCTGATGAAATGGGAGACCCAATTTTGAGGTCAGAGTTTGACAGAGCTGTGAGTGACCTAAATAGGAACAAGGCACCTGGAATTGATGATATTCCCGCTGAATTACTGACTGCCTTAGGAGAAACCAGCATGGTAAGGTTATTTCATTTAGTGTGCAAGATGTATGAGACAGGAGAAGTCCCATCCGATTTTCAGCAGAATGTTGTTATACCTATTCCCAAGAAAGCCGGTGCTGACAGGTGTGAAAACTACCGCACTATTAGTTTAGTATCTCATGCCTGCAAAATTTTAACACGTATTATTTACAGAAGAATGGAAAAACAAGTTGAAGCTGAGTTGGGGGAAGATCAATTTGGCTTCAGAAGAAATGTAGGAACACGTGAAGCAATCCTGACTTTACGTCTGATCTTAGAGGATCGAATCAAGAAGGACAAGCCCACGTACATGGCATTCGTAGATCTAGAAAAGGCATTCGATAATGTTGATTGGACCAGGCTATTTATGATTCTGAAGATGATAGGGATCAGATACCAAGAACGAAGAATTATCTACAACCTGTATAAAAATCAGTCTGCAGTGATAAGAATCGAGGGCTTTGAAAAAGAAGCAGCAATCCAAAAAGGAGTGAGGCAAGGCTGCAGTTTGTCCCCTCTCCTTTTCAATGTTTACATAGAACAGGCAGTAAAGGAAATCAAAGAGAAATTTGGAAAGGGAATCACAGTCCAAGGAGAGCAAATCAAAACCTTGAGATTTGCTGATGATATTGTTATTTTATCTGAGACTGCAGAAGATCTCGAGAAGTTGCTGAATGGTATGGATGAAGTCTTAGGTAAGGAGTACAAGATGAAAATAAATAAGTCCAAAACAAAAGTAATGGAGTGCAGTCGAACGAAGGCAGGTGATGTAGGGAATATTAGATTAGGAAACGAAGTCTTAAAGGAAGTAGATGAATATTGTTATTTGGGTAGTAAAATAACCAACGATGGCAGAAGTAAGGAGGACATAAAATGCAGACTAGCACAAGCAAGGAAGAGCTTTCTTAAGAAAAGAAATTTGCTCACTTCAAACATTGATATCGGAATTAGAAAGATGTTTTTGAAGACTTTTGTGTGGAGCGTGGCATTGTATGGAAGTGAAACATGGACGATAACTAGCTCAGAAAGAAAGAGAATAGAAGCTTTTGAAATGTGGTGTTACAGAAGAATGCTGAAGGTGAGATGGATAGATCGAATCACGAATGAAGAGATACTGAATCGAATTGGTGAGAGGAGATCGATTTGGCTAAATATGACGAGAAGAAGAGATAGAATGATAGGACACATCTTAAGACACCCAGGACTTGTTCAGTTGGTTTTTGAAGGAAGTGTAGGTGGCAAGAACGGTAGGGGTAGACCAAGGTATGAATATGACAAACAGATTAGAGCAGATGTAGGATGCAATAGCTACGTAGAAATGAAAAGGTTAGCACAGGATAGGGTGGCATGGAGAGCTGCATCAAACCAGTCTATGGACTGATGACTCAAACAACAACAACAACCATTTGTTTCGTTATGTTATATATAGCTTGATCGGCTAAAATGTTCTCTTTTCACGTTCTCACCGAACCTTATTTCTCACAGGAGGTCCTGAGAGGTCAATATTATTCACGCTAGAGGAAAAGAACAAAGCGAAGATGTGTTACATTCATTAGTCAATACAATGTGTCAATTGGTTTCATGACCTGATGGTCTGCCGTGATCCTAGATTAACGGTAGGTTATGGTTGATATTGTCCGGCTCCATGCCTAAATGGTTAGCGTGCTGGCCTTTGGTCACAGGGGTCCCGGGTTTGATTCCTGGCAGGGTCGGCAATTTTAACCATCGTTGGTTAATTTCGCTGGCACGGGGGCTGGGAGTACGTGTCGTCTTCATCATCATTCCATCCTCATTACGACGTGCTGGTCGCCTACGGGAGTCAAATCGAAAGACCTGCACCTGGCGAGCCGAACAAGTCCTCGGACATTCCCGGCACTAAAAGCCATACACCATTTCATTTCAGGGTTGATATTTCTATTCTATATGAGATCTGCAGAAATTACTGAATGGTATGGACACAGTCTTGGAGATGGAGTACAAGGTGAAAATAAATAAATCCACAACAAGGTAATGAAGTCAGGTGACGCAGGAAATATTAGATTAGAGAATGACGTCTTAAAGGAAGTAGATGAATGTTGTTACTTGCGTAGCAGAATAACAAATGATCGTAGAAATCTATATAAATAAAATTGTAGGGGGTCCGCTGTCTGTAATTTCTTATGTTTTGCCAATTTTTCAGATATTTATCCGTTTTAGGTCAACTCAAGGCCGAATCGGTGGTTTTTACGTTTCGTGTCTGTTTGTCTGTTCCACCATCACGTCGAAACGGCTGGATGGATCTCAACCAAACTTCATATTTAGAGTATACTCATCCCGGGGAAGGTTTCGATATGCATATCATTTTAAAATCTGTGAATACACGGGGGGTTTATAGGAAAACCAGAATGGTTTTTCCACCACCACGTCGAAACGGCTGGATAGATCTCAACCAAACTTCATATTTAGAGTATACTCATCCCGGGGAAGGTTTCGATATGCATATCATTTTAAAATCTGTGAATACACGGGGGGTTTATAGGAAAACCAGAATGGTTTTTCCACCACCACGTCGAAACGGCTGGATAGATCTCAACCAAACTTCATATTTAGAGTATACTCATCCCGGGGAAGGTTTAGATATGCATATCATTTTAAAATCTTTGAATACACGGGGGGTTTATAGGAAAACGAGAATGGTTTTTCCACCATCACGTCGAAACGGCTGGATAGATCTCAACCAAACTTCATATAGAGTATACTCATACCGGGTAAGGTTTCAATATGCATATCATTTTAAAATCTTTGAATAGACGGGGGATACTGGTTTTCCTCCATTTTCTCTTATACTATTGATTACCTGTAAACTTCGTTTACCGTACGTAAAACGTCTCTTCATTATAAACAACTTTCGTTATGTTCATAATTTACCTTACTCTTCATATGACGGAGAAATTTACAATTTCCCATGGTATCATGCTCTGCATTGAGTGACCGACAGACCGACAACGAACCTACAGGTTACCATGGCAACGTCTCTGACTGCATGCCAGCAGGGAAGTAACGTATTGCCATTTTCCCCATCATGCTTTTAAATCCGTGGTGGTTCCTTGGGTAGAAGGCAAGAGAGGCGTCAATCGGCCTATCTGCGGGATATTGGCGGAATATCGTTGGATGTTATAACCGCCCTCGAATAGATTAAGTAATAACACCATTAGTCATCTTCTTATTATTTGTTTACCTAGGAATCACTGGACCTAAATTTCTCCTCTGTTACCGCTTTATTATATCCATAACTCACACTAGCATAATTTATTGAGAGGCATTTGATTTTCCAATACATTAACTTGGCAGTTACATATTTGTCGTTATCCGGCTGTCCTCAGTTATAATCCATTTTCTATTACTTTCAACTTTCTTAACTATATTATTTTCTTCCTTAATTACGCCGTATGTACGCGATTGCTACAAACTACTGGATGTATTTCCACCAAGACTCATATTTAGAATACACCTGTCCTTGATAGGTTTTAGGGCAAATATTGTTTCTAAATCCCTGAACTGACTGGGGGTTTATACGAAACCGAAACAGTGATTTTGCACTTCCACAAAATATACACAACCAACGTTAATTTAAATCTACCTGCCTTGGTAGAAATTAATTTCTAAACCTTTTTTCTCAAGTGCATCATTTCGATACGAAGATTAATAAGAGAGATATCATTAACGGACCGTTTTTCTGTACCCCATCGGACTTAACTCAAGAGCGGGTGCGTGTAAAGCGTATTCCTTACAACTTGAAAACTACTGAAGACATTCGAACCAAAATTTATATTTAGCATCCACCTGTCCAAAGGTAGGTTTTAAACGTAAATAACATTTCATGTTCCGGAATGGAGTGGCGGTTTATAGGGAACCGAAATGGTGATTTTACTCTTCCACAATATATACAGTACAAGACCAACCTGACTGGAAATCGACCAAACGTGATGGAATTCCACCTCTAAAACTTTTTTTTTCATGTGCATTTTTTCGTCAGGAGGATTAATAAGGGAGATATCATGAATGGTCAGTTTTGCAGGTTAAGTCCAGCGGACATAGCCCAAAAAGTGTTATACATGGAGCAAATTCCTGATCTATATAAATCAAATCGTAACGACTGTGTGCCTCTACACTGACTATTTTGGCGAAATTTGCGTACAGCTTTCCGTTTAAGGGGTAATAATGACCATCTGCATAATTTTTGGTTTAGTTTCCTGAAAGTCCTAATTTTTACCCGTCTCGCCCAAAATCCAGATTGCGGCATAATCTACCAGAAGAAAAAGAAGATAATTGAAATTTGACAAAATTATACGTTTTAGACTGTAACGAACGGAAAACATCCAAGATCATTAAATTTTTCACTTCTTATCCCCGAAGAATATCGAAATATGCAGGCAATTTTAATGATGGTGCAGACCTTCGGAAATTACTAACACATAACAGATTGCACAATCTCCGTTCAATTTGGAATGATCTACAACCTTGGTCTTATGACTTTTTGCCGTATCTGTATCCCTTTTACGTTTGATTTTTCTCCATTAATCGATGATAAGTTAATTTGGAATTTTTTACATGGATAATTCATACTTTCGTTTACTTATATGAAATACAGAATCATCAAACTCTTCACGAAAATTGGCCCACCCAGTAGCCATATGTGAGCCAAATGCTATGTATGTAGCTGTCACATAATTATCCGAAAAGTAATGTGAGATAATCTTACAAAAACGTTACCCTGTTCCACGTTTCTAACTCAATATGACCCAACAATAGATGACATATCATAGGACCAGCCATTTAGGCCACTAAATCCGGCGTGTCTTATGGTATAATCCTTTGTCGATATGACGTACGTTTAGTAGCAGTTAATCTGTAAATGAAGGTCTTCAATATTGTAAAGACGCATATACTTTCGTATGTCGATCTATATATATTCACTGATGTCGATTTGTAGCGATCTAGAAAGGGTGGGTCTGCTATTGTAATCAGTACTCCCCACACCGACTTTGACTGGCAGTATGAAAGGGTTCCTTCTCCAACTCCTGTGTAACTGTCATTAGTAAGGAAGGTCTACAATTGTAATGAATAGTTCACTTCTTGATTAGACTTGCAGAAGGCAAGTGAGCATGCAGTTTTGTTTAAAACTCCCCTACCCGATTGTGTTTGGCAGTAGTCAAGGGTGCCCGCCATTATAAAGAAATGTCCTCATCTAAAATGTGACTGGCATTAGGCATAGTGGCCTGCTATTTTGATGGAAACTCACCAACTTGGTGTGACTGGCAGTAAGCTGGCTGGAAGTAGGAAAATGGGCCTGGCATTATAATGATAACTGCACAACTCAATTTCGTGTGATAGCAGGGTAATTGCCTGCCATTATAATAAAAACTGTAATCTGTCTTGAAGTAGGAAAGGGGGGCTGCCATTTTAACGAAAACTCCCCAAATCTATTCTGTCCGCGTAGTAGGCAATGGGGCCTGCAATTATAATGTAAACTTCTCAACTCGATTGTGAATAGCAGTAGGCAAGTGAGCCTGCCGTTATATCACAAATCCATAACAAACACTTTACACTGGAAACAACGTACGGGGACCTCCCCATGCTCTTTCTCGGATAACGCTAAGAGACATGCAATTTTACAACAATCTTATTTACTGCATGTACACTATTTACTTCGATATTCGAATACAATGTAGAATACCGTAGCGAAGCACGGGTACATTCGCTAGTAAGGACATAAAATGCTGACTAGCACAAGCAAAGAAGTCCTTTCTTAAGAAAAGATATTTGCTCGCTTCGAACATTGATATAGGATATAAAAAGACGTGTTTGAAGACTTTCGTCTGGAGCGCGGCATTGTATGGAAGTAAAACATGGACGATAACTAGCCGAGAAAAAGAAATATAGAACCTTTTGAAATGTGGTGCTACAGAAGAATGATGCAGGTGAAATGGGGAGATAGAATCACAAATGGAGAGATGCTGAATGGAATTGATGAGAGGAGAAGGATTTGGCTACGTGTGACGAGAAGAAGAGGCAGAATGGTAGGACACATCGTAAGACACCCAGGACTTGTCCAGTTAGTCCTTAGGGGAAATGTAGGCGATAGAAACGGCGTGGGTAGTCCAAGATATGCATATGACAAGGAGATTAGAGTAGATGTAGGGTGTGGTAATTACGTAGAAATGAACAGGTTAGCACAGGATAGGGTGGAATTGAGAGTTGCATCGAACCTGTCCATAGACTGATGACCCAAACAACAATAAACTTAGTTCACTATCATTTTCAAATATACAATATTTTAAAACTGCTAAAAGTAAAGTAAAGACATTGCAGGTATTCTAATATGAGTATATATAGAAGGCTGTAATCAACGAATGTTGTTTTGTCCACTACCATTCATTCATCTTCTTTCCTCCTCTCGATGTATATTCAGAATGCACGCCGTTGGTGATGAAGTCTGAAGCAGCTCCGTGTTTCACAGTTCCCTTTAGGACTGATTAGTGGGGATGGCTGAAAAATAACGTTACAGTTAATTTGTTAGGGTTACGAAATTGTGACGGTTACAATTTGTAGCAAGTATAAAAATAAGGCGTTACCTTTACTTTCTGTAAGGAAAAATAAACTTATAAAAAAGTACTGTAACTGTCTGTCTTGTACGTTTTCATAAACTTACCCATGCATACTACCTTAATCTTCAGTGCAGTGATGTATTTCGAATTTCTTCCTGCACATTACGCATGTATATTAAGGTTATGACTTTTTGTAAGGAAATTGATTTCCCGTGTCATGAAGTGGTGAACGTTTGCTGAAAAATAATGAAAAAGGCCCTAATTCACTTTAGTTATTTTGAAATTCACCCCCAACATGAAATGTCTAAAATCGTATTTCAGTCATATAATTTACACATTCCTCTTACTTTCCTCAGGCTTGTGAACAGTTTTGAAACTCTAATAGAGTATTCTGGATGTATGTAAAACTCTCTGGAGCCTTATATGACAGTATTGAAATTTCTATAATTTAATAGAAGCGTCCAGAAATGTCTAGAATAATCACTAATTGTAAAAGTATATTAATATATAATATTGTGCTTTTCTGAATAAGTGTGTAATTTAGTAGCCTAAATAACATGAATAACTGAATAAGTCATTTTATTACCTAACTTACGTAATGCCAGGTGGAACTCCAGAGCAATACTAGCCCATTTACCAGAAAGAAGAACCTCGCTACTTAAAATTTGTAGATTTATCTCTTACAGTTGGGCAGACCATTGGTTTACTGACCAAATGTACAATGCAAATGATTATCAAAAGCTACGCAGCACATTCAAGCGTCATGATAAAAGCATTAAATAGTGTGAAAAGGTTTTGAAATTCAGAAACTTCAAGTTTAGAAATTCCCAGATCAAATTAGTATGTAGAACGGACTGTCAATAGTCTTAAGATCTTTATGAGAACTGATTTAAGGAAACATTATAAGCTGCAGTTTAGATTAATTTTGTCAAAAATATAATGATTTTACATTACAGTATAATTATGCTAAATACATATTTTCAGCCATTACAGCTCAGTACAACTACTGGTACTTGTAGAATCGATATGTAAGTTTGTGGTTTTGTGATTCTTTCTAATTTAATATGTTTTTCTATGACAATAAATTGTTAATTGCATCAAAACTACAGGTTATACTGAACCATACAGTTCATGTACTGCACCCATCGGATGAGTCTGATTGGCAACATTTTAATAATTGTATTTGTTAATAAATAGTAATAGCCAGCGTTCTTAAACAAAGGGACAGAATTGGAAATTTCTGGTAGCTAGCCCGTGAGAATGAAGCCTTGATAGGAACCCACGTTTCTTTCTCTGCTAAAAATAAATTATTGGGACACCTGTTATTACATCATCTTTTGGAACTGCGTAGTTAGAGTGGAAAAGTACTGGCAGGAGTGACTGAGATGGAGAATCATGGTTCTAGATACCTGAATCCCCTCATTTTGGAATGAACTCGTCCATATAGATGAACAGCGGAGTATGTGCTCCAATCAGATTGCTGCATTTAAATAATTTCAAAATTAGCGCGACCAAATGATATGTGGCTTGTAATTAATCCCTGTTAATATTTAAGGAAGATTATATCAAGAGGAGATGCCAGTAATTATTATAATAATTCTCAACTAACTTAGTGGTTTGTGGCAAATGGATTGGAATATTGTGTATCCAGATGTTTCTTATCACCGGCAGTGGGAACCCCTTGCCAGCGTGGAGAGTGGTTTACCAGCGCGGCAGAAGATATAGTCCAACTAACGCCTACTGTATTGTAGAAGTAATTACGAACAATTTAAGAGTCACGGTGAATCATGGCATTAACAAGAATTTATGCAGTCTGTGTGTACAAGGCATTTTATGTTTTTAGCAACTTTGTTTTGGAGCTAACCAGCATTCCTTTGGTTGGGATTTTTAGTGGCAAGAATTAGTGTTCCTACGCCGATTAGTGCGCCAACATCCCCAAAATAGTGGCTTCTCACGAGTCAGTCATCATCAAGAGTCTTGGGGCGGTTAGACGTGTCTTAACTTTGCTCCGTATTCAAGTACAAAGGTACAGAATTGTGTGTATTTATTACTACAGTGGAGGTGGAAATACGCTTTATAAACAGTAGTTGGGTTGTTAAGGTATTTAAAACCACCCAAGTGAGTGGAGTATTAAATTGACAGATTTTACGAGTGTTCAGTCTATGCAGGGCGAAGACGAAACTGTGAATTATGCAGAGTTGCATCTTATGTGACGTATTTTCAATATGTAGCCCGCAGAGCAAAGCAGACAGTTCAATAGGCATTGGTAGCCCGTAAGTGTGGAAACATTGCCTGCTACAGCTGATTTGTTAGTGGTGTTTGAAACGTGGAGCGAAGAAAATACTTTTACTTTCTACGAGATATTTAGCTCAAGTGGGGGTAGTCACTTTCCCCAACGGCGTGGTTTACACAAAGGGAGCGGTTGAGCCCACAAAAGACTTTGCTACAGCAGAAGCAGCCGTTAGGTTAGAGCATAGTACGTGAGATCCAAGTTCCAAGTTATCTGAGTACTGCGTATGTGTGTATATATATATATATTACAGTGTAATGTCAAGTGTTAAGAACGAGTTGTTATGTTTAATATTATGAGCAGGGAATAAACGTGTGGAAAGTGTCAAACAAGAGTGAAAATTAGTAAGATAAGCAAATGTCGGATACATCAAGAATGACCAATAATATCAACATGTTTGTCATGAATCTGTAAGACAACATGGCTGCCTTTAGTCCTGGCGGTCCCGAAGTGCCCTCAATGTGAGTACACAATCTCATGTTTGATTTAAAATCTAAAGCTTTCCTTTGATAGTGGTATCTTTATTTAGATAGGTATGCGAGTGACGATGATGTAATTATAAACCCGAGTACACAGCCAGAAAATTAGGATAATTCTGTTTATGAGTAGTGTAAATATTATTATTATTATTATTATTATTAGTCGTGCGTGTACTATTTTGATCTGTATTGAACAAGTTATATGTTTGAGGCAATTATAATGAGTGATTCGCATATACGTGCACTTTTATTATTATTATTAGTAGCATTGTCAGTATTTTATTTAGGCGGAATTTTATTTGTTTCACGCAAGCACAGTTACCGTAATGGAGGAGTGATGAAGTCAGTTAATGATAATAAAACACACATAGTGATATATATATATATTCAATAGTTACTGTCGAGAATTTTGTTGGGACGACAGTAACACTGTTACATCCACATATTGGTTGCTATGGCAAGTAACGCGGTTAGACAGTTGAGTGAACAATGCTAAATAAAAGGATTTATTTTGGCTCAGGTAAAACAAGGTGTTGTCAAATGATAAGAACGATATTGAGCAACGGTAATTTATTTGAGATATTTGAAGGTCCGTAGTCGAGAGTATATGGTAACATATGAGGTTATTTACCTGAAGATAATAATGGAGAACAAAGAGTATGGCGAACATATTCTCAATAAAAAATGGAAATATAAGTATCAGCGTGATAGTTGAGAGGTAATAAAATTCGTGCAGAATAAGAAATGATGATGACGTCGTAAAATGAATAAATGTGAGGAAATAAATAAGCCAGTTAAAGAAGGTATACTAGTTAGAAGGACCAGATGATACGTGTAAATGGTTTAGCCGTGAGACAATATCGTTCTATTCAGAGAAAGTTATAGTACGCATTTAAATGATATTTTAAAGTTGGGTTGGTAACATGGATCACGCAACTGGGCTGGTGTGGATGCTTGCCAGTAGGAACTGTTTTATTGGTTTTAACAGATGATTATTATTATTATTAATATTAGATATATTTATTATTTTTATTTGCCTCATATCAGCCATTATTTAGGTACTTTCTTTTATTGTCTGTGCATTGTCTATGCATTTTATTCTGAAGAAACCACAGTAACATTTGCAATGGGTCATGGCTATATTTCAGCGAATTATAATATGTTGAGACGCTGAAATAAGCCAAAAGTGTGGTATGTGCTGATGACAAGGTTCATATATGTATATATTAGTGGAACTTTAGGTATTAGGTTAGGATTTCTGGCTGCGTTACCTCGCTTGGTGTACATATTAGTATAAGTTAGTGTATGTTTCTTTAAAGTAGGAGAGTTTGTCTTTTCCAGATTAATTTACGATATCTAGGTAAGGGTCACTCGCATATATGAAAGCAAAGCTTTAGATTTTTGTATGCAACAACAACCAAGGTCCATTATGTGAGTTACTGAATTCTCAGGTTAAAGCTATTATTGTTTATTGCACCTGGAAGGAAGATATTGAAGTTATGGAAACTCAGTAACAGTTTTGATAAGAGAAATATTATTATTATTATTATTAATATTGGTGAATTCTATTATGAGAATTTTATGGTTATGCTTTTACACAGTGGATTAGGTATTTCATTGAATTATGGCGAATATGGTTTTATAGAAAAGAAAAACAATAAGCACTGTTAAGTAAGATTATATTCCAATGGTGTTATTCATGGCAAATGAATGTTCTAAGATAAATGACATAAAAACATTATAACTTATCAGGATGGTGGATCAAGAATACTGTAATTACAGGTCATGTTAAGATATTATTATTATTATTATTATTATTATTATTATTATTATTATTATTATTATTAATATTGGATATTATTATTTAACATTTTACCAATGAATTTCACAAGCAATTAGGGAGTCTTGATGAATACCATGTTAATCACTTGTGTCAGTCAATTATGGATTTATTAATTAATTAAATATTAACATTTTATATTTTTTTATTTTATTCAATTTGTCTACGATTTGGTTAACAACAGTATTGGATTTTGGTAGGCGAATATTAATTCTTTAGGATTTTTTATGATATCCAACATAGAAATAACATTCATTAAATGATATTATTATTATCGTTTCAATTATTATTATTATTATTATTATTATTATTATTATTATTATTACAATATTATTATTATTATCATCTCGATGCATTGTAAATTCATTAATATCACTAGATTGGAGGATTTGAGTCACAAGACAATGATTTCCAGTGGTTAGTTAAGCAGTTAATTATGTGATTAATAAATTTGAGTGCAATAAAATTAGTAAATTAATTAATTATTATATTATGGTAACTTCTGGTATGTTTGTTTGCAAACTTATTTCACATATTTGAGAGATTAGTAGTGACAATTTCTAGATTTGATCTGCGCAGAATCGTCGTATTATTACTATTATTACTATTATTATTATTATTATTATTATTATTATTATTATTATTATTATTATTATTATTATTATTATTATTACTATTGTATTACATTTTAGGTTGTTTTTCCAAACTACAGATATGCATTTGGGATACACTGTGGAGACTTTCCTGTATTCTTTTAATTAGTTTACAATGTAATTCAGTGATATCAAAATAATTTTATTAATTAATTAATATCGATATTTTTTTTAATATCTAAAAAAAACAATTTTATCTATTATAATTATTTTGACTGATGGCAAGCAGTATTTTGATGAATAACTTGAATTGGCTGTATAAAAATTTATTCACATCAATATTATTATTATTATTATTATTATTATTATTATTATTATTATTATTATTATTATTATTATTATTATGGTTATTATTATTATTATCATCACTAAATGTTCTCATGAGTATATTGTTATTCAATTGATCCACCTGGTTTATAAACAACATTATCCTAGTAAATATGTATAGTTACACAGACATTATATAATTGGATGAACAAATATGGGAAACATCATTTAAAACAAAATTTTATGGAAAATTATAAATATTATTCTTTAGGGATTAATGAGGTAGTCATGTGTGTCAGTATTGAGAATTCGTGTACAGTCTCAGAAGGTAATAATGTAACATTAACAAAACTTATTTTACATTTTATAAATTTATTCACTTTTCTCTTTTGATTTATCAATAAAATTTTATATACATATTTAAACTCAAATCAGTCTGAGTCATAAGTCATTGTAGTCAATAGTTTTACCGAATGCACTATCCCTATGCATCCTGATTCGACGACAGGGACTGATCGCGCCTGAGAAGAGGACCTCACCACCTTCGGTAAGTATTTTTTTTAGGGCAGCCGAGGCAATGTTGACATCTAATCTACACCGAAGGAGCTCTGCAAGGGTGCATAGGTAATCAGGAATAAGTTGTAAAATGTCACCCAACGTTGGAGCTTGACTGTCGTCTATAAGGGAATGGTAAGTCAACGTTAGGGTTATTTAAATGACCAGACTGAAACTTAGAACATTCATTTAACTTGTAGTAAAATGAACACTGTGTAAAAGGCGGAATGTCATATATGTGATACATATTGAATATATGTTATTAATGTTTATTTATGTAAAACATGGGACATTTGTTGTTGTTGTATATAGCACGTAAGGTCACCTAGGCATAGAGGCAGACTTTTATGCATAATGGTTATAACACAGGAGCAGTGGGAGCAGCTGGTCGCGAGCATTAATATGCTCAACACCAAGGTAGAAACTGTACAGAGTGAGATGAAGGAAGGACAGGACGAAATTACTAAAAACTTAGAGAGTAGTCAAACAGTACTCAAAGACGAAATTACTAAAAACTTAGAGAGTAGTCAGGCAGTGCTTAAAGATGAAATCACTAGGAACGTAACTGAAAGTTTTTCCCAGAAACTAGAGGATACGCGGGCTATGTTGGAGATACTCGATGATAAAATTGTTAGTAGTCAGGGCGAACTGAGAAAGGAATTCCTAGATAACCAAGAAAAGTTATTAAAGCTCTGCGAGACTAATAGGGCACACACTAAGCAGGAGTTGCACAGTTTAGCCGTTGCACATAAGCAATTAATTAAGCAGATAGGCGATGTAAGCATATCATTTACAAAAAGTTTGCAAGAAACCAAAGAAGAAGTGCAAGCTCAGTGTGAAAAGATGTCACAAAAGATCGTTATGATCGAAGATAGGGTCAATCAGGTGGAGACGGAGACACGTGATAACCTTACGGCGGTTAGCACTAAAATGCAGGAAACCATGGAAAGGTTGGACCAGGGATTCAAAACGGTCGAAGCCAACCGGGTAGCAGACCAGGAAAAGGTGACACAACAATTCGCTGACATGAAAGAAGACATAGTTGAATGGCAGGTGGACATGAATAGTAAATGGGAACAGTTAGATAAAGGCTTGATCTCTAGTGAAGAAGGGGTTAGAGAAGAGGTGAAAGAAGTCCTAAATAAGGAAATACACCAGTTGCAAGTACAAAGTGATAACTTGGCAACGTTAATAAAATTTATGACAGAGGAACAAAGCGAAATTAAGAAACAGCTGGCTCAAACTACGACACCACAGGTAGTGACAGATGCTAATCCGTTCCGGGATTTGTTGATTAACAAGGAATCCAATATTCCATTAACTTCAGCTGGAGGTGGACAAACAGTTGCTGCACCGGCAAGTCTTATAAATGTGCTTAAGATTACTGACGAACAACCGAGAAAATTTAACGGGAGTGGGTCGTTAACTCCAAAAATGTTTCTGAAAGATCTTAAGGCCTACTTTAGGGAAATGCAAGTACCTGAAGAAAAGAGGTTGAGAATCGCAGAAAGATATCTCGAGGGCTCTCCCAAAACATGGTTTATTGGTTTACGATTTTTATTTGAAACTTTCGAAGATTTTGAAAAGGCATTTCTGAATCGGTATTGGGGAAGCGACGCTCAACAGAATTTAAGGCTTGAGTTATATTCCCGAAAATACAATTCCAGTATGCCTACGAGATACAGTGATTACTTTTTGAACCAGCTGGTCAAGATGAAAGAGCTAGATAATCCTCCTTGTCAGCAGGAGTTGGTTCAAGCCATAGTAAAGCAGTTTCCTCCAGATGTACAAAGGATGATGATTACCGCCAAAGCACAAAGTCCTGAGGAAGCGGAAGGAATTTTGCGACAGCTGGACAACACTATAAATATGAGCACTCCGAGGCAAGCCAAGGCCACAGAGCACAGGGCATTTGTAGTTGACGCGGTGAAGGCAAATGATAAACAAGACGAGAAGGGACGTGTCACTGGTACAGTTCCAAGACGACTACCGAATGAGAGGAATACACCAAGTGGTCGAGAATTTTATGAACATCGGCAGTATCAACAGAACTACAATTATCCCAGGTCATATTCGAGAAGATACTGGAACAAGGAGCAAAATAGATACCAAAATAGGAATAGAAGTCAGCCATATCAACGGTACAGTCGGAGAGGAACGTGGAGTGATTATCCATCGCAGAGATCAGGATATAGGAATCCGGAATACCGCAATTATGAGAAGAAAAGGTATGTGCAGGAACTGCGGGAGCAACAGCAACAGCAAGAGCAACAAAAGTGGAAGCAAGCGTTGGACAGACAAGACTTAAATCCCGATCTCACTGGAGCAGAGAGTATAGAATTTCAGCGAGCAAGGGAGCAGGATGGTCGACGCCAACAATCGCTTAATCCAATGGCTCAAGCTTACCCACCTGGGGGTAACAGTCAAGAAAAAAAAACAACGTCAATTTTGAATTGCTAAATACATCTAAATGGAAGGATACTGGCTTAGTGGATGAAAATGCAAGTGAATGGGTGGTAGCACAAGTAGACTCTTGGGTTGTTGAACCATCAGATCTGCTGGAGGATCCAATTAAAAGGGAAGCAACGCAAGTTAGGAAACTACCTGTTATTAATGTTCGAATACATGGCACACAGGCAAGGGCATTGGCTGACACCGGCGCCACGATTAGCATTATTTCTAGAACATTATTTGAGGATTTGAAAGAAAGGCACAACCTACCAGAAATACCTGTATCGGCTGTAAAAATTAGAGGAATCGTGCCGGACAAAACTACAACTTGCAAGTCACAAACACTTTTAGATATACAGATTTGAAATTCATCCTTTTCACATCCGTTTGTCATCATGTCGCGGATGAATTACAATGTCATCCTGGGAGCAGACTTCTTAAGGGAAACTAATGCTGTAGTAGATTTGGCACGGAACACTATTAAATTTCGCAAAATAGATAGCAACGAACGTATACAAATGAGTCAAGGGGTCGGAAGGAATGAGGAAATTAACTGTGTAGATCAGGCTGGTGTGGAACTTGAAGAGATAGAGCATGTTTTGGATCATGAGGAAATTTTTCAGGATATTTTTAATAGTGAGATTCAATCGGAACTAGAAGAATTAATTGATGTCAAGGTGGCTGAGTTCAATGGTACGAAGGAACAAAAACAACAGCTGAGGGATATGCTGATAAAGTATCAAGAAGTTTTCGATTCAAAGGTTGGGAAAATTCCGAATTTCGCCTACGCTCTCAATGTAACAGATTGGCGTCCATACAAGAGGAAGCCATACCCAATTCCCGAAAAACATTATCAGGAAGTAAAAAGGATTATAAGGGAAATGGAAGAAAATGGGATTATAGCTAAAAGAGTTACACCTTTTGTAAACAATTTAGTCACAGTTGTCAAACCAGATGGGTCGCTGCGCATCTGCTTGGATGCACGACAAGTAAATGAGAAACTCATTCCAGAAAATGATAAAGCGCCTCCAATTAAGGATATCATCCGTCGTTTCAAGGGGATGAACATGTTTACGGGGGTAGACCTGACCTCTTCTTTTCATCACATCAAACTAGAGGAGAAGTCAAAATTACTAACTGGCTTTATATTTGACCAGCATACCTACACCTTTGAACGTCTACCCTTTGGCCTGAAGAATAGCAGCGCAGCATTGATAAGAGCCTTGGACAGGAACCTGACTGACGCTGTCAAGGAATTTACAACCAGGTTTATTGATGACATCATTATCCCAAGCACATCATTTGAGGAAAATTTGCAACGAGTCAGTCTATTGTTCCAAAATTTAATTGATACGGGATTTAAGGTCAATTTAAAGAAATCTCACTTTTGCCAAACTGAAATACTGTTCCTAGGGCATATCATAGATGGCGTAGGAATCCGACCCAACCCAATAAAATTAGAGGCCATCAATAACTTTCAGAGGCCCAGGAAGATTAAGCACATCAGGCAATTCTTGGGTATGTGCCAATTCTTTGCGGACCACTGTCCTAATTATACTGAGGTGGTGGCTCCATTGCAAGACCTGTTGCACAAGAATAATAAGTGGCGATGGACGGATGTAACGGAGATGTCTTTCCAGCGAACAAAGGAGTTGCTTTCCAGAAGTATCAAGTTATCTTATCCAGACTTTGAGTTACCATTTGTACTGCAAACGGATGCTTCCAATGTTGGAATTGGTGCGGTATTATTTCAAGAAGAAGAGCACCCACCAAATGTCAAAAGATATATTTCATTTTACAGTAGAAAGTTGAGGAAACATGAAGTCAACTATAGCACCACAGAATTGGAAATGTTGGCCATAGTTCAAGCGCTACAACACTGGCAGAAGATAGTATATGGTTTCCCAGTAAAGATCAGGACCGATCATAAGGCACTCACATTTATGTTAAAAACGGCTGTTTCTAGTCAACGAGTCTCACGATGGTCTCTATATGTGCAGCAGTTTAATTTCACAATAGAACACTGTCCTGGTAAAGAAAACATCATTCCAGATATTCTCAGCAGAAACCCTAATGAAGAAGAGGAGCAAGCAAATTATGTTGACCTCGTACAGGAAGACCAAGAAGTTTTGCTTCATTTGAGTCAATTAGCCCGCTATCAACAGGCAGATGCTACCTTGAGTAGATTAATTGACTTTCTCCAGGGAAGAATTCAGCAAGGGGATCCTAATTACATAGAAATTCAGAAAGAGGCCGAGGAATACCTAATTGTAAATAATCTTTTGGTCAGATATTTGGACAAGGATCATACAAAATTAAGGGTGGTAATTCCATCTCAACTCCAGGAAGAGATTATTTGGCACGTTCACCGGATTACAGGACATGGAGGAATTGACAAAGTAGTGGCTACCATTCAAGAGAACTTTATTTGGAAAAACCTTAGAAAATCTGTAAGAGAAGAAATTATTACCTGCGACATTTGCCAAAGGGTTAAGGCAAATTCATACCTTATTAGGCAAATGCCTATTCCGTTGTTGCCAAGTAAGCCCAAGGAGTTGTACGCAATGGATATTTTTGGTCCAATTCCGAAGTCCACTAGGGGAAACAGGTTTATCTTGGTGACAATGGACGTATTTTCAAAATTTACCACCTTATTTCCCATGCAAAAGGCAAACACTAAACTTGTTGTAAGATGCCTCACTCGGAGTATAATTCCTGGTATGGGAAAACCGGAAAGTTTGCTAACTGACCATGGGCCTCAATTTACAGCAGCTCAATTTAAAGCGACTCTACAGGAGCTAGACATTAAGCATGTTATGAGTTCTATTAGAAATCCTCAGAGTAACCCATCTGAGAGGGTTATGAAGGTTATTTCGAAGTTTTGTAGGATCTATATCCCTAATGAGCATGCCAAATGGATGAAACTTTTGCCAGTGATTACTGACTGTATCAATAACACAATCCATGAAGCAACAGGATCTATACCATCAGTGGTTCATTTGAATCAATATCCCGCTAGACCTTGGCACGCTGTCGTGGATAGCCCAGTGGATGCACAACCTGCACCAGAAATAAGAATACGAGAGGTAGCCGAACATCTGCAGCAACAAGCGCAGCGTCGCTTGAGGAGAGTTCAGGGAAGAAGATCTCATCGTCCGCTAAGAGTGGGAGAACTTGTATTGATCCGACGTCCAGCTACTTCAGTACCTGCAGCTAGATACTATGCTAAATTCGCACCACTTTACATAGGCCCATATCGTGTCACTCAAACCTTTAACAACAATGCATACAAGATAACGGATCTGGACGGGAACAACGAAGTCATTTTCAATGCTTCAAATTTGAAACTCTATAGACAGCCACGACGCGAGGTTCCACCACAAGTCAACATCGCCGAATGTTGGGAAAAATCATCAGAAGAGGATGACGTCTGCTCCGAGAAGGAAGAAGAAGATGCGGAGGACACGGATCCGTTATCAGATGAAGAGGCGACATCCCTTGTTTCCGAGGAGGAAGACAACTCCATTTCGACCCAACGCCAGGGAGAAGAGAGAAGAGATTGCTGTCCAGTATGTCTGCAAGAACAAGTAGAATTGAGGAAAGTTTTACTAAATATAGCAGAACAGTTAATAGAGGAACAGAGACGCCTTCTTCAAGAGAATCAAGAGCTCCGGAGTAACATGCTTAAGTCAAATAGAGCATAAAATAGTACAGACTCATAGATGGTTGCAAGTGATGCACACAAGTTACATTATCAACATGGAGATGGAAAAATTTTCTCGATACTCTCAAAAATTTTATTTAAAGTGGGAGAGTGTTGCACCCATCGGATGACTCTGATTGGCAACATTTTAATAATTGTATTTGTTAATAAATAGTAATAGCCAGCGTTCTTAAACAAAGGGACAGAATTGGAAATTTCTGGTAGCTAGCCCGTGAGAATGAAGCCTTGATAGGAACCCACGTTTCTTTCTCTGCTAAAAATAAATTATTGGGACACCTGTTATTACATCATCTTTTGGAACTGCGTAGTTAGAGTGGAAAAGTACTGGCAGGAGTGACTGAGATGGAGAATCATGGTTCTAGATACCTGAATCCCCTCATTTTGGAATGAACTCGTCCATATAGATGAACAGCGGAGTATGTGCTCCAATCAGATTGCTGCATTTAAATAATTTCAAAATTAGCGCGACCAAATGATATGTGGCTTGTAATTAATCCCTGTTAATATTTAAGGAAGATTATATCAAGAGGAGATGCCAGTAATTATTATAATAATTCTCAACTAACTTAGTGGTTTGTGGCAAATGGATTGGAATATTGTGTATCCAGATGTTTCTTATCACCGGCAGTGGGAACCCCTTGCCAGCGTGGAGAGTGGTTTACCAGCGCGGCAGAAGATATAGTCCAACTAACGCCTACTGTATTGTAGAAGTAATTACGAACAATTTAAGAGTCACGGTGAATCATGGCATTAACAAGAATTTATGCAGTCTGTGTGTACAAGGCATTTTATGTTTTTAGCAACTTTGTTTTGGAGCTAACCAGCATTCCTTTGGTTGGGATTTTTAGTGGCAAGAATTAGTGTTCCTACGCCGATTAGTGCGCCAACATCCCCAAAATAGTGGCTTCTCACGAGTCAGTCATCATCAAGAGTCTTGGGGCGGTTAGACGTGTCTTAACTTTGCTCCGTATTCAAGTACAAAGGTACAGAATTGTGTGTATTTATTACTACAGTGGAGGTGGAAATACGCTTTATAAACAGTAGTTGGGTTGTTAAGGTATTTAAAACCACCCAAGTGAGTGGAGTATTAAATTGACAGATTTTACGAGTGTTCAGTCTATGCAGGGCGAAGACGAAACTGTGAATTATGCAGAGTTGCATCTTATGTGACGTATTTTCAATATGTAGCCCGCAGAGCAAAGCAGACAGTTCAATAGGCATTGGTAGCCCGTAAGTGTGGAAACATTGCCTGCTACAGCTGATTTGTTAGTGGTGTTTGAAACGTGGAGCGAAGAAAATACTTTTACTTTCTACGAGATATTTAGCTCAAGTGGGGGTAGTCACTTTCCCCAACGGCGTGGTTTACACAAAGGGAGCGGTTGAGCCCACAAAAGACTTTGCTACAGCAGAAGCAGCCGTTAGGTTAGAGCATAGTACGTGAGATCCAAGTTCCAAGTTATCTGAGTACTGCGTATGTGTATATATATATATATATTACAGTGTAATGTCAAGTGTTAAGAACGAGTTGTTATGTTTAATATTATGAGCAGGGAATAAACGTGTGGAAAGTGTCAAACAAGAGTGAAAATTAGTAAGATAAGCAAATGTCGGATACATCAAGAATGACCAATAATATCAACATGTTTGTCATGAATCTGTAAGACAACATGGCTGCCTTTAGTCCTGGCGGTCCCGAAGTGCCCTCAATGTGAGTACACAATCTCATGTTTGATTTAAAATCTAAAGCTTTCCTTTGATAGTGGTATCTTTATTTAGATAGGTATGCGAGTGACGATGATGTAATTATAAACCCGAGTACACAGCCAGAAAATTAGGATAATTCTGTTTATGAGTAGTGTAAATATTATTATTATTATTATTATTATTAGTCGTGCGTGTACTATTTTGATCTGTATTGAACAAGTTATATGTTTGAGGCAATTATAATGAGTGATTCGCATATACGTGCACTTTTATTATTATTATTAGTAGCATTGTCAGTATTTTATTTAGGCGGAATTTTATTTGTTTCACGCAAGCACAGTTACCGTAATGGAGGAGTGATGAAGTCAGTTAATGATAATAAAACACACATAGTGATATATATATATTCAATAGTTACTGTCGAGAATTTTGTTGGGACGACAGTAACACTGTTACATCCACATATTGGTTGCTATGGCAAGTAACGCGGTTAGACAGTTGAGTGAACAATGCTAAATAAAAGGATTTATTTTGGCTCAGGTAAAACAAGGTGTTGTCAAATGATAAGAACGATATTGAGCAACGGTAATTTATTTGAGATATTTGAAGGTCCGTAGTCGAGAGTATATGGTAACATATGAGGTTATTTACCTGAAGATAATAATGGAGAACAAAGAGTATGGCGAACATATTCTCAATAAAAAATGGAAATATAAGTATCAGCGTGATAGTTGAGAGGTAATAAAATTCGTGCAGAATAAGAAATGATGATGACGTCGTAAAATGAATAAATGTGAGGAAATAAATAAGCCAGTTAAAGAAGGTATACTAGTTAGAAGGACCAGATGATACGTGTAAATGGTTTAGCCGTGAGACAATATCGTTCTATTCAGAGAAAGTTATAGTACGCATTTAAATGATATTTTAAAGTTGGGTTGGTAACATGGATCACGCAACTGGGCTGGTGTGGATGCTTGCCAGTAGGAACTGTTTTATTGGTTTTAACAGATGATTATTATTATTATTAATATTAGATATATTTATTATTTTTATTTGCCTCATATCAGCCATTATTTAGGTACTTTCTTTTATTGTCTGTGCATTGTCTATGCATTTTATTCTGAAGAAACCACAGTAACATTTGCAATGGGTCATGGCTATATTTCAGCGAATTATAATATGTTGAGACGCTGAAATAAGCCAAAAGTGTGGTATGTGCTGATGACAAGGTTCATATATGTATATATTAGTGGAACTTTAGGTATTAGGTTAGGATTTCTGGCTGCGTTACCTCGCTTGGTGTACATATTAGTATAAGTTAGTGTATGTTTCTTTAAAGTAGGAGAGTTTGTCTTTTCCAGATTAATTTACGATATCTAGGTAAGGGTCACTCGCATATATGAAAGCAAAGCTTTAGATTTTTGTATGCAACAACAACCAAGGTCCATTATGTGAGTTACTGAATTCTCAGGTTAAAGCTATTATTGTTTATTGCACCTGGAAGGAAGATATTGAAGTTATGGAAACTCAGTAACAGTTTTGATAAGAGAAATATTATTATTATTATTATTAATATTGGTGAATTCTATTATGAGAATTTTATGGTTATGCTTTTACACAGTGGATTAGGTATTTCATTGAATTATGGCGAATATGGTTTTATAGAAAAGAAAAACAATAAGCACTGTTAAGTAAGATTATATTCCAATGGTGTTATTCATGGCAAATGAATGTTCTAAGATAAATGACATAAAAACATTATAACTTATCAGGATGGTGGATCAAGAATACTGTAATTACAGGTCATGTTAAGATATTATTATTATTATTATTATTATTATTATTATTATTATTATTATTATTATTATTAATATTGGATATTATTATTTAACATTTTACCAATGAATTTCACAAGCAATTAGGGAGTCTTGATGAATACCATGTTAATCACTTGTGTCAGTCAATTATGGATTTATTAATTAATTAAATATTAACATTTTATATTTTTTTATTTTATTCAATTTGTCTACGATTTGGTTAACAACAGTATTGGATTTTGGTAGGCGAATATTAATTCTTTAGGATTTTTTATGATATCCAACATAGAAATAACATTCATTAAATGATATTATTATTATCGTTTCAATTATTATTATTATTATTATTATTATTATTATTATTATTATTACAATATTATTATTATTATCATCTCGATGCATTGTAAATTCATTAATATCACTAGATTGGAGGATTTGAGTCACAAGACAATGATTTCCAGTGGTTAGTTAAGCAGTTAATTATGTGATTAATAAATTTGAGTGCAATAAAATTAGTAAATTAATTAATTATTATATTATGGTAACTTCTGGTATGTTTGTTTGCAAACTTATTTCACATATTTGAGAGATTAGTAGTGACAATTTCTAGATTTGATCTGCGCAGAATCGTCGTATTATTACTATTATTACTATTATTATTATTATTATTATTATTATTATTATTATTATTATTATTATTATTATTATTATTATTACTATTGTATTACATTTTAGGTTGTTTTTCCAAACTACAGATATGCATTTGGGATACACTGTGGAGACTTTCCTGTATTCTTTTAATTAGTTTACAATGTAATTCAGTGATATCAAAATAATTTTATTAATTAATTAATATCGATATTTTTTTTAATATCTAAAAAAAACAATTTTATCTATTATAATTATTTTGACTGATGGCAAGCAGTATTTTGATGAATAACTTGAATTGGCTGTATAAAAATTTATTCACATCAATATTATTATTATTATTATTATTATTATTATTATTATTATTATTATTATTATTATTATTATTATTATTATTATTATTATTATTATTATTATTATTATGGTTATTATTATTATTATCATCACTAAATGTTCTCATGAGTATATTGTTATTCAATTGATCCACCTGGTTTATAAACAACATTATCCTAGTAAATATGTATAGTTACACAGACATTATATAATTGGATGAACAAATATGGGAAACATCATTTAAAACAAAATTTTATGGAAAATTATAAATATTATTCTTTAGGGATTAATGAGGTAGTCATGTGTGTCAGTATTGAGAATTCGTGTACAGTCTCAGAAGGTAATAATGTAACATTAACAAAACTTATTTTACATTTTATAAATTTATTCACTTTTCTCTTTTGATTTATCAATAAAATTTTATATACATATTTAAACTCAAATCAGTCTGAGTCATAAGTCATTGTAGTCAATAGTTTTACCGAATGCACTATCCCTATGCATCCTGATTCGACGACAGGGACTGATCGCGCCTGAGAAGAGGACCTCACCACCTTCGGTAAGTATTTTTTTTTTTAGGGCAGCCGAGGCAATGTTGACATCTAATCTACACCGAAGGAGCTCTGCAAGGGTGCAGTACCAATAGTCTGGATTTTAGCATTAGACATTGGGATTACCTGAGATCACCAAGGAAGTCATTGTATAATAGTTCATTCCATAAAAGATTCCAGAGGAAGCGTTTCTCGTGGGAAGATAGCTACAGCATCATTATGAAAAATTCCAGAGACTCATTAAAGGAATTTATTGCCCAAGCGAATCCTCTTAATTGAGACCGGGGACGCGCCCCAGATCGCGGCAAACAAAAATTTGGAGGGAAGAAGGAATTAATTTAATATTTCTGGCTACGGAAGAGATGCATTGGAACTGATAAGAGAATTGCAACCTGCATAATTTCCGCTAAATTTTGATATGCAACATGACTGTAATTATAAATGCATTCGTTAAGTATGGTACTTGACGTTCGTTGTGCGGGAGAACTTCGAGTCGCGGGCGCGCGTATCCCATACGCAATCAAGCGGCGTGGTAACGCTAGCCTGATTATAAATGCAGGACCGCCTGGCATGTCAGCCTCATTCTCTGACCGTAAGGCTGCTTGAACGAGGTCGTCACGCTGCGAGTCGGCATCGAGAACAACGTCTTATCTTCGAGCTGCACATACACCTAGCACTATTGAATCTGGGAGAAAGTAAGTAATTAACCTGCATAATTAAGCTGAATTATTGATATTACATGTGTTGATCTGCTGTCATCAGATGAGGTATTGCCTATAATAGACTGTTGGACTAGTAGCTTCATATTTCTTTGAGGTCCAATTGTAAGTGACGTAATGTTAGAATTAATGAAGGCTCAGGGTATTTCTGGTACCGCGAGATGTTATCCAAGTGATAGGATAAGATAATAGTGTTACCGAGTTTGATGAAGAAGACAGTGATGTACCAAGTTTAAATTCCGAACAAGACTTGGTCAACGTAACTTGTGAGGCATGGTCCTAGTGGAAACAGGCATCGAACCTGGACAGTCTGTAATAAGAAATTTCTTTTCAGTTGCCCCTGCATCAATCCAGTACGAGCTTCTACACACTCATTGCGAGGAAACCATAACGGGAGCTGAAGCCGGCACGACGTCGGGAATCGACCCAGGAACGTCTGGCGTACCTGATCAGCCCGACGTCGAAAGGGACATCTTCCAACCATCTAAGAAGCTGCAAGATATATTCTCGCCTGCCAGAATGTCTCCAGGCGTCCGCCTGTATCTGCTGCCAGCGTCACAGTCTATCACGATGTGGTAAATCCAGTGGTCCACATGGGGGGTCGCTCCGTCATGTCATCAATCATTTAAGGTCAGAGCTTTCCAATTCTGTTACAAGCATGTCATCTAAAATCTAGCTAGGAACAAGGTTGGCCGTCAGCCAACAGGTTAGTTTATATTAGGAATATTCTTGGCAAGGTATAGCTATGCCTCAAGCTCGAACCCAGTACGTTAGCGTAGGTAGTAGATTGTATCTTCCTTGTTGGTGTGATTATATTTCATTTCGATAGTATTATGTTAGTGTACTTGTTATCTTCATGGGTCAGGTTGGATTCTCTTGGTCATGTTAGTGATGTCAGACAGACAGGTACTGTTTATAGTGTAGCGTATAGGCATATTTCTTTGCGGTCGAATGTAGTGTATTGGAGATCAGTATTTACCCCGTAACTCACCTAGCTTATGTGACAGGGTGGGCGTGTCCTTATGTTTGAGAAATTTGGGCATTATGCGTGTAGCTGACTGTGTGTATTGATATGAGAAAGCCCCAGCACAGATTAGAATATGTTAGATGCATATGAGATGCCTTATTACGGCTATGTGATTATGGCACACAGGATTGTGCCCTTGTCTAATTAACGATGAGCCCAGTGGTGGCGGAAATGAGATTTTGTTGTATTGCTTCTGACATTGATATGGTGGCGTGTAGCCCATGTGTATTTAATAGAGCGCTTTAGCAGCCAAATAATGTGAGGTACTATGATAAGTGAAGCTTTCCTAGCAGTCAGCCTACAATGCCATCAGCTGACCTCATAAATATGAGGGCCGCCGCCTGTCTAGTTCGAATCGCTGGTGAGGGGTGTAGTGTCTGACGTTACAGTCTTAGAACTCGGCAATATAGCTGTCTGCGGTTTGTCGAGTGTTTTGAGGGGGAAGGACGACCTTGATGTTACGAGGCCTGGAGAGATTTCATTTCTGTTTGTTCTGCTTCATTTTTAACGTTTTGCCCGTTTTATGTTGACCCTTGGATGAGGGAGTTGTGTTTCTATTATTTTCTTTGTATATTGATATTCGATGCCTTGCTCTTTACTGGACCAGGGATCTATACCGGGTCAGAGCACTGTACATAATGTGTTTATATTTGTTAGCTCCAGGGTTCGATGCCCCGAGGCATAGTAATTACAGGATGAAGTGATTACTGCTAGACGTGTATTTCTGCAGATATCCGTTTTTCTTCATTTCATTACTTACACCATCATCCCATGTTTGTTACAGCCTTGCTGTTTCGTGAAGGCAGTGAACTGGTAGTCGTCGGCTCAACATGATATTTACCCCAGTCACATTTGAAAGCTCTTGTATTTGTAAATATTTTATTTTATGTAATAAATCCCTTATTGTAAAACTTTAAATACAGCGAGGTTTTCTGTTAGATATTTTTTTAGTACTATTTTTCTCTTACCCTGCATTATTTCGTATCCACCTAATTTACCTTATTTAGCCCTCGTTTTTACCCCGATACCCTGATTTACGTTCTAATGATCTGCAGAATGTGCATACACATCGCAAGGTAAGCTGTGTGCCAAAATACGTCCTTTCCTGGGTGTATTGGTCACTATAATGTTCTTGGTTCGATCTCGGCGTTTGCCTGACTAGAATCAAAAGCATTATAGGGCACAATACAATTATACCATTATACCATATACCACTGCTAAAAAGGATTTTTGGTTTGAGGGTGACTTTAAAAAAAACAATTACAAATAATGTATTTTTCTTTACTTTCGAAGAAATGTTCAGCCGTCTGTGGCACAGGAAAATGGGGACATCAAAGAGTCATAACCCTAATGCTTGAAGCCGAGGGACAAACGATGCTGCCCCTCACAAATATCGCAATTCAAGCTCCTCCCTTGGAGTAGCCATTCGCCATTTTTAAATCCATTTTACGAACTGCGGACATTCATCCGTACCTTCCGCAATGTTCAATCAATCAATCAATCAATCAATCAATCAATCAATCAATCAATCAATCAATCAATCAATCAATCAATCAATCAATCAATCAATCAATCAATCAATCAATCAATCAATCAATCAATCAATCAATCAATCAATCAATCACTACTGATCTGAATTTAGGGCAGTCACCCAGATGACGGATTCCCTCTCTGTTGTTTTCCTAGTCTTTTCTTAAATTATTTCAAAGAAATTGGAAATTTATTGAACATCTCCCTTGGTAAGTTATTCCAATCCCTTCCTATAAACAAATATTTGCCCCAAATTTGTCCTCTTGAATTTCAACTTTATCTTCGTATTGTGATCTTTCCTCCTTTTAAAGACACCACTCACAATTTTTCGTCTACTAATGCCATTCAGTGCCATCTATCCACTGACAGTTCGTAACATACCACTTAGTCAAGCAGCTCGTATCCTTTCTCCCCAAGTCTTCCCAGCCCAAATTTTGCAACATTTTTGTAACGCTACTCTTTTGTCGGAAACGATCCAGGACAAATCGAGCTGCTTATCTTTGGTTTTTTTCCAGTCCTTGAATCAAATAATCCTGGTGAGGGTAACACACACCGGAATCATACTTTAGTTAGGGTCTTGCAAGAGGCTTATATGGCCTCTCCTTTACATCCTTACTACAACCCCTAAGTACCCTCATAACCATGTGCAGATTACAATGATCCCTAAAAGGAACTTTCACCTCCATCAACGTAGTAATCAAAACTGGGAAGACTTCTCCCATTTGTGAAACTCACAATCTGACTTTTAACCCCGTTTATAAACATAACATTGCCTACTGTCCATCTTACAATGTTATTGAGGTCATTTTATAGTTGCTCACCATCTTGTAACTTATTTATTACTCTATACAGGATAACATTATCCGCGTAAAGCTTTATACCTGATTCCAGTTCTTTACTCATATCATCTATCTATATATATATAAAATAACTTGTCCTGACTGACTGACTGACTGACTGACTGACAGACTGACTGACTGACTGACTGACTGACTGACTGACTGATTCATCATCACCGAGCCGAAACTACTGGACATAGAGAAATGAAATTTTGGGGATACATTCATATTAACATGTAGGTGCTCGCTAAGGGAGGATTTTCGGATATTCCGTCGCTAAGGGGGTGAGAAGGTTTTTTCTTTTAAATGAGAATATCTATATCTCAAAAACTTAAAGGTTTAGAGTAATAAAAATTGGCATTTGGAGTCTCCTTTAAAAATAAAGAAACACATATTTTTTGTTTTCGTAAAATCCGATGAAGGGGGTGAACTGGGGGGAAAAGAGTTGAACACCTTTTATGTGGAGACTTATATCTCAAAACTGAAGATGTTATAGTCATAAAAATTTAAATTTGGAACCTCGTTTAAAAATTAAAAAAACACGTATTTTTTTGTTTTCGGAAAATCCCAGTGAAAGGGAGTGAAAAATGGGTTGAATGCCTTTAAAGAGGATACTTATATCTCAGGAACTGAAGATATTACAGACCTGAAAAAAGGTATTTGGGATCTTTAAAATTAAAGAAACATGTACGTTTTGTTTCTGGAAAATCCAAATAGTGGAGGGTTGAAAGGGGGGTTAATATTTAAAATGAGTGTATCTATATCTCAAAACTTTAAAAATTTACAGATATAAAAATTGGTACTTAGAATCTCCTTACAAAATAAAGAACCACGTAATTTTTGGTTTTCGGAAAATCACAATAGGGGGGAGAAAAGGGGTGAAAAATTGTAGAATGATTTTAATAAGGATCCTTATATCTCAGAAACTGAACATATTACAGACCTGAAAATCGGTATTTGGGATCTCCTTTATAAATAAAGAAACATGTATTTTTTTAGAAAATCCAAATAGTTGGTGGTGAAAGGGGGGTGTATTTTGAAAATTATTGTATCTATATCTCAAAACTTCAGAAGTTTGCAGATGTAAAAACTGGTATTTAGAATCTCCTTTAAAATATAAAAGAACACGTATTTTTTTGTTTTCTGTAAATCCCAATAGGAGGGGTGAAAAGTGTGAATAAGGGGTGAATGTCTTTAATGAGGATACTTATATATCAGAAACTGAAGATATTACAGACCAGACAGTTAGTATATCGAATTTCCTTTAAAAATACAGGAACTTTTTTTTTTGAAAATCTGATTAATGGGGGTCAAACAGGAGTGACAAATTGGGGTTAATTTTTAGAAAGACTATATCTACAGTATATCTCACAAACGTAAAATGTTACAGACGTAACAACTGGTATTTGGAATCTCCTCTTAAAGTAAAGAAACATATATTCTCGGAAACTCAATGAAGGGAGTGGGGGGGGGGGAGTGAAAAATTGAAAAATTAATTGAATTAATTGTATAAGAATACTTACATCTAATAAAAACTATAGTTGTTACAGACGTGAAAATTGGCAGTTAGATCTTCTTTAAAAATAAAACGACGCGTATTGGGATGGGGGGGGGGGTGGCGGGAAATTATCTTTGGTGGCGTGTGTGAAAAGAGTTGAATTCGTTTCATCAGGACACATATCTCAAAAACTGAAGATAATCGGTATTTAGAATATCCTTTACTATTAAAGAAACAAATACTTTTTGCCGGAAAATTCACTTAAGGGGGGGGGGGTGAAAGTAAGTGAAAAAGAATTGAATTATTTTTATCGGAATACTTATATCTCAAAACTGAAGGTAACAAGCGTGAACATTGGTATTCGGAATCTCCTTTAAACAAAAAGAAACACGCCTTCTTTTTGGGGGGGAGGGAGTAAAGCAACTTAACCGCGGTGGGGTGAAAACGGTAGTGAGACCAATTGACTTTTTTCTTTCTTGTTGCTTTACGTCGCACCGACACAGATAGGTCTTGAAGGCACGATGGGAACGGGAAGGGCTAGGAGTGGGAAGGAAGCGACCGTGGCCTTAATTAAGGTACAGCCCCAGCCTTTGCCTGGTGTTAAAATGGGAAACCACGGAAAACCATTTTCAGGTCTTCCGACAGTGGGGTTCGAACCTACTATCTCCCGAATACTGGATACTGGCCGCACTTAAGCGACTGCAGCTATCGAGCTCGGTCCAACTGATTTTACTGTTCCTAATGTACTTATAAGGAACCTCCGTGGCTCAGGCGGCAGCGCGCTAGCTTCTCACTACTGGGTTTGGTGGTTCAAATCCCGGTCACTCCATGTGAGATTTGTGCTGTACATAGCGGAGGCGGGACAGGTTTTTCTCCAGGTACTCCGGTTTTTCCCGTCATCATTCATTCCAGCAACACTCTCCAATATCATTTCATTTCATTTGTCATTATTAATCATTGCCCGAGAGGAGTGCGACAGGCCTCGCAGCCGGCACATTTCCTATTCTCACCACTAGCTGGGGGGTTTATTCATTCAATTCCTGACCCGGTTGAATGACTGGAAACAAATTGTGAATTTTCAATGTACTTATTCTGATCATAAACCGATCATTTTTAATCTTTACTGGGTTCGTTTCCAAGAACTATCTTTTCCTTTGGAGAACCTTCTTAGATTACAGTAGATTCTTCTGGCATATAAATAAAAATGTAAACACATTTGAAATAAACGATAGGTTTAAGATTGACCGTGCAATTGTTCACTTGTATAATAAGGTCAATAATACACGGAAGTATGTCATTCGTATCGCCAGAAGTCCTGCGCCTTTGCCTACGGGCGACAATGGTGCTGGTCATACTGTCATCAATGACAATGACAGTAGATGTAATTTACCGCGAAGTAGAGGCCTTGCATCTTGCTGTGGGATCCAGAACATCAATAATAATAATAATAATAATAATAATAATAATAATAATAATAATAATAATAATAATAATAATAATAATAATAATAAAGTTCAGCTAAATGAGGCCACAACACTAGTTGCAAATCGAGGATTGTGGCGACGTTTAGTAAATTCTCAGAGGCTTGCAGACTGAACGCTGAAAGGCATAACAGTCTATAATGATAATGTAATGTATGTATTGAACCCGAGTGACTTAGGCCCATAATCAATCATGATTTGATCGGTAAAATAATATGAGACATTTATTGAAATACAGAGGAGTGTATTTGAAAATATTTCGTTTATGTAATGTTGAAATCAGAGCGAAGGAAGGACGACAGACTGGAGCCTGACGGATTAGCTCAACCCGACAACTTTTAGCTACTTCACAGCAGGGAATATCATTAGTTGGCGTACAAGTAAATACAGAGTCCACAAATAAGTCTTGGTCAGAAAGAGGAAGGGGGAGAGTCATATAAAGAAAACCCACCACATGAGTAAGACCTTGGGATATTTTTGGTAGGACGGAAATTCCATGACCTCATGGAAAATTACAGCGGCTGAGTGTACGTTCGCTAGCCTAAGTTCGAGCAGGTGGAGATTTAAATCACGTGACCGCTTGCCGGCCAATAGTAAAAATTTGATGGGAGACTCAGTGATACCATCTTAAGGAATGAGGGATGAGATATTTTCGTAACTACAAAAGTATTCAGTAATAAATTAATATGAGTACGCGGATGAATGTAATGAATTTATTAGAGGTCATGCATGGAAAAATAATCAATACTTAATGGCAAATTAAATAAATTGAAGGCTGGATTTCTTGGAAACCGGACAGCTTGAATCTCATTGGCTGAAAGGAGACCACGTTGTCAGGGACGCTTACGAAGGCGCGAAATGTGAGGAGCGAAATCCATCCATATCTCCTAAATCTGTGATCACCTGGAGTTCATATTTTATCCAGCAGATATGCTAGCGGAGTGGATTAATTTGATGTAAATTTTAACTTCCAATTCGGAGTGCAAGTACCGATATTAAAATCCACCCCCTCCCTAAGGGGCATGACGTCAACAAATCCGCGGGAAAAAGGCTTCATCCATATATACGGAGCTGAATTGACGGTCGCCAACCACTTGTCTTGAATCGTTGGAGCTGAATTGACGCTCGCCAGCACTTGTCTTGAATCGTTGGAGCTGAATTGACGCTCGCCAGCCACTTGTCTTGAATCGTTGGAGCTGAATTGACGGTCGCCAGCACACGTGAATTGAATATCGGGAGCTGAACTGTTGGTCGCCGGTAACTTAGAATTCTACGGACGTACAGTCATTTAATGGCGCGAGCATCCGCCAGTGTTTGTAAAGTGTGATCGCGCTCAAGCAACATGTTAAATCTGGAAATAGTTAACGTAGGATAGTGTTTGTTATTTATGAATAATCAGTGACGTAAAGTAATTACCCTGCAAGAGAGTAGTATAAAATATATCACCATAAGTACGTACATAATAGACTGTGTGACGAACAGTACTTTAAGGAAGTAGTAGCCTGTACTTAGCTATACCGAACCGATGTAATGAACACGTCAAGAATGCCGTATAAATCGGGCGTATCGCGACGGGCGAAATAGTTGACACCTCGTCGTACGTGTCCAGGTCCATTGTGCGGTAGGTGGACGAAGATTAAATAGTGTAAATATATTAAATTCTTGGGTCTAGGATAGAAATTTGTTGTATCCAAATTAAAGTATACAGTGTTAACGTAGTAAATGGTGAAGGTTTGTGGTAATCAAGATATGAGTGTAAAATAATAATAATGTGCCAGGAAATCTTTTGTGAAACTACGCCATCAAGGATGGAGGAGTAAAACGCAGAGAGGGGCTGGATGAAGCCTCTCGTCTGCAAAGCTGCAATGGAATACCGATAACTAAGATGAGTACTAAACTGTAAAATATATTTGGGAAATGTTATCGTGATGGGAAAAATGGGAATAATTTGATTATACTTGGTTACCTTCTGTAACAAGATGGGTCGCTTAACGACCCCATCCTAAATTTGTAGCACGGACAGTAGTAAATCATAATAATGTAAATAATCGGGTCTTTTATGTATTCAGTTTGTTGGAGATGTAAATTTGTATATATAGTGTAGTACGTTAAGTCATGCATGCATTCATATTTTCTTTGTAGTCGATAATTTTCTTTACATTTGATTTTGATTATGCTAGTTAAATAAGACCCGATATGTGCTTTTATGTTTTGTCAATTTTAACGAGCCATTTAATGACATGGAAGGAAAATCCAGCTTCGCCATACCAAGTGTGTTTTGTTGTAATTAATATGGTCATATTTTCAAAGTGAAGTTGTTAAATTTGTGAGATGCGATTAATATACAAATGTCCAAGTAAATCATATCTGGAGTGTTTAGTGCCAGAATAAATTGAATTTGTAAAAGGGGTTATGCGTTAAACATAATAAGAGTGGACTACCGTATTACAGGCGAAATTAATATTTTTTTAATGATAATAATAATAATAAATAAATAATATAACTATTTTTTTTGTGAAGATATTATTTCTTTTTTAAATATGATTTGGAGATAATAATAATTTATGTGATCAAGTGTTGAGTTTATTGGGAATCATTTAATGACGGGATGTCGTTTTTTTTTTGATTTGGAATTGAAGTGCGTGGTAATTTAATTTGATCGAATAATAATATTCAAATGTAGATCGGTGCTAATAATCCGTACATGTTAATGAACGTGTGGTTTAAATTACGGTCCAATATTTTTTTACGTATAAATGTCGCGTTTTGAAGTTGCGATTCATTAGCCGGAACATGTAGTGCTAATATTACGAGACCATGATTGTCAAATTTTGGTAAATATAATTTCAAGATGTTACGATTATTTGTGGAGAATGAACTAAGGCATAGATCCAAATGAGATAGAAAATGTGAAAGAATTTGCAGTCAGATAATAAAAGGTCGTACGATGTCCGAAATGAATAAATAAGTCAGTTGATAATTCTGTGAGGAATAAATAAATGAATCGAGGAATATTGAGATAGAGATGAAAATAAATTCCGTACGAGAGACACTTAGGATATTGATATGAGTGTAAAATGTACGGGCAGTGTCACAGAGAAATACTGAGTTACGCAGCGGGTAGAATTCGAACCCGTGACAGCATGTACGAAATAAATAGACTGCACAGCTATTCGTTGAGATACAACGGATCTAAGGATAATGAGAGTTCAGATTCCACAGAAATGGTCGTATATTGTATTCATTGTAATAACGAGTGAGGACAATCATGATGTCGTGATAATAATAATAATAAATATTGCAGATAAAGGATTGGACCGCCTTAATTAATTGAGCGTTGATGAAGATGTTAAACAGTGAATTAATTTGTAATTGCAACCGATAATAATAATAACAATGTAAGGACGATGTTAAATCACCGCGGTCGGATTAATAATAATTGTCATAATAATAACTGTAATGATGTCGTTGGTTGATCAGTGAATTAATTTGTAAATGCAACCGATAATAATAATAATAATGTAAGGACGATGTTAAATCACCGCGGTCGGATTAATAATAATTGTCATAATAATAACTGTAATGATGTCGTTGGTTGATCAGTAAATTAATTTGTAATTGCGACCGATATCTTAATATATAATTTGGCGGAAGTGACCGGTTCATTAATGATAATAACCTTTTTAAGTGACGTGAATAATAATAATATCTTGAGTCACCTATTCATTAATAATAATAATAATCACGAGAGGGATATAATAATAATAACAGTAATAACCATTTGTGTTTGCATCCCGCATAATATGATGATATTAATCAAACGTGACAGTGCCAGGAACCGTTGAATAATAATAATAATAATAATAATAATAATAATAATAATAATAATAATAATAATAATAATTTCGAGGATGATAATATCGTGAATTAAATTATTTGGTGACGATATCCCTCTATTCGTATGTTGAATAATGAGAGTGATAATATTAGAATCATTTGGTTGCCTCGTTTTTGTACGGTTTCGTATGGGACGATGTGACAGTCATACTTGCGTGTTTGTTTACTTCGCTCGCGATGCGAGGGGGGTCACTGGGCACGGTATTTTCCCACCGCTTCTCGTTATCTCATCTGTGGCAGTAGTCTACTGAGGCTAACTGGTGACAATTCAGATCACATGTAAATAAAATGTAAATGCTAATTCATTGGTATGGCATCAGCTGGATATCGTAAGATAGGAACTGTCCGTGGAATCCAGTTTTCGCACTTCACGAGAAACATTACCCAGTCCGAGTACCGGTCTCGGAAAAATGTACATAGCCGGAGTACATCATCTTAGTTAAATCGGGAAGCCGACCGTAACATGGGTTATGCTCGGGCTCCCGATAGAAGGAAGCTATATCTTTGAGTGACGGTTCGATTCAAATGGAATCGATCCGTAAATTATACCTCCAAAATGTCATTTTATTTCAGAAGCAACGCAGCAAGATATTGATACCACTTGCGGTATGGCAAGTGATTTATATATGTAACATGTGTGTAAATTCAAATATTGTTGCCACGTGTATCAAAGTTTTATACGTCAAATGGCGTAATAAACCGCTCCTTCTGGCAAATTATTTCAAAGGAAACCACTCTCATAATCTTTTTATTGTAGTTAGATGATGCCCTTTTTAAAGTAATAGTCACTTCCTAGTCCTATCATGGAGTCCTTAAATTCAAGTTACAATCGAGCCTTCCCCCTTTTAATTTTTAGTTGCTCCGTTCATCCCCGTGTTCTATTATGCCGTTATATTTATATTTGATGATTTAAATAATGAACCGACACCCCTGAGATAAATGCTAGTCTGGGACTCGGGAGGTGGACGGGTGCAAAATGGCTGGCCCAAAGTGGGGCTTTAAGAACGGCAAAGTGTTGCTTTAAGAACGGCAGAGAGGCCAATTTTATTGCTAATCAATTTTTATATTTTTATACTTTTTTTCAAAATTTTATATTTTTAAATTTTTGATTTTTATTAATTGATGACCGCATCACGGTCAAGTGTGTGTTCACTTGTAACGTAATATCATGCTAGAGTAAGGTTAGTTTCGAACGGAGCTAGATTTGGCTAGTTATTAATATAATCCATTGCTAATCTCTTCAAGTTTGGCAATGATTCAAAATTCAATAAGCTCGAAGATTTGATGTTTCTCCTTTTCCCATATGAAATTCAATATTATTTTGGTAATTCAGGACTCCATTTAAATGTCATTGGACATGAGATGAATATTATAAACAGCTGTTTAGGAAGGCTTGAAATGGTAAAAATATTACTGAGCACCAGTTCAAGTTATTAGTTAAAAAGAGGTTGAGATGGTATAAATTAAAATTAACGTATTTCAGGGCAGGAGATTTCCAACTTCATCGTTGTTTTTAATGTTGTTGTTGTTGTTATATTGGAGCGGTTTATTGTGAAATCTTAGGCGCAAGCCAGCATTCAAGTTGAATGACCTGCGAATGTAAACAAGTATTAGAGTCAAATTTTTTTTTGTTAAATGAAAGTTAGTGTAGGGGTATAATGTCATAGGATAGGGCCTAGACCCAATAGCGTATTCCTTCGTGTGCAGCAAGGCGAGAGGCCGATCGGCCCTTTTGCTTTCTCAAGAAAAGTTATAATGTCTGACGACGGGGGGGAGCGATCCCAGGACATAGTGGTAGAAGGACAGGGAGAGATGAAAGCTCTCACGTTAGAGGATTTAATGCGGAACTTAACTCTGAACATGGAACGTAGGTTCGATCAAGTACAGGCTAATAGTGTTTCATTAGAAAACAAAGTGGATCAAATGCAGGCCGATAATGTTTCAACGAAACATGAACTTGTTGACAAAATAAACCAAGTGCAGGCCGATAGTGTTTCAGATAAACAGGAAATTATTCATAAGATAGATCAAGTACAGGCCGCGAGTGTTTCACTAGAGAATAAGATAGACCAGGTACAGGCTGCGTGTGAAGTCAATAAATCAGAACTCAAGGCACAAATAGATGCAGTTCAGGCCGCGAGCGTAGCGATGGGACAGGAACTTAGGGACAAATTAACTCAAGTCCAGGAAGCATGTCACTTCGCGAAAGATGAATTAAAAGTGCACATGGAGGCGTACATTACCATAGTTAATGAAAAGGTTGACCGCGTTAGAGATGAGGCTCAAATGGAACGCGCAGAAATTAAGGAAAAATTGAACGCTAGTGTCAAGGAACTCGCCGCTCTGCGATTAACTGATAAACAAGACATAGAATCACACATAGAGGAAATTCGGGATGAATGTCGGAAGGAGAATGACATCGTCCGGGGACAAGTTGAAGAAAAATGCGCGCAGATAGCTGGCACCTTGGACAAGCATGACAAGGGCATGAACGAGTTACGTGGGGAAGCCGCACGTACACTTGTCATCGTAACAGGACTGAAAAACAAAGTCGAAGAACTAACTATAAATTTAGAAGACCGTAGCCAGAGAATAACTAAGTGCGAAGACGCAAACTTAGCGTTATTCCAGCGGACGGAAGATCTAATCGAACAGGGCCAATCATTTGCCGACACGGAAGTTCGCCTATTAGAACAATGCAAGGCGTATAATGGGCAAAATTCCGGCACAAAAGAAATGTCAAGTTGTAATCCCGACGGAATGGATGACATGCGAAAAGACTTGGAGATGTTGAAGGCTAGGTTGGAACCATCAGCGTCTAGCCAAGATTTTAACCTCCAATATCGCGAATACGAACCCCATGATAACCAGGGGATTCATAAGAAAGGAGGCCTATCCCATGCTGATACACACGGTTTCAAGTTTGAAAACAGAGATGGGTCGTCTACGTCATCAAGTGCTATCCCGACATCGGTGGTACACGTCATTAAGATGTCTGATGACAAGCCACCAAAGTTCGATGCCCGTGGGCATGTCACCCCGAAAGGTTTCATCCGGGAAATCGCCAGTTATATAAGTGAGAATAAAATACCAGTAGAGCGACAACTGCGAACAGTCGAGAAATTCCTAGACGGAGCACCAGCTGTATGGTTCAGGGCTTTCTTGTATACTTTTGAAGATTTTGAAGGATTTCGGCGGGCTTTTCTCCAAAAGTTCTGGAGTATTCAGGAACAGCAGGAGTTAAGGCTGGAAGTATACTCCAGACGATATTCGACATCTTCACCCACGAAATTCTCTGATTACTTTGTGGCACAATTTCACAAGCTACGGGAGCTTGATAATCCAATGAGCGAAACAGAATTGATTAGCGCCATTGGAAAGCAATTGCCATTCGAGGTCCAACGAATGATGATAGCGTCAAATGTCCAGACAGCTGTCGAGGCGGAGGCTTTATTACGTCAATTAGACCTCACAACGCATCATTCGAACCCAAGACAAATTAGGAGCAGGGACCAACAGGTGAATAATATCGAACGGACAATCGAGCCAAAGACCACTAGTACGAAGAACCAGGGAACTAGTACTGATCCGGAACCTCGTCGAGCATATAATACGGAGTGGAAGCCGCGACAATGGACGAGACCAAGGAATTTTGCGGAAGGCAACCGGCAAACCAACCAAGGGAACTTTCGAGCTGACAGGGGATACCGTGGAGTCCAGAGAAGTAATTATAGGCCGTATCCAGCTAGGAATCAAGGGAACCCGAGATATTACCAGGGAGGATCTCGTCAGGAGAAGGATGACAGATATCAAGAGTCTAGGCGGTACATAGAAGAGCTGAACAAGAGAAAATGGAAGGAGGCGATCCATGATCGAGGCCGTGATGAGGAAGCGACAGGAGCGGAGAGCTTGCAATTCCAAAGAGCAAGGAAAGGGGGCAGCGACCTGAACCCGAATGCACCGACGTTCGAATCTGAAGAACGGCTCGGGGCGAAAAAAAAACGCCGAATTTTAACTGAAGAATGGATCATCGCAGAGGTCGATACATGGGTTGTGACCTCTGACGAATTAATTGACGATCCCGAAATCCAAATTTCAAAGGAAATTAAGAGACTACCAGTGATATACACTAGGATCAACCACGTGAGGGTTCGATCACTCATTGATACAGGCGCCAGCGTATCAGTAGTATCCCAAGTTCTGTTAAATGAACTACAATCCAAAGTAAACATCCCGATTATCCCAGTTTCAAATTTGAAGATTCGTGGAATTATCCCGGATAAATCCGTCATATGTAAGAACCAGGCATTATTGGACATCGAAATTGGAAATTCAAAATTTGCTCATACATTTATCATCATGAATAAAATCAACTATAACTTGATCCTAGGGGCCGATTTTATGACTGAATACCAGGCTGTGATTGATATGGGGGATAACTCTGTCAGATTTAAGCACAGGGAAGGTATTGAGGATACAACCATGAACCCTCAGTCGGAGATAGGAGAGCATGAAGAAATTTGGAACACCGAAGTCGTGAATCCGCTTAGGACGGACGAAAGTGTCATGAGTGAGACGGATGATCATGTGACCTCTGATGATTATAAGCTATTTGCGGCAGAATTGCAGGATGGTGAAATCAACTGTGGGAAGGTTATAGCAGATAAAGTTAATGCAGCTGTAATAGGTCCCGAGGGGAAGGAAAATTTATTCAAAATTTTAACAAAGCATAGCGACACGTTTGGCTCAAAACCTGGAAAAATTGAAAATTTTGAATACGAATTAAACGTGAATGATTGGTCCCCGTATAAGAAGAAATTATATCCAATTGCCGAGAAATTCTATCCCCAAGTCCGCGAAGCTATTAGAGAAATGGAAGCAAGTGGATTGATATCGAAGTCACCGACGCCATTTTTGAATCCTTTAGTGATAGTAAGGAAACCGGACGGATCAGTGCGCATTTGCCTTGATGCACGTGCTATCAACGAGAGATTAGTCCCAGAGTATGAGCAGGCCCCGCCTATTAAAGAGATCCTGAAGAGATTTAAAGATATGGAATATTTTACCACTTTTGACCTGACGTCATCGTTTCATCATATACTGTTGGAAGCTAAATCTAAGTTGTTGACGGGATTCTTATTCGATCAACAGACTTATGTTTTTAATCGTCTCCCGTTCGGTATTAAGAATGCGGGTTCGGTTCTCATTCGAGCTCTTGACCGCAATCTAAGTCCAAAGGTCAAAGAGGCGACTATCATGTATGTGGATGATATCTTGGTAGCTACAAGAACACTTTCGGAACATTTGGAAAATATTAATGAAGTCCTCACCGATTTAGGAAGGCATAACTTCAAGGTCAACCTATCGAAATCACATTTTTGTCAGAAGGAGGTGTTATTTTTGGGTCACCTTGTAGATGGAGATGGTGTGCGACCAAACCCAGTCAAAATTGAGGCCATTAGGATGTTTCCTAAGCCTACTAAAGTAAAACATGTTCGGCAGTTCCTTGGAATGTGTCAGTTCTTCGCTGATCATTGCCCTGATTACACAACCGTAGTAGCACCATTGCAGGACCTGCTTAAGAAAAATAATCGATGGAAGTGGGACCATAATTGTGATGAGGCGTTCGCTCAGACCAAGCAACGATTACTGCATAATGTTAAGCTCGGATACCCGGATTTTAGCCTCAAATTCATAATTCAAACAGATGCCTCAACCATAGGTATAGGAGCCGTATTACTGCAGGAAAACCCCAATGATCCAAGCATAAAGACCTATATCGCCTTCATGAGCCGGAAATTGCGGAAGCATGAGATAAAGTACACTATCACAGAATTGGAAATGCTGTCTATCGTAAGCGCGTTGCAGTATTGGAAGAAGATCGTGTATGGTTTTCAGATTGTTATCCGTACCGATCACAAAGCGCTGACGTTCATTATGAAAACCAATATGGCAAGCGAGAGGGTTAGCCGTTGGGCATTATTTATCCAGCAATTTGATCTAACAGTCGAACATTGCCCCGGGAAACTCAATATTTTGGCAGACACATTGAGTCGACATCCAAACCCGGAGGAAGTCGTAATCCACCAAATTGAGTTGATAGAAGAGGATCAGGAGGTCTTAAGGAATTTGAAGGACATAGGAGCAATACAGAAGAGAGATGGGTTCACTAACTTGATGATAGAGTTCTTTAACAAAACATTGCAGCCAGACAATCCACAGTATGACAGAGCTAGTAAATTATCAGCGAGCTACCATTATTTGAATGGGGTTCTTCATAAGTTTTTGGATGAGGAACACACGAAACTTCGCATAGTCATACCATCTGAAATGCAAATACCGGTAGTCAACCATGTACACCGGGTCATTGGACACGGAGGTATAGGGAAGGTTTTGGCAACTATCCAAGAGACATTCGTGTGGGCCAAGATGAACCAAACAGTCCGAAATGTACTACGATCATGTGACGTCTGCCAAAGGATTAAACCTAATCCGTACTTACTTAAGCAATCTCCGCGCCCACTGTTACCTACTGAACCCCGCGAGATATTCGCAATGGACCTGTACGGACCACTCCCCAAGGCCCGTAGGGGAAACCAATTCATCCTTGTTAGTTTAGATGTATTCTCTAAATTAGTAGCCTTGTATCCGCTGCAAAAGGCAAATTCTAAAACTGTACTACGAGGAATTACTTCACATATCATTCCACAGATGGGGAAGCCTAAGAAGATCCTTACTGATCATGGTAGTCAGTTCACATCTGCTGCGTTTGCAAATCAATTACGACAACTAGACATTCAGCATGTACTTAGTTCGATTCGCCATCCCGAATCGAATCCATCAGAGAGGATCATGCGAGAGATTGCAAAATTCTGCAGGATCTATTGTTCCGAGGCACATTGGCGGTGGATTGACGTGGTGCCCATTATAACTAAATGTATTAACACCACGATCCACGAAGCAACAGGACAGATACCGGAAGTGGTTCACTTTAACAGATATCCGGCCAGGCCATGGCACAATGCAGTAGCATGTCCTGCAGATCCACGCGTATCCAGCGAAATTTGTATCAGAAAGACACGGGAACATTTGGAGGCACAAGCAGAACGACGATTGAGAAGGCTGAGGAATAAGCGATTCCACCGTCCGTTGAGGGTTGGCGAGCTCGTTCTAGTGAAGAAGCCTAGTGTGTCTAACCCAGAGCAGAAGGTGTACCACAAGTTTTGTAAATTGTTCGTGGGCCCTTTCAAGATTATACAAACTTATGACAACAATGCTTACAAAGTTCAGAGCTTGGATGGAAGTTCAGAGAACATCTATAACGCTGCAAATTTAAAGCTTTACCACACGCCAGCAGACCACAGGGAAGCAGAGGATGAACGAGAGGAAGCAGATGACGAGCCGGAAGAAGATGATGTCGAAGAAGAGGATGAAGAAGATGACGGAAGGGAAGAAGAAGTCCAAGTAATCCATACACCAATTGAAGCAAGGCCATGTCCAGAGTGTGGAGAGATAGACAGAGACGTGCAGGAATTTGTCAATGCGATCCATGACATCGAAAGACAGAACGAGGAGTTAAGGGTCAGGAACCAGATGTTGAGAGACGAAATCAATAGCCGTCGCAGAACAGAGGATCCAATATCAAATCATGATAGTGATGATAAGGACACATCATAAAAAAAAAAATCTCATGATGCTCACTAGATTTTTTTTACCTGGGCAAGAGGAAGATGAACCCGAGTGACTTAGGCCCATAATCAATCATGATTTGATCGGTAAAATAATATGAGACATTTATTGAAATACAGAGGAGTGTATTTGAAAATATTTCGTTTATGTAATGTTGAAATCAGAGCGAAGGAAGGACGACAGACTGGAGCCTGACGGATTAGCTCAACCCGACAACTTTTAGCTACTTCACAGCAGGGAATATCATTAGTTGGCGTACAAGTAAATACAGAGTCCACAAATAAGTCTTGGTCAGAAAGAGGAAGGGGGAGAGTCATACAAAGAAAACCCACCACATGAGTAAGACCTTGGGATATTTTTGGTAGGACGGAAATTCCATGACCTCATGGAAAATTACAGCGGCTGAGTGTACGTTCGCTAGCCTAAGTTCGAGCAGGTGGAGATTTAAATCACGTGACCGCTTGCCGGCCAATAGTAAAAATTTGATGGGAGACTCAGTGATACCATCTTAAGGAATGAGGGATGAGATATTTTCGTAACTACAAAAGTATTCAGTAATAAATTAATATGAGTACGCGGATGAATGTAATGAATTTATTAGAGGTCATGCATGGAAAAATAATCAATACTTAATGGCAAATTAAATAAATTGAAGGCTGGATTTCTTGGAAACCGGACAGCTTGAATCTCATTGGCTGAAAGGAGACCACGTTGTCAGGGACGCTTACGAAGGCGCGAAATGTGAGGAGCGAAATCCATCCATATCTCCTAAATCTGTGATCACCTGGAGTTCATATTTTATCCAGCAGATATGCTAGCGGAGTGGATTAATTTGATGTAAATTTTAACTTCCAATTCGGAGTGCAAGTACCGATATTAAAATCCACCCCCTCCCTAAGGGGCATGACGTCAACAAATCCGCGGGAAAAAGGCTTCATCCATATATACGGAGCTGAATTGACGGTCGCCAACCACTTGTCTTGAATCGTTGGAGCTGAATTGACGCTCGCCAGCACTTGTCTTGAATCGTTGGAGCTGAATTGACGCTCGCCAGCCACTTGTCTTGAATCGTTGGAGCTGAATTGACGGTCGCCAGCACACGTGAATTGAATATCGGGAGCTGAACTGTTGGTCGCCGGTAACTTAGAATTCTACGGACGTACAGTCATTTAATGGCGCGAGCATCCGCCAGTGTTTGTAAAGTGTGATCGCGCTCAAGCAACATGTTAAATCTGGAAATAGTTAACGTAGGATAGTGTTTGTTATTTATGAATAATCAGTGACGTAAAGTAATTACCCTGCAAGAGAGTAGTATAAAATATATCACCATAAGTACGTACATAATAGACTGTGTGACGAACAGTACTTTAAGGAAGTAGTAGCCTGTACTTAGCTATACCGAACCGATGTAATGAACACGTCAAGAATGCCGTATAAATCGGGCGTATCGCGACGGGCGAAATAGTTGACACCTCGTCGTACGTGTCCAGGTCCATTGTGCGGTAGGTGGACGAAGATTAAATAGTGTAAATATATTAAATTCTTGGGTCTAGGATAGAAATTTGTTGTATCCAAATTAAAGTATACAGTGTTAACGTAGTAAATGGTGAAGGTTTGTGGTAATCAAGATATGAGTGTAAAATAATAATAATGTGCCAGGAAATCTTTTGTGAAACTACGCCATCAAGGATGGAGGAGTAAAACGCAGAGAGGGGCTGGATGAAGCCTCTCGTCTGCAAAGCTGCAATGGAATACCGATAACTAAGATGAGTACTAAACTGTAAAATATATTTGGGAAATGTTATCGTGATGGGAAAAATGGGAATAATTTGATTATACTTGGTTACCTTCTGTAACAAGATGGGTCGCTTAACGACCCCATCCTAAATTTGTAGCACGGACAGTAGTAAATCATAATAATGTAAATAATCGGGTCTTTTATGTATTCAGTTTGTTGGAGATGTAAATTTGTATATATAGTGTAGTACGTTAAGTCATGCATGCATTCATATTTTCTTTGTAGTCGATAATTTTCTTTACATTTGATTTTGATTATGCTAGTTAAATAAGACCCGATATGTGCTTTTATGTTTTGTCAATTTTAACGAGCCATTTAATGACATGGAAGGAAAATCCAGCTTCGCCATACCAAGTGTGTTTTGTTGTAATTAATATGGTCATATTTTCAAAGTGAAGTTGTTAAATTTGTGAGATGCGATTAATATACAAATGTCCAAGTAAATCATATCTGGAGTGTTTAGTGCCAGAATAAATTGAATTTGTAAAAGGGGTTATGCGTTAAACATAATAAGAGTGGACTACCGTATTACAGGCGAAATTAATATTTTTTTTAATGATAATAATAATAATAAATAAATAATATAACTATTTTTTTTGTGAAGATATTATTTCTTTTTTAAATATGATTTGGAGATAATTATAATTTATGTGATCAAGTGTTGAGTTTATTGGGAATCATTTAATGACGGGATGTCGTTTTTTTATTATTTGGAATTGAAGTGCGTGGTAATTTAATTTGATCGAATAATAATATTCAAATGTAGATCGGTGCTAATAATCCGTACATGTTAATGAACGTGTGGTTTAAATTACGGTCCAATATTTTTTTACGTATAAATGTCGCGTTTTGAAGTTGCGATTCATTAGCCGGAACATGTAGTGCTAATATTACGAGACCATGATTGTCAAATTTTGGTAAATATAATTTCAAGATGTTACGATTATTTGTGGAGAATGAACTAAGGCATAGATCCAAATGAGATAGAAAATGTGAAAGAATTTGCAGTCAGATAATAAAAGGTCGTACGATGTCCGAAATGAATAAATAAGTCAGTTGATAATTCTGTGAGGAATAAATAAATGAATCGAGGAATATTGAGATAGAGATGAAAATAAATTCCGTACGAGAGACACTTAGGATATTGATATGAGTGTAAAATGTACGGGCAGTGTCACAGAGAAATACTGAGTTACGCAGCGGGTAGAATTCGAACCCGTGACAGCATGTACGAAATAAATAGACTGCACAGCTATTCGTTGAGATACAACGGATCTAAGGATAATGAGAGTTCAGATTCCACAGAAATGGTCGTATATTGTATTCATTGTAATAACGAGTGAGGACAATCATGATGTCGTGATAATAATAATAATAAATATTGCAGATAAAGGATTGGACCGCCTTAATTAATTGAGCGTTGATGAAGATGTTAAACAGTGAATTAATTTGTAATTGCAACCGATAATAATAATAACAATGTAAGGACGATGTTAAATCACCGCGGTCGGATTAATAATAATTGTCATAATAATAACTGTAATGATGTCGTTGGTTGATCAGTGAATTAATTTGTAAATGCAACCGATAATAATAATAATAATGTAAGGACGATGTTAAATCACCGCGGTCGGATTAATAATAATTGTCATAATAATAACTGTAATGATGTCGTTGGTTGATCAGTAAATTAATTTGTAATTGCGACCGATATCTTAATATATAATTTGGCGGAAGTGACCGGTTCATTAATGATAATAACCTTTTTAAGTGACGTGAATAATAATAATATCTTGAGTCACCTATTCATTAATAATAATAATAATCACGAGAGGGATATAATAATAATAACAGTAATAACCATTTGTGTTTGCATCCCGCATAATATGATGATATTAATCAAACGTGACAGTGCCAGGAACCGTTGAATAATAATAATAATAATAATAATAATAATAATAATAATAATAATAATAATAATAATTTCGAGGATGATAATATCGTGAATTAAATTATTTGGTGACGATATCCCTCTATTCGTATGTTGAATAATGAGAGTGATAATATTAGAATCATTTGGTTGCCTCGTTTTTGTACGGTTTCGTATGGGACGATGTGACAGTCATACTTGCGTGTTTGTTTACTTCGCTCGCGATGCGAGGGGGGTCACTGGGCACGGTATTTTCCCACCGCTTCTCGTTATCTCATCTGTGGCAGTAGTCTACTGAGGCTAACTGGTGACAATTCAGATCACATGTAAATAAAATGTAAATGCTAATTCATTGGTATGGCATCAGCTGGATATCGTAAGATAGGAACTGTCCGTGGAATCCAGTTTTCGCACTTCACGAGAAACATTACCCAGTCCGAGTACCGGTCTCGGAAAAATGTACATAGCCGGAGTACATCATCTTAGTTAAATCGGGAAGCCGACCGTAACATGGGTTATGCTCGGGCTCCCGATAGAAGGAAGCTATATCTTTGAGTGACGGTTCGATTCAAATGGAATCGATCCGTAAATTATACCTCCAAAATGTCATTTTATTTCAGAAGCAACGCAGCAAGATATTGATACCACTTGCGGTATGGCAAGTGATTTATATATGTAACATGTGTGTAAATTCAAATATTGTTGCCACGTGTATCAAAGTTTTATACGTCAAATGGCGTAATAAACCGCTCCTTCTGGCAAATTATTTCAAAGGAAACCACTCTCATAATCTTTTTATTGTAGTTAGATGATGCCCTTTTTAAAGTAATAGTCACTTCCTAGTCCTATCATGGAGTCCTTAAATTCAAGTTACAATCGAGCCTTCCCCCTTTTAATTTTTAGTTGCTCCGTTCATCCCCGTGTTCTATTATGCCGTTATATTTATATTTGATGATTTAAATAATGAACCGACACCCCTGAGATAAATGCTAGTCTGGGACTCGGGAGGTGGACGGGTGCAGTATGTATGTATAATGTTCAGTACCGTCGTCAAAATGTGCGGACCGTGCTGGAAACGGGTCCTGAACGGGTAATGACTACGATTGCAGTCCGGCCGCGGGTTCAGTACCGCCAAGGCACCCAAGACGACACCACGCCGGATCTCCTCAAGGATTTGATCCACATTAAAAATGCTTATAGGAAAACATGGCAAAGATTTAGGGACCAAACTGACCGGGTGGAATACCTGGACCTAGCCCGGCAAGTACGAAATGGATTGCTGGAAAAAGGATTGAAAAATGGGAGGAACGTTGCCGTAATCTCTCAGAAAACGAGTCAGATCGCGAATATCGGCGGGTTAGATATAAAACGATAAGTATTCAATTATAAATTTCAGTATAATACCGTAGCGAAGCACGGTATCTTGCTAGTATATATATAAAATAACTTGTCCTGACTGACTGACAGATTCATCATCGCCGAGCCAAAACTATTGGACATAAAGAAATGAAATTTTGGGGATATATTCATATTAAGATGTAGGTGCTCGCTAAGAGAGTATTTTTGGATATTCCGTTGCTATGAGAGTGAAAAGGGGGGTGAAATTTAAAAATGAGTGTATTTATATCTCAAAACTTTTAAAGTTTACAGATGTAAAAATTGGCATTTAGAATCTTCCTTAAAAATAAGGAAACACGTATTTATTTGTTTTCAGAAAATCCCAATAGAAGGGGTGAAAAAGGGTGAAAAAGTGGTTGAATGCCTTTAATCAGGATACCGGTACTTATATCTCAGAAACTGAACATATTACAGACTTGAAAATTCGTACTTTTCATCTCTTTTAAAAATAAAGAAACACATATTTTTCTGTTTTCGGAAAATCCCAATAGGAAGGGGGGAAAAGGGTGAAAAAGCGGTTGAATGCCTTTAATAGGCTATTTATATTTCAGAACCTGAAGATATTACAGACCTGAAATTTGGTATTTGGGAACTACTTTAAAAATAAAGGAACAGGTATTTTTGTCGTTTTTGGAATATCCAAATAATGGGGGGTGAAAAGGGGGGTGATTTTTTAAAACGAGTGTGTCTAAAACTTAAAACTTTAGTAGTTTACAGATGTAAAACTTGGTATTTAGAATCTCCTTTAAAAATAAAGGAACACGGTTTTTTCTCTGTAAATCCCAATAGTAGGGATGTGAAAGGGTGAATCATGGGTTGAAATGCCTATAATGAGGATACATCTCAGAAACTGAAGATAATACAGAACTGAAAATTTGTATATGAGATCTCCTTTCAAAATAAAGAAAGACGTATTTTTTGTGTTTGGAAACTCCAATTAATGGCGGTTAAACAGGAGTGACATATTGGGGTGAATTTTTTGAAAGACTATATCTACAGAATATCTGAGAAACTTAAAATGTTACAGACGTAAAAAGTGGGTATTTGGTATCTACTGTCAATGTAAAGAAACATAGGTGATTTGTTTTTTGGTACTCCACTTAAGGGGAACTAAAAAGGGGTAAAATTTTAAAATGTGAATATCTACAGTATATCTCAAAAAACTTAACATTTTACACAACTGAAAAATGGTATTTTTTATCTGTATTAAAAATAAAGAAACGTGTAGTTTTTGTTTTCGGAAATACCACTTGGGTGGAGAGGGGAGGGGGTTAAAAGTGACTGAAAATGGTGTTGAATTCTTTTAATTAGGCTACTGATATCTCAAAAATGAAGATGTTACAGACGTGAAATTTGATATTTGGATCTGCTTTAAAAGTAAAGAAACACGTATTCTCGGAAAATCCCATGAAAATGGGGGGGGGGGTGAAGGAATTGAAAAATTAATTGACTTAATTGTATGAGAATACATATATCTGATAAAAACTAAAGTTTTTACAGACATGAAAATTGGTATTTGTATCTCCTTTCAAAACAAAGAAAAAACACGTTTTTGGGGGGAGGGGAACCATCTTAGGTGGCGGGAGTGAAAAGGAGTTGAATTCCTTTCATGAGGACACATACACCAAAAACTGAAGAAGTTGGAGTCGTGATAATTGGTATTTAGAAGATCCTTTACTATTAAAAAAACAAGTATTTTTTGCCGGAACATTCACTTATGGGGGTCGGGGGGGAGGGTAGTGTGAAGGGAATTGAAAAAGTGAATTATTTTCATGGGGATACTTATATATATCAAAACTGAAGGTAATAGACGTGAACATTGGTGTTTGGAATCTCCTTTCAACATAAAGAAACACGCCTTCTTTTAATTTTTTTTGGGGGGGGGGTGCTATATAAACTTAACGGCAATGGGGTGTAAAAGGAGGTGAGACCAATTGTTTTTAGTGTTCATAATGTACTTATAAGGAGCCTCCGTTGATCAGGCGGCACCGCGCCGGCCTCTCACAGCTGGGTTCCGTGGTTCAAATCCCGGGCACACCATGTGATATTCGTGCGGGACCAAAAGGAGACGGGACAGGTTTTTCTCCGGATACTCCTGTTTTCCCTGTCATCATTCATTCCAGCAACACTGTCCATTATTTCATTTCATTTGTCATTCATCGATCATTGCCCCAGAGGAGTGCTTCGGCAGCCGGCACAATTCCTATTGTCACCGCTAGATGGGGCTTTACTCACTCCATTCCTGACCCTGTCGAATGACTGGAAACAGGCTATATAGTTTCGATGTACTTATTCTGATCGTAAACCGATCATTTTTAATCTTTCCTGGGTTCGTTTTCAACACCCATCTTTTCCTTCGGAGAACGTTCTTAGATTACAGTAGATTCTCCTGGCATATAAATAAAAATTTAAAAACATTTGAAATAAACGATAGGAATGAGATTGCCAGTGAAATTGTTCACCTCTATAATAAGGTCAATAATGCACGGAAGTATGTCATTCGTATCGCCAGAAATCTCGCACACTTGCCAACGCGCGACAATGGTGCTGGTCACATTGTCAACAATGACAATGGCAGCAGATGTAATTTACCGCCAAGTAGCGGTCTTGTATCTTGCTGTGGGGTCCAGAACATCTAATAATAATAATAATAATAATAATAATAATAATAATAATAATAATAATAATAATAATAATAATAATAATGTTCTGGACCGTCGTCAAATGTGCGGACCGCGCTGGAAACGGGTCCTGGACGGGTAATGACTAAGAATGCAGTCCGGCCACGGGTTCAGTACCACCAACGCACCCAAGACAACATCATGCCGGATCTCCTGAAGGATTTTATCCATATTAAAAATGCTTATAGGAAAAGATAGCAACGATTTAGGGACCCAACTACCGGGTGGAATACCAGGACCTAGCCCGGGAAGTACGAAATCGATTGCTGGAAAGAAAGATTGAAAAATGGGAGGTACCTTGCCGTAATCTGTTAGAAAACGAGTCAGATCGCGAATTTTGGCGGATTATATATATAAAACAATAAGCATTCAATTATAAATTTCAGTTTAATGCCGTAGCGAAGCACGGGTATGTTGCTAGTTTATATAATATGTAAGAAAACGTAAAGGTCCAATTATACTGCCTTGAGGAATTCCCCTCTTAATTGTTACAGGGTCAGATAAAAATCGTTTACAATTCTCTGAGTTGTACTTTCTACAAATACAACCACCCATTCAATCACTCCTTTGTCTAGTCCAGTTGCACTCAATTCTGCCAGTAGTCTCTCGTGATCTACCCTATCAAATGCCTTAGATAGGGACGTCGCGAAACAGTCCATTCGAACTCCCGAGTCCAAGCTATCAGCTATACCTTACTGGAATTGTACAAGTTGAGCGTCAGTGGAATAACCTTTCCTTAATCCGAACTACGTTCTATCGAACCAGTTATTAATTTCGCAAGCATGTCTAATGTAATCAGAAAGAATGCTTTCCAAATGCTTACATGCAATGCATGTCAAAATGACTGGCCTGTAATTTTCAGCTTTATGTCTATCAACCGTTCCTTTATACACAAGGGCTAATATAGCAACTCTGCATTCATTTATGCAAACAATAATCAAATAAGTACTTCAGATACGGTACTACATCCCGACCCATTGTCTTCAGTATATTCCCAGAAATCTTATCAATTCCAGAAGCTTTTCTAGTTTTAATCTTTTGTATCTTACTGTAAATGTTGTTGTTATAATAGGTAAATTTGAATAGTCCTTTAATATTAGCCACCTCCGCTATCTGGACATTATCCTTGTAACCAAAAATCTTTACATACTGCTGACTGAATACTTCTGCCTTTTGAAGATCATCGCATACACACTCCCCTTCTTCATTAATGATTTCTGGAATGTCTTTCTCGGAACCCTTCCATTTTTTCACTAAAATTTGTATGACTGCCAATTATGCTTGCCATCATGTTATCCTCAGCTGACTTCATTGCTAGATTCAATATCTTAGTAAGTTCCTTCAATTTCTCCTTACTTCCACAGCAATTTCTAAATCTATTTCTTTCAAACCTGCACCTCTTTCTAAGTATCTTTACTTCTGTGTTATAATATAGTAGGTCTTTACAATTCCTTACCACCTGTAAAGGTATAAAACTCGTTTTCACATTCCTCAACAATTACATTAGTTACTTTTTAAAAATTCCCTCATGGATGTTTTATCAGCTGTATGGTACTGCCCAATAGTCCTACTTTTAAGACCTTCCTTTCTATCATATTTATTTTTAACTACAAGAAAAACATCTTCGTGATCACTTAAACCATATATTACTTTGGTTTCTCTATAGAGCTCATCTTTACCAGCACCACATCCATAATACTCTTCCTTCAAGTTCGTTTCATCACTTTCTGAATAAGCTGTCGTTTCCATATTAACTTATTTGCCATTTGTTGGTCATACTTCCTGTCGTTCGCATTACTTTCCCAATTGACATTTGTTAAATTGAGATCACCCGCTACAATCACGTTCCTTTCCATATCATTACCCACATAGCTGATTATCTTATCAAATAATTCCGAATCAGCATCAGCGCTACTCTTTCCCGGTCTGTACACTCCAAAGACATTAAGTTGCCAATTATCTTTACAGGTGAGCCTTAAACATAAATTTCATGTTTGTCATTCTTAAATTTTTCGTAGTTTACATATTCTTCTTTCACCAGAATGAATACTCCTCCTCCTAACATTCCTATAATTTAGCTTAGCTACTCGGTGCTTCGCAAGGACAGCGATCATATGAGGTGGGTTCCTATAATTTCCCTACGATAGACACTCCAGTTCCGTGAGAAAAGTTCTGCATCCATTATACCATTTCACAGCCATGATTCAACTCCTATTACGATATCTGGTAAGTGCATATCTATTAAATAAATTTTATTCCTTTCTTAAGAATACTTTTACAGTTCAACACTAAGATGTTATGTCATCCCTACGTGACTTCCAAATCCCCGTACCCTTATTACCGCTCCCTAGACCACCCAGTTTCCCTGAATGTACCTCAATATAACACTTCTAAACTCATTTCCTAACTTATACGTACCACTGCGGTTTACGTGAAAGCCATATAGACGCAGATCTCTATCTCCTACCTACCCATTAGGATCTAGAAATCTCACTCCCAATTTTCCACATACCCAGTCCATAGTTTCATTTAAAACCCCAATCCCCTTCTAGTCAGTATCCCTCTTATACAGTATTCCACTTATTTAAATCTCCGCTTCCTTAAACTCACAAGTGCTGGATTTATCAGATTCCACAGATCCCCAACTATGTTGGTACTTATACCTGTTTGCCTTACGTTGTTGATACCAACGTGAAACACTACCAACTTCTCCTTTCCCTCTCTTTTTTTCTACTTTCTTCAACATCTGCCTTAACCTAATTCCTGGATAATTCTCTGCCCTGCTTCCCTTTCCTCCACACCACACTTTCCCCACATGTCCAACAATGGAATCCCCCATGACCAGAGTCTCAACTCTACCCACCTCATTTGATCCCCTCCCCTCCTGGTCAGCCCTGTCATTTCTGACGATTGCAGAAGCTGCTTCCTCCTCCCTGTTGTCCCTCCCACGACCTTATTCCACCTGCCTTTCCTTATCCTCTACTCTACATTTCCAATTCCTAACTTTTACTTCCCTCCTATTTCCGCACTTCTCAGCAACAGTTCTCTGTTCCTCATCTTCCCTCTACTGTTGTACCTGCAGTGACTCGTACCGATTTCTTACAGATACCTATCCTAAATTCTGATCCTGAATAGAGCCATTCACCTGCAATGACCTTCCCATTAAAACATTAGATCACCTGTCTTTTACAATTCCCACTTACCTTCCACATCTACTGTATCCTGTACATTGTTTGAGGGAGAACTTCTTTCCTTCCAGTCGTCTCAGAGAATCCTAATTATCTCCCTCAAACTCTCCAACTCCTCCCTCATAGACCTTAATGCCTGGTCACACCCACAGTTCTACACTTGCACTCCTTAGCCATTCTTGTCGGAATAATAAAATAAAATTAAAATAAAACAAATTATTCTGTCCACAAACAAATTAAAGGAAAGAAATATTGTCTACGATAGTACGCAAAAATCACATAACAATAAGGTAATGAATATACTGCTACACAACAATACTACTTAGTCATACTGTATTTATATCCTACAACACCCTAACAGGATGAAAACTGCCGTTAATTACTGATTACCGAATGGAATACACAAAACCATACAACTCTAAACTGCAGTTATACCTATCCTAATTACAACAACAAAATTCTAGTAAGAGAGTTTCTAGAGAAACTTCTACTACACACATAGTTCATAATAATAGAATAAGCACGCTAATTTCTAGCAAGATACTACATTACACTACAGTAATTCTTAAACTAATTACCATAGGTAATTACAATGCACAAACAGAAATGAAAATTGCAATTAAAGTTTGAAGTTCGCAAGAACTACTCAAGGAATAACAAAGAAGTTATATGTGTGGACAGATTACTATTACTGTTTTACCCAACTATGCTCTAATAGAAATGAATACTGCCGTTTGACTAAATGCTGAAGTATCAAAAGGGTTATCGTACACTAAGATATACACGAACATGGCAGGTTAATCGTAGTCATCTCCCAAACACACTGCATAGATGTATTCCTCTTCTGCAGAGTTTTTATTGACGGGCATCCGTTTATAATCCGTCTGCCTCATGCTTCAAAACTTGCCAATAATTATGCCGAACTCTCCCTCCTTGGATCACACTAAAGACCCCCGCAAGAAGACCTTATTGAGCTAGACTGCCCTTCACATTGACGACTTCGACCGCGTCTCCTGACTGCCGACTGCTTATTGTTATTGACAGCCCGCGACTTCTCCCCATGTAGGGGAGACTCTGCTAAATCCGCAATATTAAGGCAGCATCGGATGTATGGCGCATTTTGAGAATGGTTATCAAAACAATATTATAATTTACGACCGAGCGAGTTGGCCGTGCGGTTAGGGGCGCGCAGTTGTAACATTGCATTCGGGAGATAGTGGATCCGAATCCCAATGTCGGCAGCCTTGAAGATGGTTTTCCGTGGTTTACCAATTTCACACCAGGCAAATGCTGGAGCTGTACAACAATTATGGCCACGGCCGCTTCGTTCCCACTCCTAGCCCTTTCCTCTCCCATCGTCGCCACAAGACCTGTCTGTGTCGGTGCGACATAAAGCGAAATAATATAAACACATTTGTTCAGTACTTGAAAATAACAGTGTAATTTACTTTTGAATTAATTCATGTGATTGTAACAATTCGGCTACATTTGCAGCAGTTTCGGCCAATGACCTAGATGTTAGGTCCCTTTAAATAAACATCATCATCATCATCATCATCATCATCATCAGCCGAGTCGTGAATTCTTTGTCAATAACCCTGTGAATAAATCTACGTGAACTTAATAATAAATATTGCCGGGCTGAGTGGCTCAGACGGTTGAGGCGCTGGCATTCTGACCTCAACTTGTCAGGTTCGATTCTGGCTCAGTCCGGTGGTATTTGAAGATACTCAAATACGTCAGCCTCGTGTCAATAGATTTACCGGCACGTACAAGAACTCCTGCGGGACTAAATACCGTAAACTGGAAAAGTAGTTAGCGGGTCGTAAAGCAAATGACATTATTATGTTTCTAAAATGCTATTTGTTCGGGGCGTCGACCTAGAAAATTCTTTTGCCCCTACTAGCACCATATAGGTCTATATGTGAGGAACCTGCGTGTATTTTGTAAATGGCGAAAGTGTAAAGTGTTGATGGTGAGGAAAGGAACGTTAAGGACGACACAAACACCCAGTCCAGGGATATTAATTATTTACAATTAAAAACCCCTGACCCGGCCGGGAATCGGTCCTGGGGCCGCCGGGTGAGAGGCGGACGCGTTTCCCCCTAGACCGCGGGCCGGACAATATTTATTATTAGTAACAAATATTGTAAAACGACTCATATTAAAGAAGCATAATGCCGCTTTAGAAACAAAACCTCGTATCCCACATTGCTCTTCCAATCCATGATCTCCCTAAGACTGGTCACGCTTCCCAGCCACATATGGACATGCAGTAAATCAGAACAATTTCCGTAGTGTACCTATTCCAATGCTGACGTTTAAAGGAAAATGAACCTTAAATTCATTATACTGTAGGAGTGTCTAAATAATGACATTGATGCTTCCACGGCCCGTACTTATGTCTAAATACTTCACGTAAATGAACATTTCTACAGTACAAAAAAATCAAAGCAAAGTCACCTCCGTACAGGCAATGAAGGCCCTTGGAGGAGTGGAGGGTAAAGGCTTCCACCATTGTTAACCTCGGCACGTGATGGGGTAGAGTGGTTAGCTCTACGCCCAGCCGCCTTTGCCCCCCCTGGTACTCACTTTTGGTGTAGGCTGAATGAACCTCAGTGCCATATGCACCTCCGGAAGTCAAAATCTCCTTTCTTAAATTTTACGACTTCCTGACGGGGATTTGAACACACGTCCCTCCAGGCGAACCGAGTACGCCTTTAACGCCTCGGCCAGGCAGCCCTTATTCCTACAGTACGGTACGGTAAAATTGTTCTGATGACCTACATATCCATTCGTGTATGCCCGGCGTGACCAGTCTTAAGGATAACAATGGATAGGGAGGACATTGTCAAATACGAGTTTTCTTTTTCGTAAGCAACATATCTTACAAAACATCAATCCATACCTTCGTCAGCTGTCCTGGTTAAGATTAGTTGAGAGAAGTATGTACCACGCTGTTCCTCTCCGTCATAAAATCCTGCAAACAGGTAACCCTAACTACCGGTACTTCAGAATAGATTTCAACTGCCTTTCCCCTTCAGGTAAAGTACAGCACCCTGGGGACCATAAATACGATCCTTACTGACCATCCCCCTCTTATTACAGCAATAAGTACAACAAAGCACTTCTACCGGGAACCAAGCGTTCCTGGAAATCTATCCCGGCTGAAATTAGAGACATAAGTAACCTAAAGCTATTCAAAAGGAAGTGCCGCGCGTTGAGCAAAATCTCAAATGGATATAAAAAATACTAAACCTTACAAATAACTTTACATATAGTAATAAACCTCAAATGGTTATAACTGTATCTGGAGAAAACAATTCCCAACTTTCTAAAATAGTATGTGCGTCTTCCGCAATGCCTTTTACACAAGGAGGATAAGTCACTATATTTTCAGCACAAGTACGTGAGCGTGGATTTCTTCTTGGTGGGTGTCTGCCCCCCTTTGTCACGTTATCTTTCCTTATATGAAATTCTCATTTACCACCAACATATGTTGTTCGCCAGCTGCAGATTGCTCTGTAGGTACGGTTCCGTCAGCAAGTTCTTCTGGCTCGGACTGTTCATTTTCCGTATTATGTTCACTGTGTTCAGTGTTCGAGTTGATCACTAGGAATTTCACGAAACCAAGCCATCGTCACGCACTAATTCCGCAACACATTAATACAATAAGTTGCAAAGAACTGTTTCAACTATGAAACAACATACACCGAGCTCGATAGCTGCAGTCTCCTAAGTGCGTCCAGTATCCAGTAATCGGGAGATAGTGGGTTCGAACCCCACTGTCGGCAGCCCTGAAGATGGTTTTCTATGGTTTCCCATTTTCACACCAGGCATAGGCCTTCCCTATCCCATCGTCATCATAAGACATATCTGCGTCGGTGCGACGTAAAGCAAATAGCGAATAGCAAAAAAAAAAGGAAAAAAAAGGACAACATAAACAATAGCGAAACTGTAACACGCACAGAAATTAGCGCCAACGTGACTGGTCGCGCGTGAAGCAAAATGTTCACCGTTTACGGTCGCTGATAATTCCTACCTCCCTGTCCCTTCTCAAGGTCACAGATGTGCATTTCAATGCATCCTTCCTTCTCCCAAAACTGCAGTGCGAAGGTACATCAGGGCTCAAGTTCGAAACTACATGCTGTATAAAAGAGCACTGGCAGGTTAAAACACAGCAGTAACACATCGTCAAAAGTTAGCTTATTAGATAAATACTTCGTAAACGTAATTGTCAGAAATAGTACATTTTAAAAATTCCCAGTTTCGGTTTTATAATAAGTTAGTTTTATGTTAGCTGTGGTGTGTCCCACCAAAAGGTTTCTTCTCCTTTACGAAAGTTTGGGTGAAATTGCCTTTTTGCTGGCATACGTATCAGTATGCACGAATGTTGTACATATTTTAAAGTTAAAACAGATTCAGAAACATATTTCATGCAACAAACGTATATGATAAGTTTTTTTGTTTATTAAAATTGAAATTACAAATATCGTGGCACAGAATTATTTGTATTCAAACCTTGATGATAATAAAATTAATTTCGTGTGGCTATTTCTAGCCGAGTGCAGCCCTTGTAAGGCAGACCCTCCGATGAGGGTGGGCGGCATCTGCCATGTGTAGGTAACTGCGTGTTATTGTGGTGGAGGATAGTGTTATGTGTGGTGTGTGAGATGCAGGGATGTTGGGAACAGCACAAACACCCAGCCCCCGGGCCATTGGAATTAACCAATGAAGGTTAAAATCCCCGACCCGGCCGGGAAACGAACCCGGGACCCTCTGAACCGAAGGCCAGTACGCTGACCATTCAGCCAACGAGTCGGACACGTTGATGATAATAGTTCATCAAAATATAACATTCATAAGTGTAAACAATGACACTGATATAAAATAATATAGGTGGAGGAACTCGATAGAAATACATTTGAAAAACTGAAGTCTTAAATCGTAATCAATAAAATGTTATGGTTTATATATTTATATTAGACTGCCAGGCAAGTTACACAGTCAATAGTTATAGCAGGAGTTCAGGTTTGATTTGGTGGTATGGAGGACCAAATAGGAAAACATTTCTGCCTTTGATAGTGGCTCTAGATGGAGGGTTAGAATGGTCATCGAAGTCCTTTGATGCACTGACTTCAGGAGGATAATCAGAATCAATCTCAACATTGCCTTCTGTCATTTCCACCATCCCACTCTTTATCTAGGGTGGTGCGAACCATATCAGCAAAGTTCTTATCAGACATTCGAAACATACTTGGTATAGAGGTTACTAACAAACACTCGCCGAATAAAATCCCATGTTCATAAATGATTACCGGTCTCGCTGACCACCCCATCACATCTCTCACGGCAAAGTACGCCAGCAGATCACTGCTGGGGTTATTCAGCTTACTTTTGTTAGAGATTAATGTGAAGCACAGAAACCAATGGGCACGAACGTTTGCACTGGAAAAAGAAATGGAATCGAGTGGGGTGACGCACCACCCCGGTAAACACTCTAAGGTTTAATTACGATTAAATAAAAGTTTACGTTTTCATTCACTGTTAATTTTAAATTTATACTTTAAATTTTAAATGCCGATGGTGCACAGTTTATTCAGTGTAGCTATGTGTATCAATCAATCAATCAATCAATCAATCAATCAATCAATCAATCAATCAATCAATCAATCAATCAATCAATCAATCAATCAATCAATCAATCAATCAATCAATCAATCAATCAATCAATCAATCAATCAATCAATCAATCGCCGGGCTGAGTGGCTCAGACGGTTAAGGCGCTGGCCTTTTAACCCCAACTTGGCAGGTTCTATCCTGGCTCAGTCCGGTGGCATTTGAAGGTGCTCAAATACGACAGCCTCGTGTCGGTAGATTTACTGGCACGTAAAAGAACTCCTGCGGGACTAAATTCCGGCACCTCGGCGTCTCCGAAGACCGTAAAAGTAGTTTGTGGGACGTAAAGCAAATAACATTATTATTATTATTATTATTATTATTATTATTATTATTATTATTATTATTATTATTATTATTATTTAATCAATCAATCAATCAATCGACACTGATCTGCATTTAGGGCAGTCGCCGAGCTGGCAGATTACCTATCTGTTTTTTTTCTAGCCTTTTGTTAAATGATTGCAAAGAATTTGGTAATTTATTGAACATCTCCCATAAATATATGCTTTAGCATAATAGCAAGCTTCGTAGCCTGAGACCTGCCGTGACATTTACAAGTAAAAAACAGACGGTCGGTAGATGCAGAGTGGATCTCGACCCATAAGTGGCCACGGTTGGTCCGTGGCCCAAGAGCTCTGCACTCTGACAGGCGAACCGGGCAGAGGAGGGGTGGTCACGGCTCAACTGTGGCTCTACGCCTCTGCATTCGGGAGACGGGACAGGGCTGACCCTCATCGTCAGCTGTCCTGAGAATGTCTTCCTGCACTAAGGCGCATGCCGCGACAGTTCCTAGTATATGTAGGCCACGGCCGCCAACCTCCCAACCTTCTCCGAGCATCTCCTTCACCGTAACAAATCTCCCGGCCTGAGGGACGGCGTCACCGTCTAAGAGGCCCACCTCCCTCTTCAGGGGAGGAATGAGAATATTTTAGTAGTTTTAAGAAAATAACACTTCATGAAACAGAAAATGCAAAATGCTCTGTAGTTTCTTAATGCTACCAACAAAAGGATCCACTGCTTAATCTACCACCTTTACAATGTACAGAATTTTAGAGGGCGCAGTAAGTTTGACAGACCACCTCACGCTGAGGTAAAGCCACAGGAAGTTGTGACACTTGCATGGAGAGATACTTACACGGAACGCCAAACATTCCAGAAAATTACTAAGCAAGTGTATGTCAAAGAGTGACACTTGCACGGAGGCCCAAGGAGGGTTTGAATGCAGAAGCAGGGTAGGGAAAGGCCCACCAGGTAAGTGGGGCTAATTGCTCCAGTTGATACCTGTGTGACAACTGGTGTTCCGCGTTGAAATGTTGATTGGTGATAATTGTTCTACAGCTATAGAGTTGACTGAGGCCACCACCAAGGGGAAGACTTTGTTGACTTACAATGGATATCAGTATAGTGTGCACTATACCAATACATACCAGCTGATTTATTGGTGGTGCGTAGATTTAAAGAAAAGTATGTGTAAACGAAGAACAACAACAAAAGAATTGCAGTTTTAAGCGAGGCAAGTCATGTTTGAATTACAGATGAAGCGGCGAATGAAGTGAAAAACAAAGTATAGTAAATGCAAAAGAAAGTTCAAGAAAAACAGAGTGTCCGCCTCTATAGCGTAACGGTTAGTGTAATTAGCTGCCGCCCTCGGAGGCTCGGGTTCGATTCACGGTATAGCCAGAAATTTAAGAATGACAGGAAGGCTGGTACGTGGTTATAATTGTACATGCAGCTCACCTCCATTGGGGGTGTGCCTGAAAAGCGCTGACCACCTCGACCTCGGTATGAGGATTTACCGAAGAAGTAGACCGACTCTTCAGTCGAGGCTATGACTTTGTGACATCGCTGCCATCACATGGATGTGCCAAACCATCATTATATCGCATCCGACGGAAAAGAATGGGACCTACAAGAGACCCGATCGATTCTGAAAGAGTAGTACTATAGGAAAACCACATAGTCATGAACGACGGTGAAAAATTCCTTCTTGAAGAGGCAGCAGAGGGCCTGAAGATAGAATATTAGTATTTGCCAGGGATAAAGGAAAATCTGCGTTATGAAGTTGTTCTTCGTTCTTCGCTAACGGAGCCTTTAAAATTGCAAGCAAGCATTTTGGGCAGTTAATTACCATCCATGCCAATTTTGGAAGTTCTTGGGAAGAAACCAACACAATTCCACTGTCTACAGTTAATTGCCATTAAATATATTAGTGCTGAAGGGAGATTTGTGTATTTTGTGACTGTGTTTAGTTAGTTTAATGAAAAATATTGGTTTGTGATGCCAAGGTTGTAGGAGCTTACTTTAAAGCACACGGCCTTTACAGGTATTTGAGTGCAAATATTCCCCATAAACTGAATAATATCTTGAGAATCCTTTACCAAACAAAAAATGGGAAACATATGATCCTTTCTCCAAAGCTGTCAAGAAAACGTACCAGGATGAAACCCTGTGACACTTATTAATTATGGACTTGTAATTCGCCATCCTCCAATCGCCTAAAATACTGTTTCCTGAATCTGAGACTTTTGGTTGTAAATTTAATCACCGTATAAGGAGGAAAGTAAAATATAGTGACCTTGTTTCTGCGTACAGAAAAATGAACAAATTTCGACTTTAGATTGGAATGTTTTCAGCACCAGCGCATGTTCCCCTAGAAATGACTGATGATGATTGGCTAAGTGTTCAGGTGTTTCACGACTATGTTGTCAATCAATGTCTGCATAACGATCATATGCCAAGGAATATGTGGAACTGTTGTAGAAGGCACCGCCAGACCAATAACTTTTCTGAACGCTGGATCCACGGAATAAGAAGTTTAATTTTGAGAGGGCATCCAAATGTAGGCATATATTAACGGATCAAGACTCTTGGAGATGACGCAGAGTACTACGGTCACCAATTTAGAGGATAGTTTCGAATGTCGATGGGAAAGGAAATAAGATATATCGATGACGGTATTTCAAAGGTTAAAAAACAAAACATGAAGTTGATGGCAAACTAAGACCATTCCTTGTTTGCTTGGCTCACGGTCAGAAACTGCAGTGAAACTATGACTGGAATATTACTGGGCTAGTAAATCATGTAAATATTGTAAATACATAAATATTCTGAATCAGAATTAAGACAAAACTTGACAATGGAATATCAATGGATAATCATGTAAATATGTAAATATTTAGGATCAGCATTAATAAATAAAAGTCCACCTCTGTGGTGTAGTAGTAAGTGCGATTAGCTGCCAGCCCCGGAAGCCCGGGTTCGATTCCCGGCTCTGCCACTAAATATGAAATGTGGTGTGAGGACTGGAACGGGTTCCACTCAGCTTCGGGAGGTCAACTGAGTAGAGAGGGTTCGAGTCTCACCTCAGTCATGCACAAAGTGGTTTTCCGTGGTTTCCGACTTCTCCTCCAGGCAAATGCCTGCATGGTACCTAACTTACGGCCACTGCCGCTTCATTCCCCCCTCCTTTTCTATCCCTTCCAAACCTCCCATCCACCCACAAGATCCCTGTTTAGCGTAACATGTGAGAACGCCTGGGCGGGGTACTGTTTCTCCTTCCCAGTTGTACCACCGCCCCAAATTCTCACGCTCCGGGACACCGCCCTTGAGGCGGTAGATGTGGGCTACCCCGCTAGGTCCGAGGGAGAAACCGACCCTGGATGGTAAACAAATTCAGAAAGAAAGATTTTAAAATCTTGACAAATTTACCTAAACTGAACAAATATATCTATGGGAGACGCAAAGAAACTACCTCCCCGTGGTGTTCCTCGGAATCAGCGCGAGGTTGACTCTTATAATGTATGTCATTAACAGTTATTAATAAATTGCACCTAAATTCACTACCGTGATTACAAAGTAAAACATGATGTACTGTACGCAGGGGCGAAGCGTCAGAGGAGACAGGGTAGACAGCGTGTACCCTTAACATTTTGTGAAAGAAATATTGTCTAATTAATTTAATTACTTTTTAGAACATTAGATATTTCCAGATGCGTGACATTATTGTATTCCCCGCTTTACTTATTTTCGTCTCACTTCGGCAATGCTAAGGCTCGCGTTAGTTACACGAAGCACGTAGGCGAAAGTAGACGTTGTCCATTATGTGTATTTTACCTTTGATTTTCAAAGCTTTCAGGTAGAGCAACACTAACGCTGTCTGTAGGTGCTGACTGTGGAACTATGACTTTCCTATAGCGAGATGTCTCCGCCCAGTAAACAGACTTACGAGCGTCTCTTCTTGCTCTCATTGGCTAGTATTTGGATCTCTCTTATAAAAGGTGCTCTTATTGGCTACCATCTTAGACATGCTTTTAATGTTATTAATTTGAATTTACTTTATTATAAGACACGTCTAAAAATAAATTAATAAATTTTAAATACGAAGTATAGTAAACTTACACGTAATAAATGAATGACAGCATCAAAACCCTTCAAGTACGTGCATTTTCTTGCTCGCCAATATTAGTTGCGGTATTATAACCCCAATAACTATTGGCTTCCAGTCTTAATAAGCTACTCCAGAGTACGCATACGGAAAAAAAATGCTTAACTTGATGGTGAATATTCCGTTAAAGTCAGTTTCTAGTGAACGCGCTATGGGTGCATTCAAATCAATTAAAACGTAGTTAAGGAATTGGATGACCAACCAGAGACCGTCTAACTTGGGAACTCTAGCTATAGAGAAGAAATTTCTGTGGAATCTTAGCAAGACGCCTGACTTCAAGACGAGAGTAATAGGTATATTTGTCGAAATGAAGGACAGGCGGATTAACCTCATTTACAAGAATATTGTTTAAGTTGACTTGTACGAACAACTATTTATTTCTTATTTCTCTTATTAAACCTACAGAACAATGAAATATATTGCTATTTTTATTCTAAAAGTACGTTGTTATTTGACAACTCCCGCGGCCTATTTCGTCTACATTTAAAAATAATGTAAGTGCACGTAGGGTTATTGGTTGTTATAGGGTTTTTCTTATTTTCAGAGTCATTAACATAATACTGAATACAGATGTATAAGTCGAAAACAAAATTCCATATAATAATATGATTAAAACAGTTTAAATAAAAGAAATCTCTGTCTACCCCCTTACTTGGTTCACGCTTCGCCACTGACTGTACGTGTCTTAATACCGGAGTATATGAAACTTGCACTTCCGTGCAAATGTCACCATTCTATTTCTGGCTCACCACAGTTGAGTTACAGGGATCTGGTAATACAAGTTTGTCTAAAAGGCTCTCGACACGTAACATTCACCACATCACTACACTGTTTCTGTAGCGTACTTGTTACACTTCATATGGCAGCATTTCTTTTCAGAAACTTTGAGGCGTGTTTCCACAGCCAGCCACTATGTATCTTCACTCTAAGCTTAAGTTTACATGTTACGTATTTACTCCTTACATTCATACTGCTGTTAAATGTTCCCTTTTCGGGCGAGTTGGCCGTGCGGTTAGGGCCACGCAGCTGTGAGCTTGCATCGAGGAGATAGTGGGTTCATCCCACTGCTGGCAGCCTTGATGGTGGTTTTCCGTGGTTTTCCACTTTGACACTAGGCAAATGCTGGGACTCTACCTTAATTAAGACCACTGCCGCTTCTTTTCCGCCCCTAGGCTTTTTCTATACTATCGTCGCCATAAAACCTATCTCTGTCGGCGCTACGTAAAACAATATGTAAAAAAAATCTCTTCACCAGTAATATTATGTATCACAAATCTTTCTCCTGAACCGGGCTGAGTGGCTGAGACGGTTGAAGCGCTGGCTGGCCTTCTGACTCCAACTTGGCAGATTCGATCCTGGCTCAGTCTGGTGGTATGTGAAGGAGCTCAACTACATCAGACTCACCGGTAGATTTACCGGCACGTAAATTAACTCCTGCTGGACAACATACCGGCACCTCGGAGTCCCCGTAAACAGTAAAAATGGTTAGTGAGACGTAAAACCAATAGCATTATAATATCATACTCATGGGCTGATATCCATTACGAATATATATTTTTCTCGGTGGTGGTGAGTCAAAAGACCGACATTTCGCTCCACTTTTGCTTAAGCTGGCGTATGGGATGTAAGTAATTTCGTGACAGGTATAAACAGAGGACACTACCAGAAGGTACAGCTATTGTGTCATGTTTCGATCAGAAAAAGAGAACATCATACAATCTAATTATATTTAGAGTTAGATGCAAGAGTTGAACCTCAGTGGCTGAGGCGGCACCGTTGGGTTCCGTGGTTCAATCCCGGTCATTCAATGTGAGTTTCGTGCTGGACAAAGTGGAGGCGGGACAGGTTGTTCTCCGGGTTCTACGGTTTTCCCTCTCTTCTTTCATTCCAACAACCCTATCCAATATCATTTAATTTCATATGTGTGTGTTTGAGTTATCAGTCAATAGACTTGTTTGATGCCACCCTATCCTCAGCTAACCTGTTCATTTTTACGTAACTATTGCATCCTACATCTGCTCTAATCTGATTGTGATATTCATACCATGGTCCACCCCTATAGTTCTTACCACTTACACTTCCTTCAAAAACCAACTGAACAAGTCCTGGGTGTCTTGATTTGTGTCCTATCATTCTATCCCTTCTTCTCGTCATATTTAGCCAAATCGATCTCCTCTCACCAATTCGATTCAGTATCCCTTCATACGTGCTTCGATATATCCATCTCACCGTCAGAATTCTTCTGTAATACTACATTTCCAAAGCTTCTATTCTCTTTCTTTCTGAGCTAGTTATCGTCTATGTCTCACTTCCATACAATGCCATACTCCAGATGGAAGTCTTCAGAAACATCTTTCTAATTCCTATATCAACGTTGGAAGTTAGCAAACTTCTTTTCTTAAGAAAGCTCTTCCTTGCTTGTGCTAGTCTGCATTTTATGTTCTCCTTACTTCTACCATCGTTAGTTATTTTACTACCCAAGTAACAATATTCATCTACTTCCTTTAACACTTCATTTCCTAATCTAAAATTTCCCGCATCACCTGCCTTCCAGCACTCCATTACTTTTGTTTTGCACTTATTTATTTTCATCTTGTACTTCTTACCCAAGACTTTCGTCCATATCATTCAGCAACTTCTCCAGATCTGCTGCTGTCTGAGATAAAATAACAATATTATCGGCAAATCTCGGGGTGTTGATTTCCTCTCCTCGGACTGTGATTCCCTTTCCAAATTCCTCTCTGATTTTCCTTTACTTCCTGTTCTATGTAAACATTTTATATATCAGTCATTAATCATTGCCTCAGAGGAGTGCGACAGGGTTCGGCAGCCGGGACAATTACTACCCTCGCCACTAGATGGGGTCTTCATTCGCTCCATTGCTGACCCGGTCGAATGACCGGAAACAGACTGAGGATTTTCATTTTTCATACGCAAGAGTTGCTATACGACTCTTAGTGTGCAAATTAAAATCCACAGCCTGTTTCCAGTTTCAACTGAATCAGGAATGGAATAAATGAAGCCCCCATCTAGCGGCGAGGATTGGAATTTTGCCTGCTACCGAAGCCTGCCGCTGTCGTACGCCTCTTGGGCAATGATTAATGACTGACACACTATATGAAATGATGTTCTATAGTGTTGCTGTATGAAAGATGACAGGGAAAATTGGAGTAGCAGGCGAAAAGGCCCGTACCCCTTCCACTTCGTCCGGCACAAATTTCATATGAAGTGACCGGGATTTGAAGCACGAAACCCAGCGGTGAGAGGCTGGCACGCTGTGACTCGAGCCACGGAGGCAAACAGTGTGCAAGTGAATCATAACAAATTAGGAGTATCGTTACAAATCATGTGGTGCCCACTGAACAAAATTTTGCTAGGAAATCAAAAAAAGAAACCAATAAAAGCTGCTTATAGCCAAACCTAGCGGACAGTCCCGGATTTTCAACGCTGAGAGCGAGCCCCGAAGGAGAGAGATAGCGAATGAGTGGGAAGCAGATAGACGGTAGTGTGGTGAATGGGCGGTACATTCCATAAAACATAGAAAGAATTAAAATATATTCCTTTGAAATAGAATAGGATGTCGCCTGGAATTTCTTCGATTTCATCAACTAAGTTATGTCAGGGGAAACTGTAACGGCAGAATGAATACGTAACCCTACTTCCGAAGCAACGTCTGACAAACATGACCTACTCTTAGTCAGGTTTCTTGACTAATGTGTTTGCAAAGGTATGTAGAACCAAACATAGTAACTAATTTACATACCAGTGTGTGGATAAGTGGGAACGCTCTTTCTTCTAATTTCGCAATGATGTCGCCTGGAATATTGTAATACCTATATCTCAAAACGGTGTTACACTAAAGGCGTATCAGTTCTCTTTGAAATGTGAATGGAATCTGCTCAAGAATGTATGGAAAAGAGCTCCATAAAAATGTTTCATTCAAGTTACAACTCTAGGTACAAACAATGAATGTTCCATATTCATAATATGCTGCCGCTTTTCCCACAGTGTTGCACATGTCGATTTGGCACTGTTTTACCTCCGGATGTCCTTCCTGATGCTAACCCTACCATTTGCGTTTGACCAGAAGTCGCGACAGCTTCTAGGTACGACACAAGGGACGAAGCTAAAGACATGAGTCGTGATGGACAGTGCGAGCTCTATGAAACATGTGCATATTCATTATTTAACTGGCCATTGTGCAGTAATTACAGTAAATGTGAAACTAAAACACAATTGCTCTACCATATTGAAAAAACACAACAGCAACACAGTTCGAACAGTTGACGCGGACGGAACAGATGTTTATTGTCAAGCCTTGAGACTTGAGACTGGCACATGCGCAGGAGCTATGCTTACCCCTCGCACCCCTTACCCTGAATCCACGTGACTTTTCGTCAGTATGTGCAGGGATGTAATCACTATTGCATGTTTCTCTGGTGACTGGTAGTGTGGTGATTTGTATGGATAGGAAGAGGATATTGTTAGAACAAACACAAACACCCAGTTGCCGACCCAGAAGAATTAATAAAACGTGATCAAAATCCCTTATCCTGCCGAGAATAGAAGCTGGGGCCCACTGAATCAAAGGCCCCAGCGGGGACCAATCAGCCAAGGAGTCGGACAATTGAATGTTCCGTCTTAAAAGCACGAATTCTGTCCCACATAGCACCATTAACACATTTTTTAGATTGCAATATCTACTAAAAGGTCAAGGTGAGCAGTCTAGCGCGTGGGTTCTCATATCGCCATAGCCGCAGTACCGAGAGTAGTCGGGGCTCAGCCCTCGGCAGACTAGGGCAGCATCAGCGTTCACTAGTCTTCAAACGCTGAGCTCGAATGGCCTGAGGCAGGTAATCACGAAGCCGTACAAGTGTACTCTTTATGCATGCTCTCATAAAGTATGAAAAATAAAATCATTTCATGATTGAATTTTACGAAAATCGGATAAACACTTAGAACATAATATATTTTGATCAGCACAATAGGAAAGATAACTGTTTAGAATTACATTGAATTAATTAAATTAAGGGACTACATTGTCAGTAAAGAAATCAATGCTTTAATAAGAAATATTGTGCATAAGAGATAAAAAGGTGTAATGCGACAGGGTTTATTTCTATGTTTAGTGCTCCACTACATCGATAGGACTGTCTTGCTCCAACATCAAATTGCAGCTAAGCTCATCTGTCCAGTGCTGTCGTATGCGAAATAAAAAAATGATGCCTAATTTGCAGAATATCCACCGTAAAAATGCAAAGAACTTCCATTGTATCCAACGTAATAAATTTGTCTGTGGACGCAACATGGTCTGCTCCGGCAATTTTGGTGGACAAAATACGACTTAAAAGACACTCACATTTCAAGGCCTCATTTGAACCAGTAAAATACAAGGTGTCCGCCTCTGTGGTGTAGTGGTTACTGTGATTAGCTGCCACTCACGGAGACTCGGGTCCAAGTCCCGGCTCTGAAACGAAATATGAAAAGTGGTACGAGGACTTGAACGGGGTCCACTCAGTATCGCGAGGTCAACTGAGTAGAAGAAGGTTCGATTCACTCCTCAGGCATCCTCGAAGTGGTTTTCCGTGGTTGCCCACTTCTCCATTCAGGCAAATGCCGGGACGGTACTTAGGCCACGGTTGCTTCCTTTCCCATTCCTAGCCCATCCCTTCCAATCTTCCACTCATCTCGCACAAGGCCCCTGTTCAGTATACCAGGTGAGGGCGCCTGGGCGATATACTTGTCCTTCACTCTCCAGGACACTGCACTTGAGGCGGTAGAGGTGGAATCCCTCGCTGAGTCCGGAGTGAAAAACAACCCTGGAGGGTAAACCGATTAAATAATAATAAAAAATACACGGTTTTATTTCCCAGCATAAAAATGCACGAAATCACATGGAACTCAGTTTTTCAATGAGTGGATATACAGTAATATGGATTGCAAAAAATGTTCTCAAACATAAAAATCTGATTTATTTTAGCGAGCCTGCCTCTAACCCGGAGGATACGGGTTCGATTCCCGATCACGTCGTCATTTTTACCTGGATTAATGGGCACCACTCAGCCTACATGAGAAAATATAATTGAGGAGCTACACGTCGGTGAGACAGCTGCCTCGATCTGGAATAATGTCCGAGAAGATTCGTTATGCTGACCACGCGTTTCCTCATAATGTGCAGGCCTTCGGGCTGAGCAGTGGTTACTTTGTGGGACTACGCCCGTCAGGGCTATTGTGCCCGGGGTAGCAGGGGGTAATTTATTGATCTGATAAATGTCGTATACTGTAGGATCATTTCTTCGTTCTTTTTTTCATTTGGCTTTACGTCGTACCATTGCAGACAGGTCTTATGGCAACAATGGGATAGGAAAGGGCTGAAAGTTGGAAAGAAGCGGCCGTGGCCTTCATTAAGATACCGCCCAATTTGCCTGGTGTGGAAATAAGAACCCACTATCTCCCGAATGCAAATTCACAGGTAAGAGCCCCTAACCGCACGGCCAACTCGCTTGGTGTTCCATGTTCTCAGATGATCTTTGCAGCTATTATATTCTCATGTGTGCTTCAGCTAATGCCTCGTGAAGAGATGGAAGTGACCGAGATATTCCCAGCCATGTGGGACATAGAACCTAATATGACCCGTGATGAAATACAAGTGGCTGCAGCATGTTTCACGGTCTTCCTTTGTGTGTTCACATCCGGGCCGAAGAGGGGGAAAGGGAGGGGGCGTATTCAATGTACCCTCACCCAAGTTAAATTGGCGCGTCAGGCGTATCTCTTAACAAGCCCATGGGTTGATGACCCTCTTTCAAGAGTGGGGTTTTTACAGCGCCTATTGCCGTTTATTGAGGCTCAGAGGCTCCTCACAAGCGAGTGATTTATTCAAAGGTTACCTGCCTTAATCGTAAACATAGTAAATTGACGTGTAATTACGTTCGGTACTCTCATTACAGTAATGGGACGAATCGATATATTGCCCCTCTGGGGACAACTATAGAATCTTCTCGGCAAGTCTGACATTGCTGTCACTTGCTTCCCCTACCACCTCTCATTTTTGGCTTTTCTTGGTCGTATCCCATTTGATTCCGACCTCAAAGATAGTGGAATTGTAAAAATAAAAGAGTGTGTTCATCATTCAGATTTCCCTTCTTCTAAACCAGTCGTACACGAAATAATGGGAGATATGGAAGTAATTACCGCAATAAAGCCTCATAATTTCGCTTAATAGATAGATGGTGTAGTTGTTAGCATGATTGGCCTGTCTCCAGTCATTCGACCAGGTCAGGAATGGAATGAAATAAGCCCCAATTTAGCGGCGAGGATAGGAATTGTGCCGGCTCCTCTGGGGCAATGATTAATGGCTGACAGATGAAATGAAATGCATCATTTTTTTGCAATTTGCTTTACGTCGCACCGACACAGATAGGGACAGGAAGTGGCTAGGAGTGGGAAAGAAGCGGCCGTGGCCTTAATGAAAGTACAGCCCCAAGTATTTACCTGGTGTGAAAATGGGAAACCACGGAAAACCATATTCAAGGGTGCCGACAGTGGGGTTCGAACCCACTATCTCCCGAATACTGGATACTGGCCGCACTTAAGTGACTGCAGCTATCGAGCTCGGTGAAATGAAATGATATTGGAGAGTGTTGCAGGAATGACAGATGACAGGGAACAGCGGAATACCCAGAGAAAATCCTGTCTCGCCTCCGCTTTGTCCAGCACAAATCTGACATGGAGTGACCGGGATTTGAACCACGGAACCCAACGGCGAGCGGGCGGCGCGCTGCCGCCTGAGCCACGGAGGCTCACACATAGGAACCTTCCACAATGTTGTATTTGGATTTCGTAGTTTTCATAGTTCTGAGTCCTTAAAGAATACACACACATACACTGAGGAGAAAGAAGAAAGTGTAAACATTACAACTGTATTATTTTTAGTTATTTTTTCCGATGTTTACCACGTCAAACTTTATGATATAAAATCGGTGTCTTTTAAGAATATGGTGATAGCATTATTCACCTCTGGTTGTTGGGATGATAAAATACACTGTAAGTTGAGTGTTATTTGGAAGTTGATTGAAAGTAAAGAAGTTATTTATTTTTTCCGCTGAACATTCTAAGGATGGCACGAGAAGAAGATGTAGTTGAGGTCAGCGATTGCTTGACGGTCACAGGAGCAGTAAGGCGTGTTTAGGGCTCCTATCCGATAGAGATTGTTTGCAAAATTGCCGTAATTGACCCTCATGTGAATAAGAGAATTGACGTATCGGCGATAAGCATTCCATTTGGAGAACCGAGGTGAGTGAGGAGGGTGTGCTAGAATTGCAGCGTAATGTTTTACCCGTTGCCTGTTTTAAAGATTCCATTCTTCTTCAATTTGCGTTCCTCGTTATATTTATATCACTTGAAGAAAGACCGATGCGAGATATAAACTGAGATTATCTTTCTCCTTCAGTTCCATATAGACGCGCAGGTCACCTACGGGTGTCAAATAGAAAGATCTGCATCTGGCGAGTCGAACCCGTCCTGGGATATCCCGGCACTATAAAAGCCATACGACATTTGATATAAAAAATTGGGTACGTGATATACGTTATGGCGTGATATAGGCAAGTAAATACCATACATCACGGTCTGTCTGTCTGTCTGTCTGTCTGTCTGTTAACACAAAGGCTGGTTGAATCCCCAGATAGCACCACAGAAGTGGTTAGGCTTACACGTATTGTTACGAATAGAACTCTGCCCACCGGGCGAGTTGGCCGTGCGGTTAGGAGCGCGCAGCTCTGAGCTCGCATCCGGGAGATAGTGGGTTCGAACCCTACTGTCAGCAGCCCTGTAGATGGTTTTCTGTGGTTTCCCATTTTCACACCAGGCAAATTTGCGTTCCTTGTTATATTTACATCACATGAAGAAAGACCGATGCGTGATATAAACTGAGATTATCTTTCTCCCTCAGTTCCATATACAAAATTAGGGTACGCTGTATCTTAATTACGGCCACGGCCGCTTCCTTTCCATTCCTAGGCCTTTCCTGTCCCATCGCCATAAGACCTATCTGAGTCGGTGCGACGTAAAGCAACTAGATAAAAAACTCTGTCCGTTTCATTACTCCAATTTATTTTACGATGACCCAATAAATGCACACACACACACACACACACACATATACATATACATATACATACACACTGACTGAGCAAATGGAATGAGATAACGGAGCACTGATGCGCAGGTGTGTTGTCTGCGCACCACACGCCCCCTGTACCAGCGGCAGTTGTATAGGAGACCTTGTGAGCAGTGGCTGTGCATGTGACAGGTGTAACATGGAACGTCGTCGTGAGCTGACACCGTTCGAAGCGGATATGGTGGTCGGTGCCCGACGGATGGGAATGCGAGTTCGGAAGTGGTGCAGGAATGCCGAAACCTGTCGCACTCCCCTGGGGCAATGATTAATGTCTAACAGATGAAATGAAATGATATTGGAGAGTGTTTGTGGAAAGAAAGATAACAGATTGAAACGGAGTACCCGGAGAAAAACCTGCCCCGCCACCGATTTGTACAGCACAAACCTCACATGGAGTTACCAGGATTTGAACCACGGAACCCAGCTATGAGAGGCCGGCGCGCTGCTGCGTGAGCCATGGAGGGGTTATTATTATTATTATGATTATTATTATTATTATTATTATTATTATTATTATTAGACTATCAGGGTGAGATTAGCGTAATCTCGTGGCTGCCGGCCTTCCTCTCGGATGGCCTAGGTTCGATTTCCGGTCGATTCTGGGTTCGAATTTTCATCTGAAAAATCATGTGGTGTCAGAAAAGACATGCAACCTTAAACCCCTGGCCAAAATCAAAACGAGCCTGGGGGAGGGAGCTCCGGCGTCTCAACAAAAATCTTGGATAAGCTGAAGAATGTTGTTTGTTATTATTATTATTATTATTATTATTATTATTATTATTTATATTACTCTTTCTGGCTCCATGGCTAAATGGTTAGCATGTTAGCTTTGATCCAAGGGGTTCTGGATTAGATTCCTTGCTGGGTCGAGGATTTTAGCTTTCGTTGATTAATTCCTTTAGCCTGGGAGCTTGGTATTTATGCCGTCTTCATCATTAGAATTCATCTTAAGTATTCTGATCCTCACAGACGCAGAGGTGACTAATAGGGCGTCAACTTGAAAGGCTTGCATCAGATAATAATAATAATAATGACCGTTTTGGGTTGGCCATGCCGTTAGGGGTGCGCGGCTGTGAGCTTGCATCCGGGAGATAGCGGGTTCGAATCTCACTTGTCGGCAGCCCTGAAGATGGTTTTCCGTGGTTTCCCATTTTCACACCAGGCAAATGCTGGGGCTGTATCTTAATTAAAGCCAAGGCCGCTTCCTTCCCACTCCTATTACTTCCCTGTCCCATCGTCGCAATAAGACCTACCTGTGTCGGTGCGACGTAAAACTAATTGTAAATAATAATAATAATGATAATGATATTCTGAGCCCATGTTGGCGGGTTTGATTTAGGGTTAGACTGGTGGTATTCGAGAGTGCTCAAATACATCTATCTGGTACTGGTTGCTTTACTGGCACATAAATGATCACCTGTAGAACAAAATTCCAGCACCATGTCGTCTCCGAATATCACAAAAGTAGTTAGGCCTAGTGTTACGTAGCTATAACCAAATAGCATTAACATTAAAATTACTTGGCACGTTACTGTTGTTTTCCTAAAGAGTTTCATACTCGTGCTATTTTGTTATTTTTACCTGTCAGCGAAACGAAGCAGAACAACCTCACCGACATTTCAAATATTTTGATTGGTAGCATTGTGCTTACAGACCAAAGTCATTCATCTTCCACCGCCATATGCCTTACCTGGAAAGAAGTTAAAATGCAATGCAGTCTGCCGAATTATGTCAGGAGGAAGACGTTTAAGACAGCAATACAGTCCTAACTAAAGAGTGTAACGGTTCAAATCCCGTTACAAGATGATATCTGTATTTTTATTATTTTATCTGTATTATTATTATTATTATTATTATTATGTTATCTGTGATATTGTTACTATTATTGTAATTATCAGTCTTATTTAATTCGATTTTGCAATTGCCTGTTGCTTGCAAGATTGTACTTAGATGTATGCATATATACGTATGTGTAGTATAACACTCAATACCTGTACAGTGAGAATTGTTGTATATATCAGAGATTGGGTGTGACGTTGGGACATTGTGCAAGATTAGTGGCGATTCTGCCAAGTCATCGCCGCGCCATGGCTATGTCATCGTATTTATTTAGCAATGCGCTCACGGACTCAGAGAGCCGGCGGCTATTTCACCACTGGATGTAATATCTGTCGCGTAGGTGGGAGTATGTCATGGTTATTTCTGGAGATTACGTAGCTGTGTCAACCAACGTCTATATAAGGTGGGTGCATATTGTAGCGTCAGTCATTAGTTATACGGATGCAGTACAGTGAAGTAGTCTACTAGATCAAGAGGCCTTAGTTGGTCAGTCAACCAGTGTGAACGAGAGATGGTGAAGACTCAGTGAGCCATTATTGGTCATTGAGAGAGTGAGACCAAATGGTTGATCCGTCACTTAGTGGAAGACACGGACGCAAGGGCTTACCATGAAGTCAGAGAGGGCAACCCAGGACCTACCAAGAGGTAATACTATATTGACTTACAAAGAAGTCAGATGAGATGGAGAAGAAGCAGTCACAAGGATGTATCACCAAGTTAGGCATGACACATCTACAGTAAACACCAGATCAAAGGAATACGTCGTAATTACACTAAAAGTGTTGAAGGTACAGTCAAGTGAATCAGTGAGGGAAATATTTCGTATAAATTGTTAAATGTCCGGTCAAGAAGAATTCAAATTCATGCCTAGTTTCTTTCAGTTGCAATGTCATAATTTCATATTCTCATCTGTTTTATAGCAACAAGACTCATTATTTTTTGATATATTATTTAAAGGATATATATTGTTCTATCAAACGAATTCATAGTTTTATTTCAATGAAAGTAAAATATCTTAACCTCAAAATTAATGGGGAAACTGAACGCCAATCTCCTTTTCCCAGAACTTATATGGTATGTTGTCAAAAGTAAGCTTATTACCCCACACCCTAGAGATAGTCAAGAGTCTCATTCTATTATTGCTGTACTGAGTGACAGCTGGCGCCCTTCAAATAACGTATGTGTAAGTAAGCAGGTAACAAGTGTGAGTAAAAGGTTCGACGAGTGTGTATTTTATTTAATGAATGTTAATTTTCATAATTTCCATATTAAATTCAGATTTATATGTCTCAAAAGTTACTCAGACAGTTAGGAAACTTACAAAGTGGCGCCCAACGTGGGGCTCGAATAAATTCAGAATTTGTTCTGAATGACAGCATATCATAGGTTCATTTTGGGAAGAGTATGCACATTTAAGCCAACGGAATTATTACCGGTAAATGCCAGGAGTGTAATTTTTGATATACAATTGTATTTTGGGGATATGTCAAGGGATTTGAAGAGGGAAATTAATTTGAGATCGCGTACTATTACTAGTGAACCAAAGATGGACAAGGAAGACAATAACAAGTCATGTGACGACGAGGTCATTGCTTCGGCGGACATCCAAGGTGAAATTCAGAGTAGGGAGCAGGTGAATACAATGGAAGCTTGTGAGGCAATTCAGGAATGTGCAGAAATTGAGAAACATACTGAAACTCAAAAGGTTGTTTTAGTGGGGAAGGACCTACAACTTTTTAATTTGCTGATTGCCAAATATACCGAGCTCCTTGAAAAGAATTACGAAAAGTTTATGAAACAGGTGGAAGAAATTAGTAGTAGTAGTGAGAATAATAAGAAACAAATGGAAGAAGTGATTGGTAGCTGTAGTAAGAGCGAGAAAGAGATTGATACTAGTAATGAAAATAATAAACAGATGGAAGAAATGATTGGTAGTTGTAACGAAAAGTTTAATGTGATCGATGATAAAATAGATAGGTTAAGTGAATCACTAAATTCTAAAATAGATACTAAGATAGTAGAGGTAACTAGGCAAACATCTAAGTCAGAATATAAGTTAGAAAGTAAGTCAAATGAAGAGTGTGTTGAAATTGAAGGTGAAATGGAGTTGGATCGGAGCAATCTTCACATTCAGACCGAGCATGTCAAAGGAGCATTTTCAGAGCATATCGTAGAATTAAGTGACAAAAATTCTAGTAATCGGAAAGAAACTCATGAGGTAGTCGAGAAAAGATTGGACAAGATTTGCAATGCAATTGGGGAAGATACGGGGGAACAGATTAGTAGTAATGAACAAATTGAAAGCAAACTTGTGAAGGTCACTGAACTACGGAGCGAACAGGAAACGCTATCACAGCAGGTAAGAGAAAGAGAGGAAGAATTGAAGGAAGACGTGAGAATAGAGGAAGAGAAGGATGAGAGAGGAACGGAAGAAGAAATTTTGAGGCGCCAGGAAGTGATACGGCAGGAATTTGAATTTGCTGGTGAGGTTATAGTAGCGAGTGGTTTGTTCAGTAGGGATCGTGATTTAACCAAGTTTTCTGGAAAACAGTTTAATCCTATAGAGTTTGTGAAAGTAGTTGAGAAAAGATATGCAAGTAAGTTGAGGAATAATATTATTGAATGGGAATATGTGTTGGAGATTTTGTCTAATGTTTTTATCGGTGAAAGTAGAATATGGTTTCGAGTGTACTGGGATAATATGTCTAATTTAGGAGAGATTAAAGAGTTCATTGACAGGCTCTGGGAGGAATGTTTACAGGGGCGCGAGAGTGAGCGCATGATGTCTGGTAAAAGTAGTATAGTAGAGAGAGGGGGAAAAATGTTAGCCGTGTATCAGAGAAGAGGTAGTGATCATGACCCGCAGAGGATTAATAGTTGTGTTGATGGTGATAGTGGTCAGAAGAGTAACGAGAAAGAATCGGAAGATGGGAGGCGTATGGTTTTGAGTTATGAAAGAGAAGGTCAGAAGAGTAATCAGAGAGAGTCGGGAGATGGGAGGCGTACGGATTTGAGTTATCAGAGGGATTATGATAAGCCGAATATGAAGGTTATCAAGATGTCGTTATCGAGCCAGTGTGTTTCAGATTCACAGGGAATCGGGTAAATTAAGTGAACAGGTTGAAGGTAGAAGATGAACAGGTATTTAGTATAAGTAGTTATGTAGTGAAAGTAGATTTAAGAGTAGTGTGATTGTGACCTAAGTAATGTTAAGTGAGATATTTAAGTAATGACGTAGTCGTAGATCATGAAGTAATTAATGGTAGCAGTAAGTTAGACGTAAGAAGTGATCTGTTAAAGTGATGTAAGTACTTGTAATACTGGGAATGTGATGTAAGTAGTGAGGTGATAACTCCGACGATAGAAATTGTGATACGAAGAAGGTAAGTGAAGGTAATATTAGATATTATAACAGCCGTTGGGTAAGTCACAGTGAGTAAATAAGATGATAGCGGTACCAACCACGATTGAAGATAATTGTAAGTTTCAACTATGCCTTGTTGTACCAGAACTTGTGTATTCAGTTGTTTTAGGGGTGACGTGGTTGCAAATCATGGAAGTAGAGTAGACTTTAATTTAGGTAGTGTTTGTTTGTTCTGGGAGTAATCTAGCAAAGAAGTACGTGTTAATTATGATGGTCTGAGGTAAGTGTGTTGGTGACGTGTGTTCTTTGAAATATATGAGAGGTAAGTGAAGTTGTTCCTACTGAGAGGAAATGTTTTGTTGGGTGTGTTACGTGCCTGTACGACCAGTATCCGAGGGATAGTCGGTATGAGGCAGTGACGTGAGGTAATTTGGGTGAATTACAGGAGGAGTAATTGTGTTCGATGTTAGGTAAGCATCGAGATGTATTTAGTGGTAAGTGAGGAAGAACACGTATTTGAACATAAATTTGTAGTACATGACCATTCATCGTTTGTGGGAGGTAAGTACCCCATTCAACTTAAAAATGCTAGTGAAGTCTTAGAACAAATAAACATTATGCTGGATTACGGAATAATTGAACCATCTTGTAGCCATAGTGTTGATTCTTTAATTGTTGTTACCAGGAAGGATGTGATCTATTGAGATATGTAAGTTAATGAGGGCAAAATTGATTCAGTTCGAGTGACAGAGTGCTACTCAGAGTTCCATTTCATCATCTGCAGAGGCGGGAAATATGTTGATGTTATATTTTTTATCAGGGGTATTTCACTATTGTGAACCGTATCGGGAAGTGTTAATATTCCTTAAAAGATCAGGAAGGGGATATTGTCGGTATTTATAGTACTATAGATGTAAAGAAGTACTTCACGTGAGATTTGTTGAGATAAGAATAAGATGATTAATTTTTGTAAGAAACTGGCAAAATAAAACTAACATATGTGAATTTGCGTGTGAACCAAGTGTCGTATTGGTGCATTGGAAGAATAAGTGCTACATTGTCATGTTCTGTGTGACAAAACTGAGAACAGGACATTGGACAGTTAACTGCGATAACAATATGCGAGAAAAGTTCTCATATAAGTGAATTTTCACAAAATATTTTGATATATTAAAAAAAAGGAGAAGAATGTTGTATATTGATTGAAAATTATTTGTGTGTGTTAAATTAAGGGCTATGCTCTTGTGTATTGTATGAGAATGGGACACTGGACAGTTAACTGCGATGACAATGTGCGAGAAAATTCTCATACCTTTGATATTTTATAAAATGTATGGATGTTGAAAAAGAAAATTATTGTTGTATACTCATTTAAAGTGTTTATCTGTGTCAGTGTTATATTTATATTATGTTGTTCATAAATCAATCGATTCTTTGTTCTTCGATTTATTTATGAGGGAGGCGAATTGTAACGGTTCAAATCCCGTTACAAGATGATATCTGTATTTTTATTATTTTATCTGTATTATTATTATTATTATTATTATTATTATTATTATTATTATGTTATCTGTGATATTGTTACTATTATTGTAATTATCAGTCTTATTTAATTCGATTTTGCAATTGCCTGTTGCTTGCAAGATTGTACTTAGATGTATGCATATATACGTATGTGTAGTATAACACTCAATACCTGTACAGTGAGAATTGTTGTATATATCAGAGATTGGGTGTGACGTTGGGACATTGTGCAAGATTAGTGGCGATTCTGCCAAGTCATCGCCGCGCCATGGCTATGTCATCGTATTTATTTAGCAATGCGCTCACGGACTCAGAGAGCCGGCGACTATTTCACCACTGGATGTAATATCTGTCGCGTAGGTGGGAGTATGTCATGGTTATTTCTGGAGATTACGTAGCTGTGTCAACCAACGTCTATATAAGGTGGGTGCATATTGTAGCGTCAGTCATTAGTTATACGGATGCAGTACAGTGAAGTAGTCTACTAGATCAAGAGGCCTTAGTTGGTCAGTCAACCAGTGTGAACGAGAGATGGTGAAGACTCAGTGAGCCATTATTGGTCATTGAGAGAGTGAGACCAAATGGTTGGTCCGTCACTTAGTGGAAGACACGGACGCAAGGGCTTACCATGAAGTCAGAGAGGGCAACCCAGGACCTACCAAGAGGTAATACTATATTGACTTACAAAGAAGTCAGATGAGATGGAGAAGAAGCAGTCACAAGGATGTATCACCAAGTTAGGCATGACACATCTACAGTAAACACCAGATCAAAGGAATACGTCGTAATTACACTAAAAGTGTTGAAGGTACAGTCAAGTGAATCAGTGAGGGAAATATTTCGTATAAATTGTTAAATGTCCGGTCAAGAAGAATTCAAATTCATGCCTAGTTTCTTTCAGTTGCAATGTCATAATTTCATATTCTCATCTGTTTTATAGCAACAAGACTCATTATTTTTGATATATTATTTAAAGAATATATATTGTTCTATCAAACGAATTCATAGTTTTATTTCAATGAAAGTAAAATATCTTAATCTCAAAATTAATGGGGAAACTGAACGCCAATCTCCTTTTCCCAGAACTTATATGGTATGTTGTCAAAAAGTAAGCTTATTACCCCACACCCTAGAGATAGTCAAGAGTCTCATTCTATTATTGTTGTACTGAGTGACAGCTGGCGCCCTTCAAATAACGTATGTGTAAGTAAGCAGGTAACAAGTAAGTGTGAGTACAAGGTTCGACGAGTGTGTATTTTATTTAATGAATGTTAATTTTCATAATTTCCATATTAAATTCAGATTTATATGTCTCAAAAGTTACTCAGACAGTTAGGAAACTTACAAGAGGTACTTGCGAAAAGTGCCTAAACCGACCATTTTTGACGATATTTTTCTGTTGGAACCAACAATCTTGCTTTCGTATACGGTATTCCAGGGTAGGGTCAATAGCATTCTATTACTGTAACTACTACAAGAGTACTTACAGTATTTCTTGAAAATTATCCCTGATACTAAATACACTCAATATCACAAAAACAGAACACCTTGAAGACTAGAGATAGGAAGTTCTTAATTACAGGACATGTTCATTAGTATGTTCTGCGTTTAAAGTTAGCATTTTAGTCACCTAGGTTGAGCATGTGTCGTGTTGCCTAGTAGGCACTGAGTCCTCCATGGGCACTGATAACTTGTCCATGCGTGATGGTATCGACGCGTATAAGGCGCGACTGTCGTCCTGGGGTATGGCGATCCGTGCTGCATTCACATCGTTCCACAGTTCATCTTTTCTGGTTGGCATTGGGTCACAGCGCCACACTCGTCGTTTCACCATATACAGTACCACACATTTTCGATTGGCGACAAGTCCGGTGATCGGGCGGGCCAGGGCAAAGGTCTGACATCCTGTGACATCAAATACGCACCTGTTCGTGCAGCAACATGAGGTCGCGCATTGTCCTGCTGAAATATGGCGTGTGGGGTGTTGCAGTAAGGGTATGGCTACGGGTCGCAGAATGTCATTCAAGTAGGTCAAACTGGTCAGAGTGCCCTGGTCACGCACCAACTGTGATTTGTGGTCGTACCCAATAGCACCCCACACCATAAAGCCATGAATTGGCGCTGTATGTCTTGTGCGAATGCAGTCAATGTGATACCTCGCCCCCTGTCTGGGCGAACCAAAATACGGCCATCATTTTCAAACAAACAAAACCTGCATTCGTCCGAAAATACTATCTACTGCCATTCCTATCCTCAGTGACGTCGTTCCATACACCATTGCAGTCTAGCGTGTTCATGCACATTTGCTAAAGGTAGGCGGAGAAGTGGACGATGCGCTGGTAACCCAGTCCGTAATAAACGACGACCTACTGTCACTCCTGATAGTGTACGATGTGTTACACTGTTGCACTGTAGCTCCAGAGCAGAGATCTGTCCTGCAATGCCATTCGAATGAGGTGTCAGTCTTCTCGGGGGGTTGTCTGGGTGATGCGACCAGGCCCATCTCGCCGTTTTCTACAGCCTTCTGTGAACAAATTTTGTACACACCCGTTGCACTGCCGACACTTCGTCCCGCACGGGCGGCAATTTCCCGGATGGGTGCATCACGTTCTCTCTTGCCACAATGCGCCTCTTTCAAACTCACTCATTTGACGGTACGGTTCTCGCTTACGTCTGCGAGGCATTTTGCACCGGCCCAAGTCACACTGATCCATTACCTTCGGTTTATAGTGACAACGAGAGCCGCGGGCACATTTTACCTGTCGGTGGCGGTGCACCGAGATATCGATGTGGAGCGTGAACCTGAGGGCCAACATGGTTCAAATGCTAATCATTTCTTCAAAACATATCTATGCACTTGCACTGTGAATATGAACTTCCTATCTCCGTTTTCTCATGAACGTGAGTGTATAAGTCTCTGATAGTAGTTGCGGTAAAAGAAGGCTGTAGGTCTGTGTATTTTACTCCAAAATCATTGAACTAGTTTTCTCAGGAAGTAGTAAGAATGCAAATTTTTAATGTTTGTATTTATTTATGTATTTATTTATTTATGCACTTATTTTTACTACTGGTTTTAACGACGCACTAACGCGTCAGACGTTTTCAGTTGTGGAAGGTTGAGAAAGGGATAGAATTTTGAAGGTAGCGGTTGTGACCCAGCATTTGCCTGGTGTAAAAATGGAAAAGCACTTAAAAACATCTTGAGGGCTGCTGACGATGGGACTCGAACCTACCGTCTCCCGAATTCAAGCTCACAACTGTGCGACCCTAACCACATGGCCAACTCACTAATATTTCTGTGGCTTGGTTCTTGGTTCTGAAACGGCCAATGTCAAAAATATGGTTTGAAGCAATGGACATTTGAAGGTTTGCTCATAATTTTTAGACAGGTTTTCTTCAACAGCTAATTTTTAAAAAGTTTATATTTTCTCTGTGGAAATCAATTGATGTAATATTCAACCTTTCTATTGTATTCTTTAAAAATTCCCAGGTCTCTAAACTTTATCAGCAATTTGAAATTATTGGCATGGACATATTTAATTACACTGTAACTGTTCGTTTAATACCGTATTTATGAGAGACATTGAGCATTTTAATATGTTGCAGTCCAGGATATAACGTTTTCGTACCTGTTACTATCTAAATTATGATTTAAAAATTGCATTGGCCCGTTTAGAACCAAGCCACTGATTTATCGATGTCTCTCCCAACTTTTCCTAATCTTCACCCCGAATAATACAAATGCAAAGTTCAGATTTATTACCAAAAATGGCGAAGGGGCCATACTGCCTACTAAGGTGATAACAATAACAATGTATGTATAACTGAGTGCTCAGCTTAGAGGCTGGTTTGGACCTCAACAGTGCCGTCATCAGCCGTCATAGGTGGCCCAGGCGTCACTGAAGAAGCGTACTAGGGAAGTGAGGAGTGATGTAGTTTCCCTTTGCTTTCCTCACTGAGCCATACGTTCCTATTACATCACAGTCTGCCAAGCACACTAAAATGCCCGCACTAGCCGACCGTATGAGCAACATTTTAACACCACTCATAACAGGGACTGGCTGCAAAAGGAACTGCATTACTAGCATCGCTCATACCTTGGTTACTTACATGTTGTAAACGTCAGGGATAAGACTGAGACAGACCGGCGAGTTGGCCGTGCGGTTAGGGCCGCGCAGCTGTGAGCTTGCATCCGGGAGATAGTGGGCTCTAATCCCACTCTCAGCAGCCCTGAAGATGATTTTCCGTGGATTCCCATTTTCACACCAGGCAAATGCTGGGTCTGTACCTTAATTAAGGCCACGGCCGCTTCCTTCCCACTCCTAACCCTTTCCTCTCCCATCGTCGCCATAAGACCTGTCTGTGTCGGTGCGAGGTAAAGCCACTAGAAAAAAAAGGACTGCGACAGGTCAATGAAAGTAACGAAACTGTTCTAGCCTACACCAGAAGACATAGTGCAGTGTAAACACTAGGTCTCGCCAACAAAGGCATACAATAATAATAATAATAATAATAATAATAATAATAATAATAATAATAATAATAATAATAATAATAATAATGGTAATAATAATCGTGTTACGTCCCACTAACTACTTTTCCGGTTTTCGGATACGCCGATGCGCCGGAATTTTGACCCCCAGGAATTATTTAATGTACTAGTACAGTAAGTCTACCGACACGAGTCTGACGTAGGCCTATATCTATTTGAGCACCTTCAAATACCAGTGGACTGGGCCGGGATCAAACAGGCCAACATGACCTCAGAAGGTCAGCTCACTACCACCTGAGCCACCCAGCTCACCGCGAACTTATAAAATGGAAATAGAAGCCCCTTTCATAGGTGAATATTATTCTAACGTAAGTTATGCCTACCGTATCAGTGAGAACGACTAGTTCGTCAGTCCGGAGAAAGGCCAGTTTCAGTTCTTCCACCTTAGATGACATCAGTAAAGAATTCAAGGAATTTCTAAGTTTGAGAAGTTTATTATGGCTTATGTTTCGGACTGACGGATTATCAAAGGCCTTCATGTTAATTTAGTCCCTCTGATCTCGTCATAGACAGCCAAATGAACACTTTCGAGCCGAATATAATCTCCTCAAATGTCGACTATCCTAGGTTGATCAGTCAGCACTATTGCCCGAGGATCAAGGGAGATTCGGGTTCGAATAACTGAAGTCGTTCCTACGTATTTATCGTTTCATATATTAAATTCGCGATAACAGCAACTGAAATGATTGCATGGAATAGGCAAGTAGATCCTTAAATATTTTGGACTTGCTTTTTGTGCATATTGTAAGTGCATTCTATTCTGCTCTGTTGTTTACCTTCCTGGTTTGGCTGATCCTGTCGGACTCAGCGAGGTTCGCTAGCGTAGACAGGCAGTTTACTGAAGCTTCTATTGAAGCTGTTTCATACTCGCAGCTACATACAGCAGTTTCATTCTCAACTTACTTCTAAATTTCTTTTACAAATACTCTCTTACCATTGTTCCCACTTTTGGGTTTCTGAAGTGATTCTATATACCAGTGGTTAATTTCGGCCGGAACGGACTATAACGGCGTTCCGGCACCCCCTAGGGACTGAAGTATGAACTCTTTCTACAACTTGAACTCAGCCAAAATTCAATATGTTTTTAAAATGTACTCAATAACAATTATGCAATAAAATATATCTTTGTAGTAATTAAATAGTAACAATTAAGAAAATATCGTGGATATTTGTTATTCCTTTTGTTATATTTAGAGAGTTATTTATTGGCAATGTACATAAAATTAGTGACTTCTTTTTCACTCACTATTATTAAAGTTACGGCAAAATCTGACTGAAGAATATTACATATCACCCGTTGTTTATATTAAATCTTGTGGTCTTATTGTTTTGATTATAAGAGATCATGTTTTAAAAATTGTATTTCAGAGAAGTATTTTTTTAGCATAAGTTATCAAATATCGAAACTTGTTACTTTCATGATGGGGGAAACGTGTGGGTATGCATTCCGGCACCTAAAATTTGGAAATTAAGCACTCTTATGGCGACGATGGGACAGGAAAGGGCTAGGACTGGAAAGGAAGCGGCCGTGGCCTTAATTAAGGTACAGCCTCAGCATTTGCCTGGTTGTGGAAATGGGAAACCACGGAAAACCATCTTCAGGGCTGCCGACAGTAGGGTTCGAACCTACTATCTCCCGAATACTGGATACTGGCCGCACTTAAGCGACTGCAGCTATCGAGCTCGGTAAGATATCCGTTGTTCACGTAATGTTCGTTCTCATACACCAAGGTCCACGTACAAGCAGAGTGAAGTACGGATAATCTAGGATAGAATTATTTCACTCTTTCTTGTTAACAAATGGCATCAGTCGCTACTGTTAATTTGTGTATTAGCTTTCTTACACCTCTCTTTGAAATTCCAATGTGAATTATTGTTTCAGAAAGACTTAAGGGATGAGGAACAGCACATAGCTCACGCGGAGAATATACTCATGGTTCACTCGTTAATTTAGTGTCACAGAGAAAGAGACTATGTAATTTACACTACGTTTGCTGAGTTGATGGACTCTCTTCCATCTTCCGGCCTTAAACCACAGACACGTGGCGTAGTGATGGAGGGATCGATGAAGCGCAACGACAGTTGCAAATCTTCCTTTTATATGATGATTCCAAAGCAAAGAATCTCTCCAATTACGATCAACATTACCAACCTGCTTTTTCTGAGTTGATTGAGGACCGTAGAAGAATACGCTATCCCAATACCATTGCAGCGAACGCGCTTTAAGTAGCACCGGTATTTTTCAAAATATAATGCAGATCTGTGTATAATAACAAAACAGTATAAATAATCTTATAAATACGCATATTAATAATATTAATAAAACCTTCCTTTCCAATGGGTGTAAATCCTGTCAGGCTTGTTTGGGTTTTATAAGGGAGTCGCAGAGCTCCGAACAAAGCATTGTAGGGAACGTTCTTATTAGAGAAGCCAGGACATTTTTGCAGAAACTCAATAAAATACTGTGGAAAACGTTTCCTCTCTCCAGTCCAAGTACTTCTCTTTCAGAAGGAGAAAAGAAAACACTGAGAAAAACTACATGGTCATCAGCCACAAACTTTCATCACACCGGAAAACACTGACCGAGGAAAATGAGCTTATTCGAAAGAGTGTGTATAGTCAGCCAAAATAAAGAATTAGTGCATGGTATTCTATGTCACTTGCATTTAATATTTTATCAGACTTAATTTCAATTATTATCATGATATAATTCACTTTGCACTTAGATACGGACCTTGTGCATACTCACAAAAAATTCTGTATTATATATTTAGGTTTACCGAACTAGCTGGCCGTTCAGTTAGGGTCGAGTAGCTGATAGGTTCAAATTCTATTGTCGGCAGCCCTGAAGATGGTTTTCCGTGGTTTCCCATTTCCTCGCCAGGCAAATGATGGAGTCGTGCCTTAAATAAGGCCACGGACGCTTCCTTCCCATTCCTAGTCCTTTCCCATCCTTTCGTCGCTGAACACCTTCAATTTGTTAGTAACAGGTTAAACCACTATCCCAAAAAAGGAAAATTATATAGTGGGTGAACGAAAACAACGTGAAGCGCGCGTACCTGAACGTTAGAGGGCTGGTCATAGTGATAAATAATTTTAAACGAATAATTAGATATCTCGCCCCGTTGTAATTTTGTCAGCTGCTGAATTTAGCCAATCAGATCTCTTCACGGGAGAATTCAAATGGTCTTTGCGCAGCACTGTTGCTAAATCTGTAAGTAACTTAGAAACGGCTGGAGAACATCAGCATCAAATACAAGCGCACCGTGTGTTTCAGCCAGTCACCGGAGCGTATTTGCTTTGGCGCAATCCTATCAGCTCGAAGTTCTCTATTCACACACCTCTCCTCGCGAATTTTTATTCTACGACTGCTGCTCTCACGCCCGTTTTAAACCACGCCTAGGTTTACCAAAAGTGCTGGGCAAGACCCATTTGAATTCGACCACGATGTGATCTGATTGGCTAACTTCAGCAGCTGATAAAATTACAACGGCACGAGATATGGAATGATTTCTTTCAAGTGATTTATCAGAATAACCAACCCTCTAATGTTCATATACCCGGTTCATGTTGTTTCCGACCATCCTGTAAGTACTATATAAATATAAAGACAAGTATTTCTGATAAAAGTGTGCCTATGAGGAACTTAACTATACCATACGTTTATTCTCTTTTCCAGCGACAGTTCATCACTGTAGGGAAAATGCCTCAGCATTACATATCAGTGTAATGGCAGATATTCTGGAACTGGCGTACACCCAACGCAAGGACTTTTAGAAGGAGCGTAAAACTTTTGTAGAAACGTTGGAAATGTGATCTAAGGCCAGAGGAGAGTACTTTGATGGGTGAACTGTAAAAGAGGAAATTTGGGAATAAAGTGTTTCCTAAAATAAGTCTGTTCTGATGTTACCGGGTGAGTTGGCCTTGCGGTTTGGTGCGCGCAGCTGTGAGCTTGCATCCGGGAGATAGTGCGTTCGAATCCTAATGTTGGCAGACCTGAAGATGGTTTTCAGTGGTTTCCCATTTTCACACCAGGCAAGTACTGGGGCTGTACCTTAATTAAGGCCACGGTAGATTCTTTCGCACTCCTAGGCCTTTCCTATCCCATAGACGTCATAAGACCAATCTGTGTCGGTGTGACGTAAAACAAATTGTGAAGAAGGAGGTTCTGATCATAACTAGATCAAATTGGATTAACACAGCAACCACTTATTTCCCAAGTGACGCATATCAAAGAAATGTCATTATTCAGGAAAAGCAATTTTTTAATAAATGGATTCCTAATAACATGAGAGACTTCATTTTTTCTATGTAGCTACATCACTTTAAACAAGTATGGCTTCCTGGCTAAATGGTTAGCGTGCTGGCCTTTGTTCACAGGGGTCCTGGGTTCGATTCCCGGCAGCTTCGGGAATTTTAACCACAATTGGTTAATTTCACTGCCACGGGGACTGGTTAATCATTTCATCCTCATCACGACGCGCATATCGCCTACGGGCTTCTAATCAAAAGACCTGCACCTGGCGAGCCTCGGACACTCCCGGCACAAAAAGCCATACGCCATTTCATTTTTCACTTTAAACAAAATATGCTTGCCATGGTAGCTAAAATCCTTGTGCGAAGAATACCATCAAAATGCGGAGGGTGGGTGGAGTTGTGGCACTTTGGAAATAATCCCTTCAGTTACCCTTGTATCGTATCAAATACAAACAGCTTTTATTTTTTCATGTTTCTTTAATTACAAAATGAAACAAATGAAGATTATTTACAGCTTACAACACTCAGAAATGATTTTCCGAACTAGATGCCTGAATTTAAGCCATTATCTGTTAAGTCGCCCGCCCAAATGCCGGTTGGATCCTCAAATGGCGTTATCAAATGTTATGCGGTTATACGGAAACCTCAAAAACCGATGGAAGAACTATGATGAGGCGTACAAGGTATGATGAGGCGTGAGGCAGTTTGCCATTGCTGTTCTCAGAGGGCCAGAAATTGCTATTATGGCATGCCGATCCCTATGAGTAGCAAGCACCTTTCATATAATCTGGAGAAACTAGTGTTTTACTTAGCACTCATACCTACAGCATCATACTGTCGCAGCCATAAATGGTCTGAGGCCTGGCTGGAAGCTACATTTTACTCCATCCTGCGCCTAAGATCCAAAAATATTGCACCTATCACGAAATAGCAACAGACGCTGATTAGGTCTGCATGTGATGAAACAGGAGTATAGTATAGAATACGCTTGATGCAGGGTTTCACGTATAAAACCTGACCGTCCGTACGTGGCTGAGCTAAGGCCGGCCGAACGTCCGGCTGGCTACCTCCACGCTCGCGGCCCACCTGGCCACAGCCGGTCTGTAATCCACCTTCGCTTCTTAAATCTGTACTTCGGCTGTTACAGTGTAGGCTTAGGTCTACAGGTGATCACGGCTGGTCCGTGGTCCGACAGCTCTGCTCTCCGACCGACCAACCGAGCAGAGGTGTGGTGGCTGTGGCATCATTGTAGCTTTACGCATCAGAAATCGGGAGACGCAGAGCGGCTGGTCCCCGCCGTTGGCTGTCCTGGTAATGATTTTTCGTGATTTTCCATTCTGCTGCACAAAGGCGAATGCCAGGACAGTTCCCAGTATAGGGCACGGCCGCCAATCCTCTCACTTTTACCGCAAATCTCCTGGCCTCAGAGCCGGTGTCACCGTCTAAGAGGCCCGCCTCAACCTGCTTGAGGGGAACATTGAAGTAGTAGTAGTCAAATCTGTAAATTTGTACATAGTCGCTGCGCGAGCAATAGCACGCATCTTACATTTGTCTTCCTATCCATTATGTTCCTTAAGATTGGTCACGTCTCCCAGTTACATATCGATGTGCAGTCCATCAGAACCATTTTCGTGGTGTTCATTTTCCTATGCGGTAGTGTAAAGAAAAATTTACCTTATCGTACCGTACTGTTGGAATGTATGTTTTCATGACGTATTTACGCACCTCTATAGTGTAATTTCGAATGAATGATGACAAATGTCACTCACACACGTGCTGCAGGGTCAGCTGGTTTTAAATAACGAACAAGTGTACATTAGTCAGTTTTGAGTTTCAATAATGTTGTTGCTGTATGTGTAGAAGTCACTGAGAATTCTAACTTGCTGTCCTAACTTCGATAGTGATTTTCGTGGCGAACGTTGAAGTTTTTCTTCAGTTTCGTCTCATTTTCCTTCTGTTATCACTCTAAGTTTTTGCGCGTGTTTCTGGTTTAGAACAGAAGCAGTAGTCTCATATTTATTCACATGATCGTGAAGCGTGAGAAGTGAAGAATAGGAAGCGAGCCGGACAGCCAGTTTGTCCACGGCTATGGGTGAAGCCAGCCAGCCGGCCGGTATTTGCTCAGCCGTGCGCTAGCGGTCATGTTTAACACGGAAATCCCACAATACCCCAAACAAAAACGTCCCTGACTATGAGCGTTAATATCTGCACCACCAATTTAGGCTTTGTAACTAAATGAAGATCGTCAATTTTAATCTCTTTTCATAATTTAATGCACAGTTTCATGTTCTTGTTGGGTTGGTGGAGGGTTTCTTGACAAAATATGGAACGCACACCTATCATTTATCCGAACTGTTGTCAAATTTTGTCACTTCACAGCATGCAAACCATTCTTTTCTGGACATGGGTACACTCTTGAAACATAAAAGGCGGTCAAATGAAAATCGATCACCCACTACAACTCGACCATCGAATGGTGTTATTCAATAGTGATTACCAATTACATTTATCCCACTGGCAGGTCAAACGATCAATTCCAATTTTATAGAATTGGACTTCGTCGTCCGAATGAAACCGACGTCTACGAATGTTTTTCTTTCTCCGCGATTTGTCGGTTTTTCCGGATAAGGCCATCAATGCACCCTATCGTATCAGGAGTAATGGCCCGAAGGGTCTGCCCTGGGCGCGCATCGTCTTGCAGTGATGTGCGCCCTTCTCGGAATCTCTTGTGCCATTCGTCCACAATCGTCATGGACAAGCAGTGTTCGCCATACACAGCAGACATGCGACGATGAGTTTCGCGTACTGCAGGACCCTCTGCCACCAGAAAACGAACTACATTTCCCAGTTCTTCTTTGTTTGCCTCCATTTCTACAGCTGAACGAACACACTAGACCAGTCCGCGCACCAACAAAGATATAACCCAACAACTGCGTGGACCTGTGAGTTGCCGCTATGCAGTTCCTCTACTAGAGCGATGGCAGTATTGATACTTCCAGTGTTTTCACCTTTCGCGCGGAATGTGTGTTATGTTGGGTGTTCGGTTTTCATTTGACTGTCCCTTAAACAATCACTTAGCTGTCCTACACAACATACTAAAGTTCAACGGTATTGTTATGAATCACTCTGTATGTAAGAAAAAAATGTCATATGTCGCCAGGTAAATTCTCGACAGAGAAAATGTGTACGTTCTAGGATGGTCAGGTTCTGTGGCGGTACCAGGAGAAATGTTTTCGGTGGGCCCAGAATAAAGTTACTTGCATGCTCGTTATCGAACACATTTTCGTTGATGCATTCACGTTATCAACATATTTAACAGAATGATTGACATTCTGTCTAAACGATACGTTTTCAATTTATTTTTTGGAAAATATAATGAACATTATATGAAAACGCTTTGTTATAAATATACAAAATAATTATGAAAATAAAAACCCTGAGCTTTGTTGATTATATAGTTATTTTATGTTAGTCTGCAGAAGATCTGGAGAAATTGCTTAACAGTATGGATACAGTCTTGGACAAGGAGCACAAGGTGAAAATAAATTAATCGAAAACAAAAGTAATAGAATGCAGTCGAAGTCAGCTGATTGAGGAAATATTATATTAGGAAATGAAGTCTTAAAGGAAGTAGACGACTGTTTTATTTGAGTAGTAGAATAACTAACGTTGACAGAAATAAGGAGCACATATAATGTAGACTAGCACAACCAAAGAATACCTTTCTTAAGAAAAGAAATGTGCTTACTTCGAACATTGATATAGGAATTAGATTCTTGTTCCAGATGACTCTCGACTGATGCGTGGCACTGTATAGAATTGAATCATGGACGATGAAATGAAATGGCGTATGGCTTTTAGTGCCGGGAGTGTCCGCGGACAAGTTCGGCTCGCCAGATGCAGGTCTCTTGATTTGACTCCCGTAGGCGACCTGTGCGTAGTGATTAGGATGAAGTGATGATGAAGACGACACATACACCCAGCCCCCGTGCCAGCGAAATTAACCAATTACGGTTAAAATTTCCGGCCCTGCCGGGAATCGAACCCAGGACCCCTGTGACCAAAGACCAGCACGCTAACCATTTAGCCACGGAGCCGGACATCATGGACGATAACTAGCTGAGAAAGAAGAGAAGAGAAGCTTTTAAAATATGGTGTTACAGAATAATAATGAAAGTGAGATGCGTAGATCGAATAACGAATTAAAGGATACTTAATCGAATTGGTGAGAGGAGAACTATTTGGCGAAATTTGGCCTGAAGAAGAGATAAAATGATAAGACACACCTTAAGACGCTCAGGAATTTTTCAGTTGGTTTTTGAGGGAAGCATAGGCGTTAAGAATGGTCGCTATATACTGCATCAATCCCCTGTCCCAGATGGCCTAGCTCAGCGGAGACGCTGCTTGGTGCGTCCGAAAAACTCATATGTCTAACAAACTTATAATACAAGATTGGGACAGGATCTGGAATACATGTTCGTGAATGAGAACTCAGCAAGACAAAAGAGGTGAAATCATACTTTATTCCGCCTGAAATATATAGTTCAAATTCAAACAAAAACTAAACGCCAATGAAAACTCCTAATTATATACAACAAAGAAAATTTACAGTGTAAAATCCGACCCTAAAGGTCGTTCAATGTATACGAATCAAGAACCTGGGTATATACATTTCAATAACTTCGGAAACGTGAAATCTACCTATCTGTGACGTCACCTGTGATTAGCCCGTAGGCTGCGATTAAGAATCGTCTCTTCCATGAATACATAATCATCGATTCAAATATTGGCCTAACTACACAAATTCTGAATTTGTCGGATATAAACATCATAAAAAGTAACACTTTGTTTGGGACTCGCCCTAAATTTAAACCACGCTGATTCTAATACATGATATCCGGATTGTGGGCATTAGGCAGAGGTTTGGAAACCTCGTATTCCAACTACAGCCAACGGACTGTGGAACACTAATCAACACAAATAACTGACAACACTATCACACACATAAGATACATAACCCAATGAACACAAAGAAACCACTGAGGATCTGCGGAGTTTTCGTGACAACCAGAGTCAAATTACACAGACTATTCTCCGCTACATGTTCTCAAACAGGTGGTCAGCTCTTTGGCAAGGGAACAAGCAATCACAACCTTGGTCTGCGTGGCTCAAGCAATCCCCAAATACAATCCTTTCTAGTTAACGGGACAATGCGTACATTTTCTCTCATGGCGTCGAGCGGGATATACTCATTCTTTGCGCTTTACCTGGGAAACGTCCGGCTCCATGGCTAGATGGTTAGCGTACTGACCTTTGGTCGTAGGGGTTCAGGGCTCGATTCCCGGCAGGGTCGGGAATTTTAACCATCATTGGTTAATTTCGCTGGCACGGGGGCTGGGTGTATGTGTCGTCTTCATCATCATTTCACCCTCATCATGACGCGCAGGTCGCCTACAGGAGTCAAATGAAAAGACCTGCACCTGTCGAGCCGAACTTGTCCTCGGACACTCCCGGCACTAAAAGCCATGCGCCATTTCATTTCACCTGGGAAACAAAACTTGCTCAGTGCAAAGACCATCTCGACTTACAGGCCCCACAATATATCATTCATTATAACATCTGATTTGGGGTATACACTCTCACAAACCAGGTGCAAATCATTACGTCAGCCACAATACTATTTCCAATTCAAGACCTCACCACAATAATCATGGCTCATCACGGCCTTATATTCAACAGTCCCCGGTTTAATTTAGGAGCACAGATAGGGTTTGCATGCCACTTTTTATAAATGACCCTCACTAAATTCAACGATAGGGATAGCCCTCTGCACACTTCGTCAGCTGAAAAACAACTCATGCAATAATACAACATCATGCATAGCCTGTCTATATATCTGTTCTACATATCTCTACGTTCACATTTTATCCATAGGAGGTCCAGTACCCTACAATTTGCATAGATGACTTTGAAATCGCTTATACATTAGTGTCTGCATCCTGACATAGCCTTCTTATCCCAACTTTAATAACACTGAAATAAAACTGGAATATAGAATTCATCCATCCCCAAACGTTATATACAAAATAAATGAAAACAAATCAATAATAATAATTTCGTGTGGCTATTTCTAGCCGAGTGCAGCCCTTGTAAGGCAGACCCTCCGATGAGGGTGGGCGGCATCTGCCATGTGTAGGTAACTGCGTGTTATTGTGGTGGAGGACAGTGTTATGAAACTCGTGTCCTCATCCTGAGGTGGTGCAGCTCTTTTCAGGCACACCCCCATTGGAGGTGAGCTGCATGCACCATTTTAACCACACACCAGCCCTCCTGCCATTCTTAAATTCCTGGCAGTACCGGGAATCGAACCCGGGCCCCCGAGGACGGCAGCTAATAACACTAACCGTTACGCTACAGAGGCGGACAACAAATCAATGTCACTCTGTCTTACATTACAGTTACTATTTATATTCAACGAAAGGGCCACATATGAATCTGATCACTTCGATCACGTGCTGCAGATGTGTCCTTAACCTGGTAGCGGTTGTCAGTCTTATTTCTCTAAATAAGGCAGGGCTAGGAATGGGAAGTAAGCGACCGTAGCCTTAATTAAGGAATGGCCCCAGAATTTGCCTGATGTGAAAACGGCAAAACAGGATAAACTACCTTCAGGTTTGCCGACAATGGGGCTTGAACCCACTATCTCTCAGCTACATGACCCTAACTACAAATCCAACTGGTTGGGTTGCTGAAGCATGCAGATAATGAAGATATTCGTATGTATGTATGTATGTATGTATGTATGTATGTATGTATGTATGTATGTATGTATGTACTTGTGTACTGTATGCTCTTGCAGTTTCGTAACAAGTGCAAGCCATTTGTATTTGTGTTCCTACGTTATCAATTGCTGTTCACAGCGGGGTATAAATTACTTCATAGATTGTGTAATTTCTTCATGTTACGCTGACATATCTGGCAAAATACAGCTCTGCTTACGGTACTGTGATTTCAACAAAGCTGTCATTTGAAATATACTCATATATTCTGAGATGTACAAGGCTAGCTCTTGCTAATGTCACTGTAGATGAGGTCCAATTTTGGAAGGTAGCTGTGTAATTTTACAGGCGAAACAAATTGAGTTTTGTGGCTCATATTCCACGTAACACTAGGGGTATTCTTGTATTATGACCACAAGTATCGGTGTAGAAAGTAGGTCACGAAGGAGGATATGATCACTGAAAGGAAACTAACTACAGTTTGCCTAGCAGATATATTCACGTGTCTTTGCAGTTATAGATGATTGCTGACATCGTGCCAATATCCAAGGGTCCTCTTTCTCCCCTTCTCTCTTGATGCTAAAACCCTGATGCCCTACCATGTAGCCAACACTGAGGCTGAAGGCTTGTACTTTACGAGGTGATTCGTGGTCAGCGCGACGAGTCCTACCGTTGTGCTCGGCTTACTCAATCGTCGTCGCTATCTCACCGTCAGATTACTACACTGACGTAGGCTGAGTGAATCTCGAATTAGCTCTCGCATTCAGGAAAAACAAGATGGTGATCAGTTGCAAAAAGACCTCGACAATGTTGTGAGATGACAGCAGGCAATAGTATGACGATAGAAGGGGTTAAAAGTCAGGTTGTGATTTTCACAAATAGGAAAAGTCCTCTTCGATGATGGAGGGGGGAGGGAGGTGGGGGGGGGGGGAGGGGTGAAAGTTCCTTATGCTGATCACTGTAAATACGTAGGTGTTAATACAGTGAGTTTCATCGTTGACCGGCTGGCGCGCCCAGCTTATCTGCCTCCCGCTGAATCTTCACTCCGCGCTCCGCGGCTTAGCAACAAGGGCAGCACTTCGCTCAATGTATCCGTGCATGACATGAGATAACAATTAAATTACAGCCATGGGATAAATCCATTATGACATAGAGCTCAAGACCGGTATCGGTTGACAGGCTAAAACGTTCTTGAACAGGGTGGGTCTGTCTATAACAATTAAACATAAGAAAATTAGTAATTAGGAATTAAGAAAATAAGCTCGTACCGTACGACAGGAGATGTTGCAAATATTCTCCTCCTGCATTTACACCTTGTATGGTTTCAATGATAACATTTTCGTAGCCTACCATGCCGAGCTCTTCGAAACTGCGGCTTCCTTCCAAGACGTCTTAGGGAATTTGTAGGCGTATCTTCTAATCTTTCTGTGATTTCACTTAATTTTTTCATCGTTAAGTACACGTTTTTTTTTTTTTTTTTTTTTTTTTTTAACAATTCGCTTCTTATCGAGTAAGGAACCAGTTTCTCGCAATTTGTTTACGAGTTCCCGCACGGTCTCTGTACAGTATATGGAGGGCGTACACCTGGAAATTGTGTTACAAATCGCCTGACGACTTCCTTGCAAGACCCGGTGTTCGCATAATTATAGTGCATAAATACCCTTTCTTCTACCATGTACACATGTGGAGGTATTATTAGCTTCACCGAGCTCGAGAACAGTTGGAGCGACAAATCAACACTTAATACACATTCCAAGCACGGACCTGAGCTGCGAAGTGTGGGCATTACCGTGCTGTCGCTGCGCTGTGTATCGGGAAGTGATGAGTCAAGGGGAGGCAGATAAGCTGGCCGCGCCTGCCGGCCAACCGATGATAGAAACTCAGTGTATAAGAAAATATCTTCATTGGTGTAACCTCATAAATAGGATTGTAAAAAAACGGGTACAGATATCTGCACATGGTTATGAGGATATTTAGGAGTTGTAGTAAGGATGTAAAGGAGAGGGCATATACGTCTCTGGTAAGACCCCAACTAGAGTATGGTTCCAGTGTATGGGACTCTCACTAGGTTTACTTAATTTGAGAATTGGAAAACATACAAAGAAAAGCAGCTCGATTTGTTCTCGGTGATTTCCGACGAAAGAGTAGCGTTACAAAAATGTACCAAAGTTTGGGCTGAGAATACTTGGATGAAAGGAGACGAACTGGGAATCTGGCACTAAATTCAGATCAGTGAAATTTGATTGATTGATTGATTGATTGATTGATTGATTGATTGATTGATTGATTGATTGATTGATTGATTGATTGATTGATTGATTGATTGATTGATTGATTGATTGATTGATTGATTGATTGATTGATTGATTGATTGATTGATTGATTGATTGATTGATTGATTGATTGATTGATTGATTGATTGATTGAACTCAGGGTATGCGAGTACGAGGCAGACTACTGTAGTACTCCCAGACCAGGGAGCCGGCGCAACCCGACGTGTTCGACCATGGCCCAGCCCAGAGGTAATTGATGATGCTTCCAAACTGCAGCCTCGTGTCGGTAAATTTACCGGCATATAGAAAACCTACCGGCACTTCTGTAATATTTAACTGAAACGGAGTTTCCTCCTTATAACTAAGTTAATGTTTCCTGTGATATTCCTAAATGAGAAAGGCATACATACACTGAGATCCACGGTAATAACTTCTTTTCAGTCATCGTCCAGCTTCCATAAATAAAACCGTTGGCGTTATTATTTCTGCTACTCACACGGTAGCTCAATCTGGCGAGAGGTCGGCGTGGACGCAACCACCTCTGAATGCCTTCATTGCTGAGGCGACGTCTCGGTTCGCTCCAAGGTCACGCTAGAACGTTATATATTGCACAATGCCTGTTTAATTTTTGTGTGGTAGTCATAGCCCGAGTTCAGTCCTTCTCGGACAGATATTGTGACCGTATCGGTAACATGCATATTTATTTAATAATTAATTTAGGCGGTGAAAACTTTTGTCAAGCTCCCTTGTCCATATTACAGTCAAGTAGCATTAGGTTGCATCAGTTTGCACAACACCTCCAACTTGGTTATGTAAACACGAGTCCGCCATAGCTGGAAGAATCCCCAGAAAGAGAGCGAGCTATGAAAAATGACAAGGAAAGAAAATCTATAGTAATAACTCCGCCCACTAAAAATGGCAGAAACACGACAATGCCAACGTGCAAGCTTGATTTGTATTGTAAGATTTCGAAATATGCATAATAATTTGTAAGGGAAACCTCAGAATGTCACATGTTTTCATAATAGTCCACTGCCAAAAGTCTAATTGCTTATAAAATTATAACGTGTGGAAAATTACGCCACCACATGATTGTATAAGCACCAGCAGCATATCCACGCCAACTGACTACGCCGACCCCGGACGGGGATCCCCGTAAAGGCATCATTTTGATACTAAATTTCAGATAAACCGCCGATCGATGCGTTTTACGCACATAAATAGATTACTTTGGAGTCTGAGTCACACATTTGAGTGCATTGTCGATGTCACACAACCCGTAGAACCACTGATATGCAAAAATGTGGTGGGAACCGATCGGCGTCTATTGTTCGTGTAGGGTTGAAATTATAAAAGGGGCCACCATGTTGAGAAAAAAATTCACTCGACGCGAAAGATTGAAGGCAGGCACATGGTCCGCTGGTGTTCTGGCCTTATCTTTATTCGGGAATTCTAATATACATTTTGCCAATACGCGGTGTGAAAAACTTTGTCCGAGTGATAGATGAAGTTAAAGTTTTGGAAGTATTTGGATAAATTAAATAACGTGACCGCGAGAACTGTGTTACAGTTCCGAAAAATTGTGTTTGTGAATGACGCAACTTATTTCAACGTCATTAGACTTCTTACAGTGAAGAAGAGGACCCTGGGATTATGAACGAAGAGGATTCGAACCTGCGATCCACGTCAGCACCATGAGAGGCTAAACGACGTCATGGGCCTTTCCGAGTTTCGAACCATGGATTTCTCGACATGACGATAAGTAGATAAAATCTAAACATTATCCAAATAAATGCACGATTATGTAATATGTAGATCACATAGGTTAGTAATGTAAATTGCATGTGTTCTTGAATTAGGGAGAGACTTGTGAGTGGTCTTCATACTGCTTTAAATATATTAATCTAGATGGGGACGGAAATTCTATAATATGGGCTAAATTTTTGCGCCTGTAAAATGTAAATTTAATGTAACGCATGTGCGTGATTTAACGATGAAATATCAGAAAGATTGAGAGTGCTTTAGATTAGGAGGGCAAAATATAGATTTGTTTTATTGATGATTTCAAACCGTAATAAGTACATTTTTGTTTATGGAATATTCAACCTATTCTGGTAATGCATGGTGATAGTGTCTTCAAAATGCCAGTACTGGCATAATAATCGTGGGGAGAGGAAGGCACTCTTGTTTTAATATAATTTTGCATGAAGAGAATATGTAGAACGCTGTTAATTATTTGTGTAAGTTGTGACTAGCCTGGACACGAACGAACGCCCTCACATTTTTAGATAAAGTTTTCCTTTTATATCAACAAGTAAATGCTTTTCTTTAACATTAGAATAAAATTATTTATACCTTTAAAACCAGTTTTGATTTTTTGTCTGAGTTGAAATGAAATGGCGTATGGCTTTTAGTGCCGGGAGTGTCCGAAGACATGTTCGGCTCGCCAAGTGCAGGTCTTTCGATCGACGCCAGTAGGTGACCTGCGCGTCGTGATGATGACGATGATGATGAAGACGACACATATACCCATCCCCCGTGCCAGAGATATTAACCAATGCTGGTTAAAATTCCGGGACCCCTGTGACCAAAGGCCAGCATGCTAACCATTTAGCCGTGGAGCCGGTTCAAACTGTAGGAAAACATAGGCTGAATTTGTCTATGCAGTTGACTGGATGTGAACCTGGATATTCTGTCTCTATGGATGTGACATTGAAAAAATGAATAGTGGCTTGACATTGAGTTAAAGAATTGTAAGCGGGCAGAGAATTAATAAGCCAGTGAAGCTATGGAATATGGTAAGAGGATATCAGTTGAAATTATATTATTTACCATGATGTTTCTCAGGGAGACGTTTCGTCTCGCCTTGAATGTATTTAAAAGCAGTGATACCGGCCACCCATTACTAGGTGTGGTTCTGCGCTGTATAATTTATGATTTAAAAAAGGGTGCGTTAGCACTACCTTTTTAGAAGTGTCACTGCCAAGAGTATTGTTCAAGCTTGTCCACCAAGACTGAATGTTTGGGGTTTCGCATAAATCCGATTGCATTTAAAGGATTTCTTTTTAACTCGTTCATGTTTATTTCTGTAAAGAAATTAAATAACTGGAACGCCAGTATTGTATGGTTTGTTGACCATATGAATAATTGAGATAGGGATTTTTTAGAGACCCTTTTGTCGGTGGCATCCTCGAGACCACCGGTTCGAAGTCCAAGGCAGACCCTGGATTTTTCGTCACACAGAAGTTTATATTTTTTTTTTGTACAGCCAGTTGCATGTGTTTATTATTTATACTCCTATTTTATAATATGTGTACATAATTTTTGAATATGCTCCTTGGGATGTGTTTAATGTTTTGTTTGTATTCCAAAACAGGTTCTGCCTCGTTAATTTGCCATCGGGTTCATTGCGATGTGGGTTTGATTCTGGACCCGACATCTGTCTAATTTTATTTGATGGTTGTGGTTTTTCCCACTAGTGTTAGGTTATTCTTTTGTTTATTCAGTTAGTAGTATAATTAATTAGTTAGGCGACCATTCCAAGTTGTCTCCAACTTTCGCATAGATAATGTGTTTCTTCTAATAGTGAAGAAAGCTTGTAATGAGAACCGTCGAATTTACAAGGATATTTTTTACTTACCAAGCATTCAAAGTAATAATAATATAGGTGTACTAATTGTCATGTCAAAAGAGAAATAATCGATCAACCGAATAAATGGTCAAATATAATGCATTATTAAAAATTCTCAATGAAAGGAGTGACACCTCCAAATTTGTATTTAGTTCATCGGACATTGTATATTTTGTTTTTATTATTGTAGAATTATTCAGGGTTGCTTTCTATTAATCATGATTTATCAAGGAATAATAAATAGATTTTAAAACTTTGCTTGTCATTTTGCCGTAAAAACGTGCATCCAAAATTTTCCTCCGTTCATTTTTGCCTTTAAGTTAGTTTAGTGTTGTATTTATATCTTATGCCACAAACGCACCTTGGCCCTGGAAGGGAGGAGTGCAGTTGATCCTTGCACGATCGAAAGAGCTTTTGTTCACCCATCACTTTGAAATTTATTTTTCCTTGCTTTCTAGATGAGGTGGCATTTGACTCTAGACTTACAAGGTCCCATACCATCGAACGCCTTGGAGTATGGTGCTATATGCCGGTAGCCCGAAATTTTGGGGACAATGATGCTGTCGTGTGGTTCTATGGGGCAATGGCGTGGGCGGTATGGTTGCAATATATATTAAAAATTAAATATTGAGTAAACAACAACTTAAGAATAACTGAAATATATAAAAGTTAATACTAAGTTTCAGTATCCATTAACTAGCTGAAATTAAAACTTATTAACTAAGGAATATGTGGCATAAATTAATTACTGAATATTTATTTTACAGTCTCTATTCTTAGGAATCAATACATGATCTTAAAAGAGAGTATTATAACATAGATTAGGATAACATATGATACATAATTATATAATATTTTATTTTATTTGTACGTCACTTAGTCATACGTACATTCATACCAGTCTACTGTATGTACTATGGAAGAATATACTGCAGGATGTTTTAAATGTGCTAGTCGATAACACGTTTTTAATATCTACTGGAATCATGTTCCATAGCTTCGAAGCAGTGAACAGGATTTGTTCTGTGCAGTGCTATTTCGAGTAGTCATTTGGAACGAGTATTAATTTCGTGTTGCGAATATATATATTTACAAGTTGCTTTTCATTGCTCCGATAGGATAAGAAAGAGCTAGGAGTGGGAAGGAAGTGGCCGTGGCCTTAATTAAGGTACAGCCCCAGCATTTGTCAGGTGAGAAAATGGGAAATCTGCCTGTTGCAAAGAAGTGAAGAGAGAGATTAAAACAAATCTTGTACCAAAACTATAAACCATTCGCAGGACCCCTCCGAAAAGGCAAGTGTGCCGATACTTCACTACCGATTCGGGAGGTAATGTCAGTAGGCCTAATTACTTGTGTCAGTAGTTACAAATGCCATAATTTAATTACCTAGCTTGAGCTTGGCGGCAACATTCTACCGAGCAATTTGGCTGTGCGGTTAGGGTCGCGCAGCTGTGAACTTGCATTCGGGGGATGCTGGAATCGAATATCACTCTGTAAACATGAGATGAAGCACTTCCAGGCGCCATAGAAACTTAAAAATTGGTTTCAAATAAATCTTAAAGTTCCCTAGATAAATCGAAAATTTCTACATCTCTACTAGGGCATCAAATTTAGGGCCCAGAAGCAAAACACCATAAGTACTCAGGGATATGCATTTCTTCACCAAGCGGGAAACTCCTCTTTTTTTTTCCAAATGTGAAAGGTACATTGAAACCACATCCAGCTCCATGGCTAAATGATTAGCATGCCACCCTTTTGATCAAGTGGTCCCGAGTTCGTTTCTCGGCCAGGTTGGTTATTTTAGCGTACATTGGTTAATTTCCGTGGACTGCTAATGTGTGTGTCTTCAACTTTAGAATTCATCTTAGATAGGGTACCATCCACACAGACGCTCAGGTCGCATATAGGATATCAGCTCGAAACTACTGAAACCACGTAGGCTTACTTGAGAACAAAACACGGGAATTGACACTTAAATGTAATACAAATATTACGTAAATCTATAGGAAAAATTATGCGCTTTCTTATCTTCCCGGAGGTATCTTCGCAATTTAATTTGAAAAACACAACGATACTGGTTAACCTGTTGTTTAAATATTTTATGTAACATTTCCATTACAAGGCAAGATGGATTTATTCTTAAAATTCAGTAATTTGTACGCTGTTTTTTTACCAAGACGACTTCTGCCCAGCCGGATGACCAGCAAATATTGGAGTGTCACGTGGTCAGCGTAATGACATTCTCAGCCTATTGTTTGACGAAAATGTTGCAAATTTTGGGATGGGAAAACTTGGGAGTTGCTCGGCTAAGTGGCATGTTTCGAGCTCTCATTGAAGAGATGGCGTGGAAGAACATAGCGTTTTTGAAAGTACGAAGGATCATAATGTGAGGATAATGTTGGAATTCAAGAGAAAAAATTGGGACAATTACCCGTTTACGGGAATAGGAATTATTAGGGATTGGGTGAATTTACCGTGGGAGATGTTCGATACATTCCCAAATTCTTTGAAATCGGTTAAGAAAAGACTAGGTCAGGAACTGATAGGGAATCAGGCAATTCGGCGACAGCCCCAAATGAAGGTCAGTGGTGCTTGACTGATTTCTTACCTCTCATGTCAGTCAGCTCCCAAATTGGTGTCGTGAAGCTGAGCGAAATCCTTTCCAGCCCTCAGTCTAGGATTAAAGTCCTTAGACTTGCTGGGAATCGAATCTGGAATCGTGGGGTAAGAGGCAAACACGTTACCCCGACACCACGGGGCTAATTGAATATAATCTTCTTCTTCCACAGACTTTTCCTCTCTCTGGATAGCAGGGTTCGCGTGTACGATCCATCCAGCACATGCAATCAGGTGCAGTTTTAGAGCCGGATGCCTTTCCCGACACCAACCACACATGGACGGATCTACTCACTAATTTACGTTTCTGTAGTGATTGGTAGCCGGCCTCGTGATGTTAGGTTAGCGTGCCTGCCTCTTACCTGGAGGACCGGGTTTCGATTCCCGGGCAGGTCATTCGAGGTCCACTCAGCGTACGTAATTACAATTGAGGAGCTATCTGACGTTGAGAGGACGGCCCGGTCTAATAATAATAATAATGTTATTTGCTTTACGTCCCACTAACTACTTTTTAAGGTCTTCGGAGACGCCGAGGTGCCGGAATTTAGTCTCGCAGGAGTTCTTTTTACGTGCCAGTAAATCTACCGACACGGGGCTGTCGTATTTGAGCACCTTCAAATACCACCGGACTGAGCCAGGATCGAACCTGCTAAGTTGGGGTTAGAAGGCCAGCGCCTTAACCGTCTGAGCCACTCAGCCCGGCACCGGCCTGGTCTAGAAAGCCAAGAATAATGGCCATGCTGACCACACGACACCTTGTAATCTGCAGGTTTTCGGGCAGAGAAACAGTCGCTCGGTAGGCCAGGGCCCTTTGGGGCAGTTGTGCCATAGGGTTTGGTGGTTGTATGTACCGTTGTATGTTGTGTGTGAATGAAGAGACTTGTTAAAACGCACACAATTACCGAGCCTCCGATTTTTTTTTACAAGTTGCTTGACGTCGCACCGTCAGAGAGGTCTTATGGCGCCGATGAAACAGAAAGGGGTTAGGAGTGAGGAAGCGGCCGTGGCCTTAATTTTAAGGTACAGCCCCAGCAATTGCCTGGTGTGAATATGGGAAATCATAGTAAACCATCTTCAGGGCTGCCGACAGTGGGGTTCAAACCCACCATCTCCCGAATACTGGATACTTGCCGCACTTAAGCGACTGCAGCTATCGAGGTCGGTCCTGCTGCATTGTACAAGGCACTGAATTTTACTGTCCACATATGGATGTTACTGCTCTAACTTCCATCCCGTGCAGGTATAGCTGATATATTCACATGTCTTAGAGGAGAGGAGGCTGTAACTGGTAAACTGTAGAGATCCTCGTTTCAAGGAAGCTCTGGGTATAGACCAAACGGTAATTTCTAACAAAAGGGAGGAAGTATTGTTTCCTTGACTGATCACTGTGTCGATAGACGTGTTCATTGTTCTGTCAGTAAGAACTGTCGGCCTGCCTATTGTCTGCTGGGATCACGTAGCGTTGCAGTGTGCGTGGGTATTCGGGCAATGGCAAGATGTTATTGCTCTTCCGTAATTAGCTGTGTTTTCTACAAGAAAACCTACCCGTGTCAGAAATAAATCCATCCAAATGAATGTTTCATTCCTTTTGTCAATATTTTATGAATGGTTGTTCAAAGATAATGAGTCCTACATCTGAAAGGTGAAAACTGACAGGGGTCTCCAGTTTTAAATTCCTGGTTCTCTGTTTTTAAGAACAATAGTAGAATGCCAACCACGCCGTACAGCTGGCCACATGCTCTATTTGCTGTGGTATCTATAGTATTTACGTTATCTTTAGTAATGTGGTATTCAATCTTCCTCGTTACTGTACCCCCAGGATATACGTATTCTATAACATTGAGCCTACACAGCCGTAAATGCGAGCATGTTTTAACTCCTGAATAACTTCCTGATCCATTGAATCACAATAATTATTCTACATACCTCAAGCTCAGCACTTTGTAGTCCAGCGATATTTCTATATCTCAAACCACTTCAACGCTATCAGTAATAATAATCTCCCAGACGAAACTATCCCTACATCGGTCTGTTTTCAGACCAACTTTGCTTTACGGGAGCGAAAGCTGGGTGGACTCAGGATATCTTATTCATAAATTAGATATAGCGGACATGAAAGTAGCAAGAATGATTGCTGGTTCAAACAGGTGGGAACAATGGCAGGAGGGTATTCGGAATGAGGAGATAAAGGCTAATTTAGGAATGAACTTGATGGATGAATCTGTACGCATAAACCGGCTTCGGTGGTGGGATCATGTGAGGCGAATGGAGTAGGATAGGTTACCTAGGAGAATAATGGACTCTGTTATGGAGGGTTAGAGAAGTAGAGGGAGATCAAGACGACGATAGTTAGACTCAGTTTCTAACGATTTAAAGATAAGAGGTATAGAACTAAATGAGGCTACGGCACTAGTTGCAAATAGAGGACTGTGGCGACGTTTAGTAAATTCACAGAGGCTTGCAGACTGAACGCTGAAAGGCATAACAGTCTCTAATGATAATGTACGTAATGTATGTATAATAATAATAATAATAATAATAATAATAATAATAATAATAATAATAATAATAATAATAATAATAATAATAATAATAATAATAATAATAATTCCAAAGTGCATACAGACTCACTTGGAGCAGATATAATAAAAGAACTATATCCCGAATTGCAAAATTAAGACATTATAACAATGTAATGAAGCCTGAAGCACTATGTGCATCTGAAACACTGATCATTGGGGACAGATCATTGATTAAAGATGTAGAAAAGCCAGAAAGGAAAATCGTAAGGAAAATGTTTGGACCAGTCTGTACAGGGGGAATTTGGATGACCAGGAATTGTTATAACCTGTACCAACACACAGAAAATCTCAGACATATTTTGGAAAAGACGTTTGAAATTTTATGGACATATTCTCAGAATGAGTAGTCAGAGATTGAGGAAAAGAATTCTGAGCCTAGCCCTTTCAATGAAAGTAAAAAGCAATTGCGTTTTACTGAGGTGGTTCCTTGTGTGGTATGTTTTGTATGAATGAAGATAAGTGCATTGAGATGAACACAAAGATCCAGTCCCCGAGACACAGGAATTAACCATACGTACTTAAAATCCAGGGTCGGACTAGAAATCGAACACCGGGCCCTTTGATACGGAGACCTGTATTCTGATCATTCAGGGAAGGAGCCGGTCATAATACCGTATATCTAAAATTACAAGTAAAAACTGCAGTAATGTTATTATGGTAATGCTTATGTTTATGAGGATGAGTGTTCTTTACGTATATTTGAACCTAAAGGCACCTGTACAGTGTAGACTTTTCTAGGAGTTTCTATTGCCGCCAGAGAGAGCAACCACGTGTAGCGTACAAAACAATTCATTAAGCTAGGTAGACTGATCTAGATCTTTTCACGCCGTCGAATAGACCTCACGCTCTAGGAGCACAAGAGTGGCAGTTTTTTTCGTGTGCGTGAAAAAAGAGAAGAGTGGAGTGTGGGAAAAGAATAAGACTTATCATTTCATGGAACCTGTACATTTTCATCCTGAATGATGGCATTGTTCATAAAAAGTGTAGCCTACATAGAACGTCAACTAAAAGTTAAATATATATTTATCTAATTTAATGAATTATTTTTATCTTGTATACCTGTCGCAAGAAATCTCAGTATCACAGTGAGACCCTCTGATGGTGAAATTGCTGTTCTGAGACGTGGATAACGCTGTCTAATGGAAATCCTCATTAGAAATTCGTACGAAATTCACACATGAATTCATGATATCAGTAGTTAATTCCCTCAGCAACTTTACGTGTGGTCCTTCTTTCCTTTTTGCTATCCAGTTCCCATATTCTTTCTTCCCTTGTTGAACTTCGTTTCATAAGCACTTTCAGTACGACAATAGCTGCAGTGATGCTTTTCCTTCGGTCGGACACATCTGTCTCTCAGTCAGCACTAGCTAAAACCTAGCCTGACGGTCAAGGCCAGTGTCCACAGACAGTAGAGTGGCCTAGTTATTGCCACCCTAGCGATGTTCTTCTTCTGCTATATCGACAGTAAATTCTCCCGGTGTGTACACAAACCATTAAAGTAGCCTAGCTAAAGAGAGCCGAGTATAGCTAGATATTTCTCTACAGTGTACACAGACAGTAGAGTGGCCTAGTTGTTGCCACCCTAGCGATGCTCTACTTCTGCTATATCGAGAGTAAATTCTCCCAATGTGTACAGAAACCAGTAGAGTAGCCTAGCTAGAGAGAGAGTACAGGGTACAGGCTCCTTAATAATACCTCTTCGTCGTACAAACTCTCATTCTATCTAACAATCACACAAGCTCTTTATGCATTTAAGAGAGCATCTCGACAAGACCGCTAAAATGAGACTATTGAAGTGCTATTTCGGATACTGAAGAGGAGAGTATTCCATAGAGTTGCGCAAGTCACCAGAAAGGAATGGTCGATCTGCTGTTATGCCCATGGAAGGGGGAAAAGGAAGCAGTCAAAATAATAGTTGTCACATTGTGGAGATTTCTTAATTTTTCAGATCTTGGATAGGAGAGTTACTTTTAATAAGGTGTATCCCAAACTTCAAACAAAATAGACACATTATGTTCGAGTTCATTGCCTTCTGAAGTTCCTTTGTTCTATAGCTGCGTCGATTAGTAAAATATAACAGTAAGTAAATGGTTGTATGAGTGTTATTTTCATACTACGTTGCAGAATAACTTGCTTAATTTTTAGGGGACGAAGAGATACACCTTTCTGCGTACCGGTACACTTGTTACGTGATTATCCAGTTGAGTGTGCCATTTATAATGACATCTAGGTTTTCAAGGACTTATGTGAAGGTACTGTTCCACTACAGATGACCATAGTAGGCGAAAGTGTGATGTTTAGGGCATTTAAAAGCCTATGCTATCCTATTATAATTCTTGGGTTTTCTTATGGTTAATTAACAGGCAGCTCTCATTTCAAATAGAAGATAATTGAATTTGAAACCGCGTTCAAATTGCGGATGGCACTGTCGATGTCAGCAACATTAAGATATGAATATATTTCAAGTTTGTCGGCATTAGGTTATAGTTGCAGATAATTCAGATGAGATGAAATATCATTAATATAGACTAAAAGTAAGAAGGGTCCAAAAGCACATCCTTGATGGACTACATAACTTAAGTCTTCCATTCTGTGGTCCTCCTGTTTGATACAACTCACTTTTGTATATTTTTGAGGTATTAGGCTGAATGTGCCATTAATAATGACATATAGGTTTTCAAGTCTTTTTAACTTAGTTGAAAGTACGGTCTAGACTAGATTATCAGCGTCAAATGCAATACTGAAATCAAGAAGGGTAAATACACAGTCATTTTTCGTTCGTCCATTGCCCGTATAACGTCCTGAATAATCTTGATTAATGCTGTTACAGTAATTTATCCTTTCAAACAATCTGATTGCAAGGGTCGAACAAACACAAGTATTTAAAAATCTCATCCAAAGCTTTAAATGTTCCATGGGAATGTAGGTTCCATGAGTGGTGCATTAATTGCTGGATATTTTTTAGGAATGGAACTATGGGTGCATCTTTCCACTTAACTGGGATATTCCCTGAAGTAAGATATGCATTAAATACATTAGTAACAACAGGCAATATATATTATTTTACAATTTACTTCACTTCACACCGGCACAGATAGGTCTTACGGCGACGATGGGATAGGAAATGGCTAGGAATGAGGAGGAAGCGGCCGTGGACTTAATTAAGATACAGCCCCAGCATTTGCCTGGTGAGAAAATGATAAAGAACGTAAAACCATCTTCATGGCTGCCGACAGTGGGGTTCGACCTGAGTACCTCCCGAGTTGAAGGTGACGGCGATGTGACCGAAACCACACAGACACTCGCTCGGTGTTCTGAAGTGTCACTAAATCTACCGTATCGCTTTAATGTCTAGATTGTATCCTATTACTTTGTATATAGGTGGCAAGCGGCTAATCATATAGGCTACGTTGCGTAGCCCACCAACCTTGAGGAAACTCAACTCAGTGAGAGAAATGAGGCTCATCTTAGAAATCCCACGTGATTCAGCTAGTATTCGAATGATGGCCACCGAAGTGTGAAGCCAGGGGTGATGACAATTAAACATTGCTACAACTTAGCCACTCATGAGGAAATGTGCAGCTAGGATAGTACTAGTGTCGGGGTTATTATAGTTCGTTAACAGCGTCCAGGCTCCCGCGCTTTTGTAATTACTTCAACAATTTTTTTCACGAGCATGTATTTCTTAAAATAAATAATATAACATGATCATTTTTAATAACATTTATAACTGTTGATCTAAAGGGGCATCCGTCTTTGTGTATTTTGGGGATTGCTCTTAGTATTGGGTTTTTGGTTTGTAATGATACGTTTTGTTTTCCTTCTTTGGTGAGGATTAAATCTGTTTTCTTGATTGCTTGCATTATACCGCTTTGAAATTTATTCGTAGAGTCGCGTTTGATCTCCTGTATTCGGTCGTTGCTGATGAATTCTTTTTTTTATGTATTCGACTTTTTTCACTATGAACGTAGTATTCTCTATCCACTACTGTGGCTATTATATGATCACTTTTGACTTTGCTTTTACTGCTTTTGAGTAAAGAGCTACGAGTTTTAAAGTTTGGTTGGTTTCCTGAATTTTCTACTTTGATTATTTTCAGTTCCTCATTGTTGCTACTTCCGGCTCCATGGCTAGATTGTTAGCGTGCCAGCCTTTGTTCACCGTGGTCCCGGATTCGATTCCCGGCAGGGTCGGGAATTTTATCCATCGTTGGTTAATTTCGCCGGCACGGGGGCTGGGTGTATGTGTTGTGTCCACCATCACAGGTCATCTACCGGCGTCAACTGAAAAGACCTACACCTGGCGAGCCGAATATATCCTCGAACACTCCCGGCACTAAAAGGTATATGCCGTCTCATTTCATTGGTTGCTACGCTTTATAGCTTGCCTGGTGGCCATGATCGTTAAGGCGTTGAGGTCTAAATTGTCTGACATTGTGGTTAGCCGGTTCGAGTTCCGTTGATCGGAAAACATCATCAGCAGAATGTTGACCGGCAGGGAAGGGGAGGTGGTGGTATACAATTTCTAATCACTAGATTGCGTGCCAAAAGCCTGGATTGAATTCCAAACCTCTCCACAGTGTTCATATGGACTGAGGGCATATCACGCTGTTGATGGTGATTCATCCGTCGGATGGAGACGTTAAGCCTTGAGCAGACCCCTTGGTGCTATTCGACAGGAGTAGGTTTTGTGCCGGCACCGGGTTTCACCCTCTCCCTTCCCAGTATCATATATCACGTCATTCATTTCACCTCATTAAAGCCTCTGATGAAGCTGACGACAGGAAGGGCATCCTGTCATACAAAACCTACCACAGCAGATTCATCTCACCTCATATCCGACCCCGTAGAGAAAGGGGAGGACAAGTCCGTCCCCGCGCTGTAGGGGGCAACGCGTCCGCCTGTCATCCGGCGGCCCCGGCTTCGATTCCCGACCTGGTCAGGGTCTTTTTAACTGTAATGATTAATATTCCTGGCCTGGGGACTGGGTGTTTGTGTGGTCCTTAACATTCCTTTCCTCACATTCAACACTTTACACTTCCGCAAATTCCAAATACACACAGGTTCATAACATATGTTGCCAGTAGGGGCAAAAGATCTTTCTAGGTCGACACCCCGAATAAACAGCATTTAAAAAAGGGGGGGACGGTGGACAAGCAAACAAACAAACATTGGTTGCTACGATTTTCATCATGTTTTAACGTTGTGTGGTTATGTTTTTTTAAACATTAAAAGTGAAAGGATATTCCTCATGCACATATTTTTGTACATACTACAATCAAATTTGAAGTGGAGTTTCCGGCTAGAAGGGGTATATATTTCAGTGGCAACCAATCTTCTTATTACTCTTCTTCAGTCTCTCTTCTCACTTCACCATGTCTCAAGATCTGTGGGATAGAGAGTAGTGATTGGTGGGAACATATAGCTCAGCCCCTGGAACTCCCTCTGACCAACAATATATTCAATTCAATACAGCAGAGACTTGTGTTTATTGGCTCGTCGAGAATAAAATCACGATAATGGTCATGGCTTCTTTGGTGCTGCCTGTGCAAGTCGGTAGCACATAACGGGCTTCCGACTTACCGCTAACATCCTTACTGGAGGCATAAGCTCCCTTGTCTGTGTGCAGGATTACGTGTAGTTGAGGGGACAGTCACCGCAGAAAGGTAGGGGCTTACAATCTTCAGAAGCAGTTGAAATGCTTTAGTCTATATCATAGCATGACTCACTGTCATGAGCTGTGAGAGCAGTTCCCTTCGAAGCAAACACAACTGACAACTCACTCAACCCGGGCAAAAAACTAAATACCGTACCATTTTTTTTCGCTTTTTTAAATGTTTGCAGTAACCTACTAAGATAATTGCCGTCTATCCTTTTATGCTAACAAGATAAGTCATTTCGTCATAATATTGAAGAAACAGCCAAATTTTACTTTAAGATTATTCAAGAATGAAAAAATAGTCCCCGATAAGAACCGGATCAGTTGGTTTTATTGTTAATATTATGAATATTCTTCTTCTTTTTCTACCGCTCTTCCCACATCTGTGGGGTCGCGGGTGCGAACTGTGTAGAACATGTGGATTTGGCCCTGTTTTATGGCTGGATATCCTTCCTGACGCCAACCCTATATGTAGGGTTGTAATCACTGGTGGTGTAGTGTAGTGTAGTGTAGTGTGGTGTCTGAATAGGAAGAGAAAAGTGTTGGGACAAACAAAAAACCCCAGTCCCCGGGCCAGAAGTATTAATCAGAGGCAATTAAAATCCCCGACCCGGACGGGAATCAAACACGGGACCCGGAGAACCGAAGGCCTCAAGGCTGGCCATTCACCCAATGAGTCGGACTAGTAATAGTCTTATTATTGTTAATAAAAGTAGCTCCAACCAAACAAATAAGTTTATCTTAAGTGTAATGTATTTTCTATTGTTATTGTGGATGTGAACATTATTAACTTTTAAAAGAATTCTCCGCTGTTCAGGCAAAAGGTCAAAATAGGACAACCGGGCGAGATGGCCGTGCGGTTAGGGGCGCGCAGGTATGAGCTCAAATCCGGGAGATAGTGGGTTCGAATCCCACAGTCGCGCTGGGGCTGTACCTCAATTAATAAAAAAACTAAACTGCACTATTGATCTTCACATGGGGCCACTTCCATGCAAAAATCTGTAACACATTACAGCCCCATTATAACCAACAATAATATATCTTACTGCATATGGATGTAATAGAAATTATTTAATACACTTTTCAAGTCGTACTTAGAAAAACAATTTAAGATTTTTTATTTTCAGTATTATTTACCGTACTTATTTAATCCGCTTACCCTCCAGGTTTAGCCTTTGCTCGGACTCAGAGAGGGATCCCACCTCTACCGCCTCCAGGGCAGTATACTGGAATGTGAGACATTTGGTCGGAGATACGATCGGGGAAGGGGACCAGTACCTCTCCCATGCGGCCACACATGCTATGTTGAACAGGGGACTTGTGGGAGAATGGGAAGATTGGAAGGGATAGACAAGGAAGGGGGAAGGAAGAGGCTGTGGCCTAAAGTTAGGTACCATCCCGGCATTTGCCTGGAGGAGATGTGGGAAACCACGGAAAACCACTTCGAGGATGGCCGAGGAGAAGATCTACTCCCCTCTCCCCCTTTGCTCCCAGTTCACCTTTCGCGGCTAACAGGGCCCCGTTCCAGCCCTCCTACCATTTTTCAAATTGCGCTGCAGTGCCGGGAATCGAACTCGGGCCTCCCGGGGTGGGAGCTAATCACACTAACCACTACACCACAGAGGCAGACTTTAAGATTTTTTGATTAGCTAATTACTAAATACGGCCGCTTGATTGAATGGTCAGCATTAGGTTCTCAGGGACTGGGATTTGATCCCCGGACGGGCCGGGTATGTTCACTTCGTGTAGCTAATTCCTCTGCCTTGGTGATCGCATGCTTTTCTTTGCCTGAATACGTGTCTCTTCATTTACATGTATCACTCCACACTACCAACCACCATAGAAACACTCAATAGTCAGTAATTCCCTCCCTGCTGACCATAAGCAGTTGGGAAGAAGGAACCGAAGGAGAAGAAATAATTGTTTACCAGATTAATCTAGCACGGCATTACAACCAAAGAAACATGGTGTATTAAATATGCTCGTTCGGCTCCGAGTCCAACAGTTAAATAATCGCATTCAGTGCATGTCACCAAGGTGCTCGGGTGCATTATTCATGCCTTTATGACGCACAAAGAAAGGTCTAATTACTTTGATAAGTCCCGGAAAGAAAACAGTGAGGCCTTTTGTAACCATATCTTTACTTAGGTAGAAGTCACACATGATTTAACATTCGCAATGTGAGTCGACCAATGACTTAAGTTATAGTTGATAAGGAAGTTAAGAATCCGTAACGGAAATGGCAGGTAAAGTGATTTTAATTCTCCTAGTCATATCCGGGTCGGTTTAGTGTGTCACATAACTTTATTAGAGCCAGTGAATAATGCTGACGTGGGGTACAGCCAGCAGTCCACCAATATGTTGCCAGCTTATGGATCAGCAGCACGTAAAGGACCGATGTCTTCTGCTCGGATCATACCGTGTGTATGATAAAAACAGCGAAATCATTATTCCGTCCGGTAACGATGCAACAGCAATACTTCTTCTAAGTCCTTCCGATGAGCTAAATACGTGTAAATGGATGGTCCGTGAAGTTCAGGGTGGTTTCTAACTTATATTGGTAACATATGGTATACATTCTAAGCAATATTCTTCATACTCATAGTATCCTGCATTCTTCAACGAGAATGGTCCATTTGTACTGTAGACAAAAACCTTTGTCTTCCTGGTTTCGTAGTACAGATGATATCCAAGTGACTTTCTGTCAAGTTTTTGTAAAGACTTGTGGATGTGAAATTTGGATGTCATACTGTAATGTCCGGTTAATAGAGCGGATGCACTAAATATAATATGGTCTATTTCCAACAAACCTTCTGGTAGGTAGGCAAAGGTGCATGAGACCTCGTATTTTCTTGAAGGGATATGGTGTATCAGCTGAGTGGTGTCATTACTGTCTTGTCATTGATGCGATCATGGCTCCAATTCCGGTCATTGCAGGTGGGTATCTTGAACCAATGGCCATGTGTCTGTAGTTCAGATTCCGCTTAAAACCGAAATTCCATAAGAATAATATCCGTTGTGTTAATTTTCCTATGCTAAAGTGTAAAGGAAAATGGACGAGCTGGTTCATACGTCTCATGCAGCTTCACAAGAGATCAATAGAAATCATTCCAGCACTTGGAAAGACCTACTCCAGATGGAAGAGGGAGATATTTATTTTACAAAAACTTACGCCTTTTCAGCTATTTATTAACAAAGAACAACATCGAATTCTTAACAATATTGATGGTTTGTGTTACAGACAGTCACTACAAACCTGACAGGGGTCATCAATCGAGAAAGATCATAATATATCATCATTGGGTTGGAAAGGGTTTAATCTCTTCACTGGACGTGAGACGGATGTCATATTTCATCACAAGAAATCATAAGAATATCATTAATTACACGTTAGACCGAAACTGCAGTCACCGCCAACGCTTGAAATATTAAGTGAAGTCGAACTCTTGATTTCAGTCCCGTTAGAATCAAGCTCACATTCAGCAAATTGACAACGTGTGCCACAAAATACATTAAAACGAATGTCACATCCAAAGTATGTAATGCAACGTAATTGGAAATAGATTAAACTACAAAGACCGAAGTTCCCTGACAGGCATAACGGGAATAAAGCGCACTCAACGAAACGTAAACAACTCTAATTTATGTGTTTTTGATACTAGGAATGTGTATTCGATACAATCATACGTCATAAACCCTCGCCGCCTCACCCGTCATAGACGTGTTATTGCTTTTATTATCAGGATATCATGTACGACTTTTTAATGTATGTATCAGTTGAATTATCAAAGTGCCGTAGCAGTGTTATTTTATTACAGAGCTTGGCTCGTCTACTTTTTTAATTATCCGTCACAAGTTAGCAAGAGCGAAAAGTGGTGCAAAATAAAATCCACCTCCAAACACGTTCATCTACTGAACTTACCAGAGTACTTCATATGAAAATTCGTTTAGACCCACGTGATTTCCGACAGTTGCTTAATCACATGTCCCCGTAACCACGTATCTTAGGTTAGTGAATTCCTTCCAAATACTCAAAAAAGAACCAATCCTGTAGTTTTGCCTGTCTCCAGTTTTACTCGGAGTCCGAACCACAGGTATGCGGCTTTTCATTGTTTTTTAAATTCCACATATATTCCACCTCTGTGGTGTAGTGCGTAGTATGATTAGCTGACACCCTTAGAGGGCCCGATTCGATTCCCGAGGACGAGTACGAGGACTGGAGAAGGGTCCACTCAGCCTCGGGAGGTTATCTGAGTAGAGGGGGTTCGATCCCCATCTCAGCCATCCTCGAAGTGGTTTTCGGTGAATTCCCACTTCCTATCCAGGCAAATACCGGGATGGTACCTAATTAACACCACGACCGCTTCCTCTTCTTTGTCTATCCCTTCCAAATCGACCCACCCCCACAAGGCCCCTGTTCAGCATGGAAGGTGATGCCGCCTGGGAAAGTTACTGGTTCTCCTCACCACTTGTATCCCCGACCGAATGTCTCACGCTTCAGGTCACTGCCATTGAGGCGGTAGAGTTTGGATCCCTCGCTGAGGCCTGGGGAAAATCGAACCATGGAATGTAAACAGTTTAATTAAATAACTAAAAAGAAAATAAATAAATAAATAAATAAATAAATAAATAAATAAATAAATAAATAAATAAATAAATAAATAAATAAATAAATAAATAAATAAATAAATAAATAAAATACACTTGGCAAGAAGTTAAAATGCACAGTCACTAAAAGAAAGGATGTTCGCAGGGAATTGTATAAGTACCATATCGCAGGTAAATTTTGTTCAGAAACAATGGGATCCATAAATACAATGTTTGCTGTGAGTATCAACAGGGTTTGTATCTACATGAGGGAAAAAATTATATTTTGATTGTAATTAAAATTAAGTCTCATAAAATATTAACTGCTAGGAATATACCATCTCCGCACCACATCGATGTATAGGAGGGTCGTCCACCACAACAATAGGGTGATTCCCACCCACCGAAGATGTCGCTCACCATAGTCGGAAGGTCTGCCTTACAAGGGCTGCGTCAGGCTAGCGATACCACACTAAATAACAATAATAAGAAGTAGAAAAAGAAAAAGAAGAAATATGATGGTGGTGATGATGATGGTGATGATGATGATGACGATGGTGATGATAACATTGACTCCTCTTTGAGATTCGCTTTTCTTCACCATTAGTTGCTTCAGCGGAAGTACCAACTTGACGTTGAAGTCCGTCATTATCTGAGGCTTCTTTCCCCTGATGGGTACTGCCTTTTCTTTTTCTGCTTCCTTCTCTTCACTATCTCATCAAGTGTTGTGCCAATCTTCTGCAGCATCTAGGGAAAATACACTTTTCATTACTTCTTCTCCGTCTTATTTAATTCTAGCACAATGTGTTCATCGTTTTCAAGGTACTGTAATTCGTTTCTAATACAATGAACACAGAATGCACAGTTACGTGTTTACGTAATTCAAAACCAAATTTGCTACAATAAAATAAAGTCTCATTAACCGTACACTGGGCAACATTGCGTCCCAGAACATACATTTTGAGTGTCCACCTGCATAGCGTAAATGTGCTGCCAGAGATTTAACAATGGCAGGAACACTGGTATGTTGTTAAAACGGTACGAACAGCTCGCCTCCATTTGGGGTGTGCGTGAATAGGGCTGCATCACATTGGAAACTGAAATAGTGTGGAGGTCAGAGAAATACCACAGTAGTTATTGGGAACGCCAGATTATTGTTAAATAAAAATTCCCTTGGGAACTCTGTGCCTCGGTGTAAGTTTACAGGGATAATTTTGTTTAATACAATGTCGAATTTAAACGTTTAATTTCTTCAGAATAATATGGAAAGTTGAACTTGACGATACCGCAGAGCGAGCAATGACTGGGGGACATTCGCAATGACGAGATAAAGGCTAGGCTAGGAATGAACTCCACTGACGAAGCTGTACGAATGAACCAACTGAGACACGAGGCGAGTGAAGGAGAATAGTTCTTTTGCTAGTGGCTTGACGTCGCACCGACACAGATAGGTCTTATGCTGACGATGGGATAGGAAAGGCCTAGGAGTTGGAAGGAAGTGGCCGTGGCCTTAATTAAGGTACAACCCCAGTATTTGCTTGGTGTGAAAATGTGAAACCACAGAAAACCATATTCAATGCTGCCGACAGTGGCACCATCTCCCGGATACAAGCTCACAGCCGCCTGCTCCTAACCGCCCGGCCAACTCGCCCGGTGCAGTTTAGTTTACGGTGTAATTTATTTCCTATGAATGCTCAATTAAAACAAGTGATAGATCGTTTCTCTTTGATTCGTTGCAGTCACTGAACTTTCCAGCTTAATTTCCACAAACATTCAGTATTTTTAGTATAAGGCTTTTTAGATCCAGGGGGTACATTTTTTTTGCTAATGGTTTAGGCTACAGCCACACGAGCAGTTAATGCTGTTGGAAGTGAGCAGCAAATAGAGGAGAAAAAATGTGCCCCTTGTGTTGCAATGTGATGGGCCAAACTTGCCAGTAAATGCAGTTCGCCGGAAGCAGTTCAAGGTTCAAGGTCTTGCTGTTGAAGGGTCCATTTCTTTCACTGCATAAGCTGTTGCCCGGTGGCCACAAGAGAATATATTTACTGCGTATTTCATTTCCGTTCATTGCGTATGTAACAATAGTACATTTTACGAAATATGGAGTATGTGGACAGTGTACGTGTCATTCTGGAAGTGGAGAAGTACCCATGTTTGTACAATACGCGCAGTAACGTCGCTATGAAGCTCGGGGGCCCCACGCAATAATTGAAAATGGATCCCCCGTTTTCTGAACAGGAAAGTTACATGTTTACTTCTTTGTACACGATTATATACCATTACAATGAACAGCAACGATGATGACATTTCGGCACTTATAACTGACAACAGATCATGAAAAGAGTTCACTGATATTCAGTAGTATTAAAAAAGTGTCTGGGTAAAGCTTCAGGTTCACACGAATAAGGTCATTTTTTACCCTTCCTTGACCTTTCACTGATAATACGATGAATCCACCACTTTTTTTATCAACGCTGCCTGTCGTACAAGTAACACGGATAAAGCAACATTCGCTGCAAGATTCATAACTGAACTAGATCTTCTAGAACAACAGGTAATCCATGCTCTGCAGCAACTGTGCTGCAACTGCAATTGCTGCCGCTGTGTGGCATCCAGCGCCAGTAATTGCCGTGGTACAGTTTTCTCTGCTCGCTGCAACTGTATTTACTGCCTCGTGTGGCCTTAGCCTTAACGTCGCACTAACACATCGAAGGTTTTCAGCGACGTAAGGATGGGAAAGTCCTAGGGCAGGGCCTCTCAAATGCCCAAAAGCTCACGCGTGCAAACCGAGGTGCATAGGTTCTGTGCACCTGCATTGGCCCGACTCGGCTCTATTAGGACCAGCATTTTTTCTCGGGGCGACTCGGTTAAAGCTTGGCTAAGCTCGGCTCGACTCTGCTCGGCTGGTGGAACACTGCAGAGCAAGTGAGGAATGGGGAGGAAGGCGGAGCGAGCGGGACAGGCGTAGGGAAAGAGAGAGAGCACTATTGCTTAAAATCCAGGAGTGGGGGTCTGCAATCTGGACAACCAAGCGAAGTCGTCTTTTGTACCTTGTGCCGTGCAATGCACGCTGAGAGGCCCTGCCCTAGGATATGGATGTTAGCGGCCATGACCGTAATTTAGGTACTGCCCCAGGATCGCAAAGCTCCAGGAGTGTTCGAGGACGTGTTCGGCCCGCCAGTTCAGCAGCTGCTTTTCTTAATACGCTCCATGTTGGCTGAGCTATATATACCGCTGTGTGAGGGTGTTGCCTGTGGGTGTACGTGTAATTGTACGGTCCAGGAATTGGAAGGAGGCGGTTGTGGCCATGTAGAAGGTGCCATGTCGGGAAGCTGCAGAAAACCATTTCGAGGACCGACCAAGTGACTGCTGCAACAGCCTGAAGGCCTGCAAATTTCGAGAAGACACGTGGTCAGCGCGACGAATCATCTCGGCCGTTATTCTTGGCGTTCAAGTCCGGGACCAGCATATCAGCTCTTCAGCTGTTCTCACGTAGTTTGAGTGGACATCGAAAGCCCTCAGATCCAGATAAAAATATTTGACCTGGCCAGGAAACGAACCTGGGGTGTCCGCCTAAGAGGCAGACACGTTACCTGTAGATCGATGAGTCGGTGGTGGAATAGATCAGGCCTGCATAAACATACGGGCTTGGAGTTTGTGTTTCTCTCATACATATCTCTTCACTCACACACAGCACAATACACTACGCAACAAGCACCACGTCCAGTTTCTCGGCTGGTTTCTCGGATTCGATTCCGGGCCGGGTCTGAGATTTTAATCTTAAATGGTTAATTCCCTTGGCTCGGAGACTCAATGTTTTTGCTGCCCCCGTAACGAATACACCATACATGCCAGATGTCACTCATCCTCGTCTGCCTAACAAGGGATGCACCAGGCGAGCAATAACCACAAAAAAAGTATTATTAACAAGCACCACAGCAGTAGAATACAGCGCCTTGTAGGTGCGAATCATGGAAGTTTCAGACATGAGAGTACCCCGTGGAAGTTGGTGTAGATTGTGTCTAACCTAGGTCTCCAGGGATCGTTCCTTGCTATATCAATATTTCTTGAATTTTTTGTTTCTGTTGTAAAGAAATGGTGCCAGTTTAATCAGTGTAAGTTTGTGAAATTAATCTCCTGGAATTCTCATAATAGATGTATGAAACTAGTTCACTGACTGTTCCCGCCTCTCCCCTCTCGCGATGTTCTTTCTCTGTTCGGTGTAGAAGGAAAACAATCCGGCTCCTTGGCTGAATGATCAGCGTAGTGGCCTTTGATCGAGAGGGTCCTGGGTTCAATTTCCTGTTGGCCGAGGGATTTTAACAGAGTTGGATTAATTATTCGGGCGCACGGGGTAAGTGTTTTGGTCTTACACACATCTGTTCATTCACACACAACACAACACAACACACGACCAACCACAATCCTCATAGGGTTGACTTCAGGAAGGGTATTCGAGCGTAAAACTGGGCCATGTCCACATGCGTGTCACTGGCAGTAGCATCTATTTATTAGAAAATAATGTTATTTGTTTTTTCTCCCTACTAACTACCTTTACGCCCCACCAAAAATGTTGAAGACTCTTGGAGATGCCGAGGTACCGGAATTTTGTCCCTCAACAATGTTTATAGTGCCAGTAAGTCTATCTAGTGAGCCTGACGTGTTTGAACAATTTGAAATAACTAAGGGCATAGCTGGGGTCAAACTTGTCAACTTGAGTTCGGGAGACCAGCATTCTACCGCCTGAGCTATTCAGCCCGGTAAATATTTATGAGGCATGCCTCTATTGTATAAGAACAATCTTTATCGTGTCCACTAGCCTGGCCTTGAGCACTTCCCCTAAACCTTCCCTCCACTCACACACCTCTGGAAACGTCCGATACAGCACACTCTCACCTCCCAAGTCCAGATAAGTAGGGGGTCAGCATTCCGTTCAACTTGGTAGTGGTGGTTACAGATCTTCAGTTTCGCGTACAGGTTTAGTTCATATTAAAATTCTCCGCTGGATGTCAGTATAGGTACGAAGAAACCTTAGCCGTAACGAGCGAATCTAGCGTACGGTGGAAATGATGGAGGTTGGGTCAGAGCCCCGTGATTACACAGAGTGTAAGAATAATGTATGAACAAACTTTCAAGACCCATTCCTCACACGTAGTGGAAAAAAATGTGTTATATGGATATAGGTTCGGGAAAGCTTTATTCCCATGTTACAACTCATTTTCTACAACTCTAAGTAGCACATTAATAATGGCGAACATACAGAAACACAACGTGCCAACGTACCACATGAAACTCTTTCTAACATAATGTGTTAAAAATGCCCCCGTTTAGCGTTGATACATGCACCAACACACCCTCGCTTCGCTTTGAATCCAGACGAGGTGAAGAAATATTTTCATGCGGTATGCTTGTACGTTCTGTTTCTGCGTGTTTATCTTGATTAATGTAGAGTTGTAGAAAATGAGTTCTATCGTGGAAAGCATTTAAGGACCCATGTCCATATAAAAATATCTTCTTCTAAGTGTCCTGAATGTTTGGCCTACTTGTTTGTTACGTACTGTATATTACTTGAACACAAACATTCTATTTTGGTATCATTTTTCTTCTGCCTGAGATCAGTAGTATTGACAATGCACCATAACTGTAAAACTTTTAATTGTAATTGTACTGGGAGGTACACCTCAACCCCGCACATTTAAAAGAAGCGCCTTAAGGATTTTTGAAGGGCGGAAAAAAGTCCATTCGACACTCCATGTCGTACGATGTCGGCATGTAAAAGATCTCTGGTGACACATTTGGTGTTTACCCGACAAAATTCACTAAATCTCAGCCATAGACGCACAAGAGAGTTTCGGTTTACGCGGTCTGCCATCTAGTGGGGGCCTAGAGTAAAACGGAACGTCGAAATTGACGAGCAGACAGCCAGATGGCGTCAAATTGAAATGTCTGCACACGGTAGCTGAGGCCATACGATTATTATTATTATTATTATTATTATTATTATTACCACAAAACAACAGAGCAATATGTAATTTTAATGTTTCCTAAACTGACTGGATTTCTTTGTTTTGTGTATCACTAGAAGTTCGCGCTTTTCTCCATAGATGGCTCTACAAAAAAAAATGAGGACCTGCACTCTGGTGCAAGGTGGAATGATTAGTGATTTAAAGGAGTCTTGTGTTTATTGGTTTTCTCAACAGAATTGACTTTTATTTATTTTGATACTTCAAGGTATGGAATACTTCCTTCTTATCCCGCCAGCGTTGGTCTTTGACCAATCAGAAATTTTCGGTATTTATTTTTCAGCCAATCGAACGTTTTTTGTACCTATTTTATCTGCCAATATAAATGAAAGGGTGTGTCCGGATTTAGTCCAGAGCCTTCCCGAACCCTCCCCTCGGGTATAAAAGCTGCGGCTTTCCAAGTTACTTTGCCTTATAGAACGTCAAATTACTGAGTGTGTGTGTTAAGAGAGGAGGCGGGGTTCCTCATTCTTCGGCAGGCAGAACATCAGGCCAGGTAATGGCCACCAGTTTTCTATCTCTGTAGTTATCTCTGCAAACGGACCCTACGGGAAGGTTCTAATTTTTAACTATGTAACCGTCCGTTTTCCAAAATGTAATCTTTCTTCTTTCTCATGTAAAATTTCATAATGACTTAAACTGTAAATCGGGGATAGAGAGTGCCTTACCCTCTTGAATTCACCTTCAATTTATCTTGACGTGACTACGATTTTGTAAGTGTTTTTCTTCCTGTAAAGCATTAATTAACTTTCCTTCTAGTCACCACAGTAGTGTGGGATTAGCCTCTGCATCATCAGGCCACAAGCCCAAGTAGGGCTTTAAAACTTCGTTTTCTAGGAGCTCAAGTGTACGCCTCCATATATTTTGAGTTTGAGCCAGTAATTTAACCTGTTCTTCCTTTCATGATGGCCCAGCAGTATGGGTACTAGGTACCCCTGAGTTAACTAAATTGTAAATTGCATTTTGTGCCTAGAGAGGCCAGAGATTGTAAGGTTTGGTGTAAAGTTGCCTTGAGTAGGCTGTCAGGAATTGGGAGCTCAGTCTCCTTGGTAAAATTTGGAGAGCATGTAAGCTCTTTTCTGATATTTGTGTAATAATGAGTGGAGCCTTTGGAAGGCCATAAATTGTAACGGTTGGAGCAAAGTGCTCTGGAAAGTTGTGTCTGGGGAGATGTCTCTCCTTATCTAACTAAACGCAGCATTTGCGAAGTTGTGAAAATGAAAACCTACAGCCTGTTTTCCAGTCATTGACCGGGTCAGGGATGTAATGAATGAAACATATATATAGGCTATTATTGCAATGGGGTCGCCACACCCAAGGTGATTTATTAATGAGTGATAAATGCTATGAAATGATAATGGAAAGTGTTGCTGGAATGAATGATGACAGGGAAAACCGGAGTACCTGGAGAAAAACCTGTCCCGCCTCCGCTTTGTCCAGCACAAATCTCACATGGAGTGACCGGGATTTGAACCACGGCATCCAGCGGTGAGAGGCCGACGCGCTGCCGTCTGAGCCACGGAAGCTCCCTTGCGAAGTTGTAAACTTGTACATTTGGAGCTTGAAGCTCAGAAACCTACCCGTGGGTTTTCTATTCTAGTGTCAAAATTGTCATTGCACCTGATACCTTGTTCTTTCACAAAGTGAAGAATTTTGTTTGTTAACAATTTAATTTTATGAAAAGAAATATAACCTTTACTTCAAAGTTTTAACCCTTCACGGCGCAATTTTTCAAATTTTGATGAAAAAAATATATTTTATTACTTATCATGTACTAATTTGTGAAAAAATAGTAAAAAAAATATATTTACAAAATGTGAAGATAGTGGCTTAAAAAGCACGAGAAACTAAAGGGCAATGTTTGAAAAATAAAAAACTAATATGAAAAATGAACATTCACGCTGATTATGAATAATGCGTTGCACAATCAGGTAAATTTAGCACATATGTTTGATTTCCTTTTATAAGCCAAATTATCAAAGAGATAGTAGGCTATTACATGTCCGGCCCCGCGGTGTAGGGGGCAACGCGTCCGTCTGTCACCCGGCGGCCCCGGGTTCGATTCCTGGCCGGGTCAGGGGCTTTTCATTGTAATGATTAATATCCCTGGCCTGGGGACTAGGTATTTGTGACGTCCTTAATTTTCTTTTACTCACACACAACATTCTACATTACCGCCATTCCAATTGCACACAGGTTCATACGATAGGGGCATAAGATCCATATGGGTCGACGCCCCGAACAAATAGCATTTTTTAAAATGTAAAAAAAATCTGCAGCAATAATCAGTTTGAAAATAAATTTTATATTTTCCTTTCAATGGGAAATATCGTGTCTACTCAATTTCTTTTATACCGAGCTCGATAGCTGCAGTCGCTTAAGTGCGGCCAGTATCCAGTATTCGGGAGATAGTAGGTTCGAATCCCACTGTCGGCAGCCCTGAAAATGGTTTTCCGTGGTTTCCCACTTTCACACCAGGCAAATGCTGGGGCTGTACCTTAATTAAGGCCACGGCCGCTTCCTTCCCACTCCTAGCCCTTTCCTGTCCCATCGTCGCCAAAAAGACCTATCTGTGTCGGTGCGACGTAAAGCAACTAGCAAAAAAAAAATATTTTATTGTGATAACTCTAAAAACAGTTTTTCTTATTGTGTAGGCACAAATATACTGCATACTTTATGAACTTAGAATGTGTTTTAGCACTACAACCAGTCAATTTACAGCGCTGTTGATTCTCGGTAAATACTGGCAAATGAGAAAGTTTATCACTCTAAACATCTTGTGGTGGTGCTGGTGTAGTAGTTCCTGTCCTCTCCTTTAGCTCTAGCTGCACTTCAACCTCAGATCTAGGCCTTCCCCGTGAGGGAGTAATGGGTTTTTCAAACTTGGAGAGTATTACACCCAGATCAGCATGGAATTCAGCAAGTGTCAAAATAGGCTGCATCCTTTTTTAAATTAGGCATGTCTTAGACAAAAGCCAAGCACTTACGACTAACAGTCCAGCTCACATATTTCATCCGGTAGCACTGTTTTGCCAAAAATTTTGAGATCTTCGTCAGCCGATTGCATACATCCTCTTTTCCATATGACATTCTTAAATTTCACTTTGTCTGTTGTTTGATTTGCTAAGGTAGGAATACGCTTAGGACCCCTCTGTTTTTCACCATCTGAGGCAGACTCTACACTGACAGATGTTCGTGGCTGAGTGGAATAAGGCTCAGTGGATGGTTGTTGTTCAGTACAAAATGTTGATTGATTGGGCTCAGGGACAATTGGAGGTTGTCTGGAGAAAGCCTTACGGGTTATGTCCTCAGAAAGGGGTATATTTTCCATCCTGAACTCTTCATCACTATGATCTGAATCATCCGGTCCATCTTCACTATTTTCAAGTACTGCAAGAATTTCTTCCAGTGCAGGAAACAATTATTTATCAGTTAGATTGTCATTATATGATATTTTTAATACAATAAAAATATTATTAAGGCATAAACACACTTTGAAACACTGTCAAGCAATTTAAAAACACTTCATTTCGGTCCCTGAATAAAACCAAGTCAATAATAACGAAATCATATAACCTCAAACATGGTCTCCATAAAAAATATTCATGACTGCGCAGTGGGTCTCACAAGGAACAAACAGTTTTCACAAAATTTTCTGTTGTAAAGAAACATAATTCCACAAAAACCATGTGTATATTATCCTAAAAGCCCTCAATAACACAGATAATATTTTAACAACTGAAATTTGTCACTCTATACACTTCATATCAACAAGAGAAACACAGGTATATGGAGTAATGGCTGTTGTCATGGAAACTCTATAAAACTTCTTTGTAGGTGATCCCTTTGTTTGTCTATGGTGGATGATTTATGAACTAAAATGACTGAATAGTCCAGGCCTCACAAAGAACACCATCCTCATGTGGAAGATCGGTTATTCAGTTACTCAGGGATGCAAAAAATAGTATGGGTCTCGTGAGACCCACTGCGCAGTGTAGGGTTAAATGAATCTGTGACTTTCGTAGATAGACCCATTCAGCTCGCACCTTCGTTCACCTCTCTCTGTTCCACGGAAACTCCGTAACAATAATAATGTCTTGTGAATGGTTCATGGTGAAATGAAATGAAATGGCGTATGGCTTTTTGTGCCGGGAGTGTCCGAGGACAAGTTCGGCTCGCCAGATGCAGGTCCTTTGATTTGACGCCCGTATTCGGCCTGCGCGTCGTGATGAAGATGAAATGATGATGAAGACGACACGTACACCCAGCACTCGTGTCAGCGGAATTATCCAATTATGGTTAAAAGTCCCGACCCTACCGGGAATCGACCCCGGGACGCCTGTGACCAAAGGCCAGCACGCTAACCATGCAGCCATGAAGCCGGACAATGGCTCATGGTGTGGGTTACTGTAGTCACATGCTAGTTCGTGAACCTTGGGCAACGGCTGAGTGGCCTCGTAAGTGGTCATGAGAGTCGGGATACCAGTTGCTATGGAAGGGATGTGGGCATCTCGGACATATTCAGAGTCATGGCCTTCCTTGTACTCAGGCGTCTAGGGCTATACAATCAACCGGTGGTCCCTAACCCATAAGAGGAGAGATCATCACTTGGGCTATGTGTAAGGTAGCATCCTGCTTCATGAATTTACCGAGCTCAGAACATTTTCTACAGTACTAGTTGCAAACAGAGGATCGTGGCGACATTTATTAAATTCACAGAGGCTTGCAGACTGAACGCTGAAAGGCATAACGGTCTATAATGATGTATGTATGTAGGTATTGTACCTTTCCAAGGCATCAGTACATGAACCAGTTACCATTGTTCATAAATATGACGTTAGAATGGAGCACCATCGGTGAGCCTCGAACTCAGCCCGGTTGTCGAAGCCTCACCCTCCCCTACTAGAATAATTCGCTAGCCGAGTCGATATCGCATTTTCGGGTCTGTGGAATGTCCGATGGGGCGGTAAGTTCTTTAGTAATAGTCTCTATAGTAGGGGGAAAAGTTAATTATGAGAGGAATACTATTTCATTACTAATGAGAAGAAACTACATCTTGTATAACAAATTTTACTTATACTAGTGAAACACATTATTTACATGGATATGCCATACAAACACCTTACATACAGTAATTTGGGTGATCTTGACGTTTAAATGTTCGGTAGACTTTTTCTACACTTCATTATACGTTTAAATATTCAAACTTAAGAAGACGTTCCCTCTTGGATTATTTACACTATCTCAGATTTAGAGGGGCGCTTCCTCTCGAATTATTTCACTCTACATTTACATTAAATCATACACATATTTAATCAGTATGGACACACCCCTCTGTAAATCTGTTTACCTGCCAAGAATTAATATATTCAATTTGCATCAAATTATGATATAAGTCTGCTAGAAACGGATGAACTGAAATAGGCAATTTACACTCCCAATCCTTTGAAAGTCGCGTTACAACACTTCCTTAAGTTAAACGTTGCCCAATATGCAGTATAATAAACACGCTCGTTTCATTAGGATTTTTGTCAATACATATATCAGGACATTATTTACACAACGTTGCTACCTATGCACAAGCACTTAGCGACTTCAATACCAGACATCATAAACAAAGTATCATAGCACTACCTGCAATAACTGGACAAGAATATATACATTTCACACACACACACGATGAATCACAGACGATACAAGCCACCCGCTGTTGGTAACAGTGAACATAAACTTTCACTGTCTCCTGGAACGAACCCAAGATCTTCTGAGACGGGGTATATCTAACCTGGAATTTCCTGCACGCTGTAAGTAATTAAGAAAGGAAATTGGGGGGGATCCTTCCTTTAATGCTCATTTGGGATCTCTGCGACGTTGGCTCTATTTAAATTAACACACGTGATCTCTGTGCCGAAAGGATAGAAACTCGCCACTTGTATCTGTTCTACTTCACTGAAGAAAACGCCTTCACTCCCCCGTTTAAAGGGGCTCATAAAACTCCAGCTGTTAGCTACCCGTGACACACTTTCAAGGGGCGGCCTGCCAAGCACTTCCCAGACAGTTATTTCACGGCAAATAATCTATTCACTTCTTTGTGACGATTTATAGCAACAACGTATAGGTTGATTAAGATTCTTTGACAAGACGTTCAAGGAGAAAAGAGCTGGGACCAATTGGAGGTTAGTGGATGTAATAAGAAGAAGAAAAAAAAGTTAATCAAAACAGTATATTGTTTCTACAAAGGAAATCAATTTTAAATTTTACAACTCAATTTTGTAACCTGACACACACAAAAGAAAACACTCATCGTGAATGACGTACATTAGAATAGAATCCCTAGACCATTTACAAATTATAATATTTGACTAATCAAATGAACGCGGTAACCTATAAAGCCTCGGAAAATATGGACACAAATTTCCAAAAAGGTAAACAAAGAGAGAAGAAAGGCACGGGAAGGACCAAGGACGGGGATCACAATAATGGGAGTCGCCTGAGTATAAACATTGCCAAATGCAGGAACAGTTTTATGTGATAAGTTGTACCGTCCAGGCCACAAGTTCAATCACTCACCAACTCTTGAAATTGGATATTACTCAATGTTCATTTGTTAAGAAAAAATATCACTCATATCATACTTAAAAGAAAACCGGCCACAACAATGAAGATAACTCCAAAATCCATAGGAGGAGAATAATAGTGGTAATTATAAAATAAATACTCTGTTGCTCACCCAATGCAGCAAATAAAAGAAGTGGAGCTTCCCAGCAAATACTGGGAAGTCCTCAGACGACCCTCCAACCACACTCGGAATCAGTGCTGGACTGAAGACCGAGTATGTGGGGGAAGCCTTTATACCGCTGCAGAAAGTTCCGGAAAAAAGTACACAAAACGTCGAGAAATATCGGACACTGACGTAGCAGATGACGTAACGCAGAGGAGACTCAGTGTGTAGTTAGCAATTCACCAGGACGGATGCACGGCGCGGCAGCAGAGAAGGTCCAAGGCCGGTTAGATGAGTGAAGTATCGGCGAGTATATGAACATAGATGAAGTTCCAGATGACGGTAGCCGAAAATAGGTGAGTGATCGTTACATATTCCCCCGCCGGCCAGGAATCCGAAGGATTCCGGAAATCAAGATGGACCCGACGAATGGCGACGGGCGAAGAGGAAGGAAGAAAAAGAGGAGCTGGAACAAAAGCAGACTCGGCAAGAAACAAAGTTTAAATAAACATAATAAAGGCACAAGGAAGGGAAGGGGGGGGGGGGTATTAAAAATTTACAATAAACAAACACAGTATGGTCTAGGGTATTTAACATACATAATATATAAAAAAAATAAAACAAAAGAAGGGGAACATTCCCCAATGTTCACCAAGATGGGAGAGTCCAGTTGACCCGGGTGGGGTTGAAGGGTCACTGGGTAGAGCAAAAGAGAAAAGAAAAAGAAAGAAATTACTGAAAATACTGTTTCAACTGCGAAACATGGGCCTTTTTAACAATGGAAGGATCATTTGCATCCTGTAATAAAACAGAAACCGGAGTAGAGAAGTGAATGATTGAAAAAGGGCCTGTCCAACGAGGGCAAAGTTTAGCAGATATATGATCATTCGCGGAACTTTGAGGATGATTCTTTAACAGTACTTTATCTAAAAGTTTAAATTTTGATGGACGGTGCCCACGGTCGTGAACCCGTCGATGGACCTCCCGTGCCTGGTGCAATTTAGTTAAGGCCCTTTTCCACTCCGCTTGAGTGACTTGATTAGGGGGGCAAAGGAGCAAAGAAGGTAGATCCCATGTTAAATCCAAAGGAGTTTGCAAATCTCTACCCAAAAACAATTTCGCCGGGGAAAAAGAGGTGGAGTTATTGATGGCAGAATTAAGTGCTAGGGCAAAGGCAGGTAATTCAGAATCCCAATGGCGTTGATCTTCGGAATGAAAAATGGACAATAGAACTTTCAAATTTCTATGATATCGTTCGACGAGATTGGCTTGAGGATGGTAGGGGGAGGTAAAGACCTTGTTAATACCATTCATAAAGCAAAAGTTGTAAAAGGATTGTGAGGTAAAAATGGTAGCGTTATCCGAAACTAGGTATTTCGGTAGACCAATAATAGGGAAAATTTGGTCATTCAAAAGCCGAATAATAATCTGAGCAGAAAGCGCACGCAACGGACGCAAAATCAAAAATTTAGAGAAACCATCAAGCAGAGTAAAAATATATGCATTGCCGTGGGAGGATTTAGTGATAGGTCCGACAACATCAATATAATACCTCTCAGCAGGATAAGTAGAAGGTGTGGCGGAATGAGCACCAAAGGACAATGCGTTCCGGGGTTTGTGTTTTTGGCATAAAGTACAAGATTTAACCCAAGTGAAGACATCCTTACGCATATTGGGCCAAAAGAATTGAGATGCCAACCGAGAATAAGTTTTAGCGCGCCCAAAGTGTCCCCCTGTAGGAGATCCATGATAATACTGAAACAGCATCGAACGTAAAGGGGAAGGAATGACTACTCTAGGGGTTGATTTAGGAGTTGGTTTAAAAACCAGCAATTCATTATGGATCCGGAAAGGTCCGTCATAGTTAGTAGCAGAAAGAGAAATCTTAATATCTTTACAGTAAGAATCGGTAGATTGATGCTGATGACACGAGTCAAAAGATAATGGAAAATCAATAAGAGAAGAAATCGCATTGATTTCATAAGAAGGAAGTTGATCTAAAGTTGAAGAGGGAGATTGGTCAAAAAGGCGAGAAAGAGCATCAGCGACTGAATTTTGATAACCTGAAACGAATTTTACAGAAAACTTAAAACGAGAAAGGCGGAGCAGCCATCGACCGGTCCTGCCTATTTTAGGGGCATTGTTGAGTAGCCAGGATAAGGCCTGATTATCAGTTTGAACAAGAAATTGCCGATGGTCAAGGTATTCCGAAAAATCCTCAATAGTGAGGATTAACGCTAATGCTTCCCTTTCATAAACAGAATACTTACGTTCAGTAGGCGAGAGCAAGCGACTAAAATAAGCAATAGGAAGAAGTTTACCGTCTCGGTTTTGATGTAAGACTCCTCCAACCGCAACGTCAGAGGCGTCCGTAAAAACTTCAAAGGGTAAATCAAAGTCAGGTATTTGAAGAACAGGGGCTTTGGTTAAGGCAGATTTGAGAGAAATAAATGCAGTTTGTTGCTGTTCTCCCCAGTGAAATTTCATGCCTTTTCGTTTAAGTAAATTAAGTGGCTCAGATATGCGAGAATAGTGAGGGATAAATTTACTATAAAAACCAACCATACCTAAGAATGTTCGCAAGTGCTTCAAATTTTTCGGTGGAGGAATGCGATCAACTGCAGAAACCCGATCCGGATCAACAGAAATGCCATTATTGGACAGAATATGGCCCAAAAATTTAATGGAAGTCTGTGCTAAAATAATTTTAGAAGGATTGACGGTAAGATTAACAGAACGTAACCGAGAGAGTACTTCACGAAGATGTTTAATACGAGTGTCAAAATCAGGACTATAAATCAAAAGATCATCCACATATGGAAATAGATACTGATATTTTATATCAGAAAAAAGATTGTCAACAAATCTTTGCATGATTTGTGAGCCAAGGTTTAATCCGAAAGGTACTTTCGTGAATTGATACAGCCCAGTAGGAGTAATAAAGGCAGTATACTTAGAGCTACTATCATCTAAGGGTATCTGATTATAGGCCGAATTGAAATCTAAAAGGGAAAAATACTGTGCATTGGAAAAATGTTGAAACGCAGTTTGAACTTTAGGCATGGGGTAAGCATCGTAGAGGATCTTAGAATTAATTTTACGATAATCAACTACAAAACGAAAGGACCCATCAGGTTTATCAACAACGAACGCGGGAGAGGCGTAGTCCGAAGTGGAAGGTACGATGGTATTATCAACCAGCATTTTCTCTACAAGTTGATTAAGAATTTTCATTCTGGGCGGACTCAAATGATACGGGGGAGATCGAACAGGCGTGGTATCAGTGAGATCAATATGAGCTTGAAAATTGGAAACTGTTCCAAGTTTAGAGGTGACAACATCAGAAAATTCAACTAACAAATTATCAAGTTGGGCAGATTGAGAACGATTACAATACACATGGTCCTTACGAACCGAAGGAAAATGTGAAAGAGGGAAATCAGAACAATTCACTAATGGAATCCTAATATCCGAAAAGGTGAAACGAATAGAGGAAGAAAATGAATCAAGTACCAAACCAGTATGACGAAAAAAATCATATCCTAGAATTAATGGATATGATAAATTTTCTACAACATTAAAAGAATAGGTCCACGAAAAATGTTGAATTTTTAAGTTGAGCTTGACTTGACCAAGAGTCTGAAGTAGATTATTTGATGCAGAAGTACAACGAAGGGAAGACTGAGAAAGTTGAAGACGAGAAAAAATAGTCTGAAGAGATTGGAAGAGTTCTAAACTAATTAACGAAGTCGTTGAACCAGAATCTAAAAGTGCAATAGTAGGAATATTGTGGAGCAAGACTACAATATGTGAAGTTTTGGGTAATGAGCAAAAAATGTGAGAATCATATTTGACGCTCGGTTGAGTGTAAGAAGATCGAAAAGGTTGCCGAGTGGTAAAGGTGTGATGAAAAGCAGGTATTTGATCAGGCAGATTTGCCCCGTGAACGCGTCCACTGCCTACGGACGAGGGTTGGGGGCGTTTCCCGAGATGGGGGAGGCACAAAATTTAGCTATATGTCCTGTACCTCTACAGCGGTAACAGATAATAGGTTTACTGACTGTAACAGAACGAGATATTGGTAATGATAATGACACCGGGGGAGAGGTAGTAGCAGAAGGTAAGACTGGTGGTGGTGGTGGGACACGAGCATAGTAGGAAATATCTGCATACGAGTAAGTCGTATGAGCTTGTGCTGCGGTATACAATTGTAGCAAAGAGGTAGGGGGGGAATGTATCTGAAGAAGTTGTCGGAAAGAAGGTACAGCATAAAATGTAACAATTGAAATTAATTCCGATGGATTATTAGCGATATTAAGAACATCACTAAAAGTAAGAAGTGAGTCTAAATAATCGTGTACAGGTTCGTCAGAACGTTGATGACGGCGGACAAATTCCAAACTCAATGTATGACGTACCTCATAAGGTAAAAAGTAATTATGGAGACATGTGCGAAATTGAGCCCAATCCTGAAAATGTGCCATATTTTCAAGCCAAAAATTCGTTAAATGTCCAGTAGTTTTAGACGTTAATAAACTAATGAGTTGGGAAAATGGGGCAAGGTTAATTTTAAGAAATTTACGGACAAAAAATAGCCATATAGTTAAATTTCGAGGATTTGTATCAGTTAAATGAGGCACTTGTGTTAATGACTGTTTAATAATCTCTAAATTTAATGTAGAAATGAGTGGATTTGGGGAGATAGGCGATGAGGTGAGTGGCCTAGAAAATTCAGGATGTAAATGATAAGCGGTAATTGGAAGTTTTGGTTTTAGGTCTTGATCAGATAAGTCTGAAGTGGAAGAATGCGAAGACGAAGAAATGGTGGATGAAGGTTCTGAGGACGAAGTGTCATCAAAAGTAATTAAATCCGTATGAGGTGGATTAGGTAGAGACCGGGAAAACGGGGGTAAATATAAAGAATTATCAGAAGAGTTTAATGGAAAATTATCGGAAAAAGTTGCCATGTTGAAAAAGAGAGCACAGTAACAAAGAGTAAAAAAAGAGAAAAATTGAAAAAAAGACAACAGTAAATAAATCGGGTGAGTTACTCTGCTACCATTTTGTGACGATTTATAGCAACAACGTATAGGTTGATTAAGATTCTTTGACAAGACGTTCAAGGAGAAAAGAGCTGGGACCAATTGGAGGTTAGTGGATGTAATAATAAGAAGAAAAAAAAGTTAATCAAAACAGTATATTGTTTCTACAAAGGAAATCAATTTTAAATTTTACAACTCAATTTTGTAACCTGACACACACAAAAGAAAACACTCATCGTGAATGACGTACATTAGAATAGAATCCCTAGACCATTTACAAATTATAATATTTGACTAATCAAATGAACGCGGTAACCTATAAAGCCTCGGAAAATATGGACACAAATTTCCAAAAAGGTAAACAAAGAGAGAAGAAAGGCACGGGAAGGACCAAGGACGGGGATCACAATAATGGGAGTCGCCTGAGTATAAACATTGCCAAATGCAGGAACAGTTTTATGTGATAAGTTGTACCGTCCAGGCCACAAGTTCAATCACTCACCAACTCTTGAAATTGGATATTACTCAATGTTCATTTGTTAAGAAAAAATATCACTCATATCATACTTAAAAGAAAACCGGCCACAACAATGAAGATAACTCCAAAATCCATAGGAGGAGAATAATAGTGGTAATTATAAAATAAATACTCTGTTGCTCACCCAATGCAGCAAATAAAAGAAGTGGAGCTTCCCAGCAAATACTGGGAAGTCCTCAGACGACCCTCCAACCACACTCGGAATCAGTGCTGGACTGAAGACCGAGTATGTGGGGGAAGCCTTTATACCGCTGCAGAAAGTTCCGGAAAAAAGTACACAAAACGTCGAGAAATATCGGACACTGACGTAGCAGATGACGTAACGCAGAGGAGACTCAGTGTGTAGTTAGCAATTCACCAGGACGGATGCACGGCGCGGCAGCAGAGAAGGTCCAAGGCCGGTTAGATGAGTGAAGTATCGGCGAGTATATGAACATAGATGAAGTTCCAGATGACGGTAGCCGAAAATAGGTGAGTGATCGTTACATCTTTCAATACTGCCCACAATGGCATCACAACAAATCCCGGCTTTATATTCAGCCGTAATCGGCACATTCATATCGCGATACCCATATCGCGTATCTTAATAACAGATTCCAAGGGAACTTCACATTTTCATTTCACAATATATATTATGGCTACAGCCTGTCCGGCCATCTCGTTTCCTCTCGGTACATTGACCACGATGCAGATTTAATGATGATCTCCTGCCACCAGGGTCCAAATTAACTTGCGCATTCGCGAACTAATTAATTAAGGACGGAATATACCCACTGTCTCGATGCCTTGTTCCAGGTGCCTTAGTTATTAATTTGGAGGGATCTCTACCAGGTGAAGCGCACCAAACAAAATGAATTACTGAAAAATCTTGACGACTCGTATATGCTATGGAAATATGATAACTGGAGTCATTCTTACAGAATATTTAAGCCCTCTCTACTTGACAGCGCTTCACACTTAATTAAGCCAAGGTCCTTATAATTACGTCATGCATTATCGAACCCTCATACAAGGATGGAAGTAAAATATGGTCGTCCCAAAACCATGATGAAAGTATTCTATAAACGACCCAAATAAAAATGAAATTATAATTATTATCCCTCTGAAATGGCGTGCTTGCAGTCTACGTTACATCTATGTGAAAAATCTACATATTTACAATGGGGCACGACCTTCAAAGATATAAATACTTGGAAATGTACTCAGCCTTCTGGATACAACGTTCACAGCTTTACAGGGAGGCAACCATGGTTTACTCGGCTTCCATCACGTCATCAGCGATGCGAAGACCTGTGATGACTTCCTGGCAGGTCACGCACATGACAGCGAAGTTCCAGACGTTCTCGGCTACCAGGCGAAATTCCGGCACACAGCTAGATGTCTCGTTCTCTCCGGTACACAGGCAAAACTCTGGCATTCAGCTGGATGTCGACGTTCTCATAGACATGTAAATGAGGGGAAGTTATCTCATGTGAATGCGTTAGTTTATTACACATCACGATTTGAATATATGGTTGGATATACTCATTAGCACGAGCATTCCAACACGATGTCGGTAATGTCCCAGAAACCCGACATTAATCCCTTCTCATTTATCTATTCTTCTTGTAGGCAGCTATTATAGGCCCAGAAATTTCACTAGTTTCCCTAGAAACGACAGTGGTTAGGCCACTAATGTATTAGCATTATCGTATTTCATGATACTAGTTCAGGCCTGTTCTATTGCACTTAGCCGTAAGTCGAGCTCTCAACTGCATTACGGATTACTTTAACGTGGCACTGTCCTCAATTATGTCGACAATGAGCCGTTCACTGACTTTCTCGGTAATTCACATTTATATCGAGCACGTTCGCTCCACACACTTCGCCAAGTACGTCCCTGTATATGTTAACTGAGCCGTATTAGCTTAGACACATAGGAGGCTCGATGTACGACCTCTCCTACACACGGACATCGGTTATTGCGGTTTCTTACCGTTCCTATTTTATTAATTAGCGGCACACTGTACACGCTAACATCTCACTCAGATGGTGATTATTTCCACATATATTCACAGACTTTAATAAATCACTGCGTTTCACTGCTCACTTTATAAAAATTATTTCTCCACAGACGACTCTCACGCACTAATCACGACGAACCACTACCGAACTGGCGTTGTACTGAAATGAACTGGGTAGTGTTTGCCTCTCAGCTCTTGAATATATAGGCGAGCTACGCGAGAGACCCGAATGCTGAGGGTGGGGGAAAAATGCAACCCTTTCTCACACGTTGGTCCGTTAATACGCAACGTATAGTGACGAACAGGATATCAAATTGTAGCTCTTGCATTCTCATTTCCACTGAGTGAATGTTTTTGAAATAGCTTCGTAGATTCTCAAGCAAACTCAAAAGCGTCCTTTTGTCTCTGGCGGTGAATGATGACGAGCACAGGGGATTCCTTGTGTTCGCTGGCACGGTTAGGGTCCAACATCTGTTAGTCATTAAGACGCGCCCTTGTTTACAGCGTAGTTACCGCTCTGTCAGTTAAGTAGAGCACTTCTCGGTCTCATAATTATGCGTAAAATTCCCTGATTCAAATGAATGTTTACGCTTAATTATCCATTGGGTATTTTGCGATTTATAAAAATTAACAGAAATAAAACAGCTGAATGCGATAAGTTGGCAGTGGTGAATGAGCGAGGAAAACAGGGTATAATGTTAGTTTTCTGGGCTCAGCTAGTGACCTACATTCTTTGTCACGTGATAACGCGTCTCTCTTCATCTCGCTCGCGGTTGGAGTAAGAAAACTTCGAGTACAAGCGCTCTTACACCGCCTTGCTGCTAATTACCAGCAACTAGAGCTGGGTCGCGTGACTCTGGATTCTGCAAATCGAGTACTGGTGCGGGTGGAAAAATTCTAACTTGGGCAGTTTTTGTCGTAGAATGACGCGGAAAACGGCATATTCCATCTCCTGGATATCATGACATACCATAGGTGACGTTGTGAACGGTCACAGTATGTACGTATGTATGTATGTATGCATGCATGTATGTATGCATGCAATATCTTGTAAAAATTAGAGATTTTCTTTCTCCTTATCAAAGTAATCCACATCCGGATGTGCATATGGCCCTGAGGTTCACTCAGCCTACACCGGACATGAGTACCAGGTTAATAACTGGGGGCAAAGGCGGCCGGGCGTAGAGCTAACTACTCTACACCATCACGTGCCGAGGTTAACAATGGTGGAAGCCTTTACCTTCCACTCCTCCAAGGGCCTTCATGGCCTGTACGGAGGTGACTTTGCTTTGCTTGCTTTTATCAAAATAATGAGATCAAGATAACTTAGTGAAGTAAAATTAACAGTGGAAATGCTAAAGTATGTAAGTGCCAAAAGTGAAATTTTTCAGGAAGCAAAAAACTGCACATCTTAGTGAGAAATGAATATTTATTTGTAATGAAAGACAAATTAACTCTTTACATGATTATAAATATGCTGACAAAGGTTTGTTTAATTATTTTCAAAAATGAAATAGTTATGTGATCTTTTGAGCAGAAAGATCTAAATACAAAACCTTTTGACACAGCTAATAGACCTTAGTACCATGAGACAACATTGACTTTATTGAGCTAACAGCTATTGGAAAAAGTCGTTGTTCTTTTCATCCATGTAATCAATAATGGTGGAAAGATCTTTGCCTTTCTTCAGTACATGAAAATTCTCCCAGTCACACAGATCGGAAAAAGTTGATTTGCAGGACACAATACCAGGCTGTTTTTGCTTATTTTCAGCAAAGAAATTAGAGTGATACCAAGTTTTTTTGTATCAATGCATTCAAAAGCCTTTTTCTCAAAGTCGAAGAAACTGTCATAAATGTTCAACACTCGGAAAGGTTTTGTAGGCCTTGCTTGCTTGATCACATTTTCAAGATCTTCCATTACTTGTACTTTGGCTGTCTTGCTGCGTTTTTCTATAAGAGGGAAATCGCGATCGGCAACTGAAAATCTGTGCCGAGATAATAGAAATTTATTTTCAGCTGACTTGAAAATACCCCGTTCTACAATGTACATGTACAAAAATATTAACATTCGATTTTTTATTTGGCCTGAACAATCGTCACTCCATACAACAAGATTCGTTTTTCTGTTTGGAAGTAAACCAGAGTTTATAGCCTGCAAAATACAAGAGGCCTTCTCATTCCCTCCTCTAGCTCCGCGCCCCTCCTGCCATCGTTCCTATCGTTAATGCGAATGTTAAAGTTATAGCAAGAGAGTTGACGAAAATAATACATGTTATTGTGTGTCAATTTAGGCAAAGGGAAAACTTTTTCTAAATCCACAACAAGGGTGCAATGTTGGCTGCGAGTTTATGTGCTGGATATTGTGTCATTTTTCAATACAGAAAGGGCACTCTCAGCTTTTCTATGGTGTAACTCATGCGCCTTTTTGGCCATGGCTGATTGTATGGGATCATTACCTTTTGATTTTATGTTTAAATGATCGCACCTTTTGCAGGTATCACTCCTTGGTCTCCTAAACGATAGTTTAGGAAAGTCTTTTATGAATACTTTGCGGTAGAACTTATACGGTACTCCACTATCAGGATACTTTTCCTTAAAGGCAGCAAACATGCGGCTTAAGTTTAAGTCACCACTAAGGTGTTCTCTTTCAGATTTCAAACGACCATAGTGAGAAATATTTCTTTGGAATAAGTTAATGTGATTCTCCATTTGCATTCTGTTCCGTTCACGAAATTTGAATTTTTTAGGGCCTCCGCGGTTGTATTTAAAAACTACAGAACCTGACTTTTTCTTTGAAACAATTGTTTGATATTTTTAGGAGAAATTCCGAAGGTATTTAAAATGTAGCTTTTCGTACTCTTTTGAGGTCTCCCGTCCCATCTGGAAGTGTGTAGCTGATGGTTGCCTGTCTTCTACTCTCTGCATCTTCAATATAGTTTCCATGGCGTCATCCTTGAATAGGAAGAATATCTATAAGCCCCATCAGGTAATTGCCTTGTTGGCTCAAGTCAAGTTGGTGGTATTCTTCAAAGAGCTGCATTTTCATATTGACAACCTCTCTGCACATGTACTTACACTTGCAGAATACCTAAAAATAAAACAAAAACAAAATATATACATAAACCTGCTAGAATTAATACACGCGTATTGTAAGCATGATATAGGCAACGAATGTGGCTTAAAACATAGGTAGAAGTAGACCTACGTATTGAGGTGGAACAGGATACAATTAAGACTGTGTTTCGGCAATTTTATATTACTAGATAATAATGTAGGCTGCAGAAAAAAATATTGTGTATTATAAGTTCACTTCTACTGTAAAAAGCAACAGAACTAGCCTGTAAAGACGGCTGTTGTTTTGCAGCATTTTCCCGCCTGTTCTGCTTCTTCTGTGTGAGGTTAAACTTTCCGCTTAATCTTGCTTTTTGCTGTTTTATTCTGAACGTAAATTTCTCAACACTTCCATCACTACTAAAAGCACTGGCGTTCATACTCTCATTATCATCATTCTCGTCCATCAATTCAATAACAAGCAAAAGCTTCAGTAAGCAAAACAATAGAACGAGATGAAGGTTATGGCATAACCTTGACTACTGACTATTGCTCGGCTAGCGGCAGACGGTTGTGGTACATAGATCCACTAGCACAGCAGGCCTGTCTGAACATAGGACTAGCGCATTCTGTTAGGGACTGTAATAACTCCAAGGCACAACTGAGGCACATAAATCCATTAGCACAGCACTGGCTGGAAGACGTAGATTGCTTAACACTGAAAAAAAAACAACGAACATTAAAAAATGGCACTTAGATCCTTTAGCATTCCACACCTGAAATATCTTCATGCTGTAATATGTGTTCCTGAGATAAGATCATGACTGACAGAATGTCGGAGAGAATAGAAAAATAACACTTTTTTCCTTCTTGTTTTAGAATTTCACCATTAACGGACCGTACAGAACATATGCGTCTTCGCATTACCCCTCTTCTCTTCTCGAAACCTCTTCATTATTTCGCTTCTCATCTTTCTCATCTTTCTACTCTCTTCGGAAATGATCCGTTCGGACATCCGTTTTAGTGGTTCCGCTTCAAATGATTTTAGACTGTCGACTCTTCCTCTGAACTCCCTTCTATTGTGATTCATCAGCAGTGTAATTCCAACGGTCATCACAGTTTCGTACCGTTTCTATTAGATTTGTTAGCGACACATTGTACCTTACACTGCACACGTAATTTGCTTAATCAGATTGTGGTCACTTCCACATAAAATCACAGACTTTAATATATTACTGTAATGTGTTCACACTTCAGAATAATTCCTTCACAAAGAACTCACACACTAGTCACAACGAACTGATAACGAATCGATGACGAAATGAAAATGAACTGATGATGCCTGTTTTGCAGCTTCGTAATATGTTGGCAAAACACCCTGAAGCTGGTGGAGGGGGGGGGGGGGGAATACGCCTCTTTCTCAAAGTGCGCTCCGCTAATACGTAACGTACAGTAACGAAATTGTAGCTCCTGTACTCCAATTTTCATTGAGTGAATCTTTTTAAAATAGCTTCGTGGATTCTCGAGCAATCTTAAAAGCGTCCTTTGGTCTCTGTCGATGGATGATGACGAGTGCTAAGGGAATCCTTGAGCTCGCTACCTCGGTCATGACCCAACATCTGGTAACGATTAAGGCGCGCCCTGGTTACGGCGTAATTTCCGTTCTTTCAATTATGTAGAGCACTTCTCTGCTTCATAATTATGTGTAAAATTCTCTGATTGAAACGAATGTTTCCACGTAACTATCCGTTGAGTACTGTGCGATTTGTATTAATTGTCTTGTGAAAAACAATTGAACTCGGCGAGTTGGCAGTGGTGAATGGATGAGGGAAATACGGTATATTGTTAGTTCTTACGCTGGATGTCCTCCATGAGCTCTACTAGTGGCCTAGATTCTCAGTCACGTGATAACGCGTCTCTTTTCATCTCGCTTGCCGTTGGAGTGAGAAAACCTCAAGTACAAACGCTCCTGCAATGCCTCGTTGCAAACTACCGGCAACTAGAATTGGGTCGCGCGAGTCAGCGTACTGTCATTCGTGTCCCGGAACGGGTAGAAAAATCCTAATTTGGACATTTTTAATCGTAGAATTACGCGGAAAACGGCATATTTCATCTCCTGGGTATCATGACATGCTATAGGTTACGTTGTGAACGGTCACAGTGCTATCATGTTGAGACGATTCCGGGAAGAATGGTTAGTCCGACGGCCTCTCTGTGGTCACCTGCTGCTAAATTGCAGCAATTCAGTTGACATGTACAGGGATATAGATCTTAAAATAAGGTTTCGCATTTCAAGAGACTTGTTTCTTGAGACTGACAAAGGGACAGTCCCGTAACTGTCAACATAAATACAATTCTTGGCAACCGATGTATTTTATTATATACATGGGGTGATTTCAATGGAATTATAGGTCACTTCGACTATAGAATATCAGAATTACGTTTCACGATCATCAGAGGGGTGTCACGTACATCAACCGGGAGGGATTCACTTATATTTACTGCCAAGTAAACACATATAATAGTGAAAACTAAAATGTAGTTTGTATGTGGGTTTTATGTATATAGTCGTATAACTTTTCGGCAACTATCAGGTATGGTGGTGATTATTGTTTAGAGGGGAGAACTTGCAAAGAAGATCCGTGGCCGTAATAACAGCCCGAGTATTTGCCTGGTGTAAAAATAGAGAAACTAGGGAAAACAATCTTCAGGGCTGCCGATGGAGCGTTTTGAACCTACGATCTCCAGAATGCAAGTTACAGCTGTATGGTCCGTACAACACACTCTGTTACTCATTACTATTGCTTCATCTTCCCTATGTTGAAGCTACCGTATTTATAAGTAGATTAGACTCACTGTAACAACGCTATAATCAAAGCTACATTTTCCCGTACGGTGGCGTGTCGCTTTAGTGTCGATAATATTATGAGATTTAATCTCCACCGAAAGTGATATTCTTATCTGTGGGCAAGTCATGCTCACGCTTAGCCATATTTGAGTAATGTTTAGGAAGACAAACAGCTGACTGGCTTTCGGCGAGCGCACCGACTAATTTCATTGGTTGAGACAAGCAAAGAGTTATATGAAAGATACTTCTATTTCAATTTTCAAACCAATATTGAAACTTTAAACGATATCTAGTTAAACATCGGCTGAACGTTGTTTATGCATTAGAAAATCGTGCTCGATTTAGACGTTGTTTATGCAGACGTTGTCTAAGGCTTAAAACTAGTCATTATTTCTGCAATCGGCCCTAAATGTTTAAAATGTCGTACTTCGATATGTTTTTCCTCAAACGGTTCAAATTGAGAGTTACATTGTTTGACCGTAGGCCACTGGAAGTTTTGTAAGATCCTTATTATTTTAATTTTTCCTATATTATTTCAATAACCGATCATGTGGGTGTACGATTTGGGTCACGTAGCTCTGACCTTGTATTCGGCGTGTTCGAATCCCACTGTCGGTAAACCTGAAGATAGTTTTCCGTAGTTTTCCATTTTCACGCAAACAAATGCTGGGACTGTACCTTAATTTAAGTCACGGTCACTTCCTTCCCACTCCTAGCCCACTCCTGCCCCATCCTCGGCATAAGATCTATCCGTGTCGGTGCGACGTAAAGCAAATTGTCAGAAAAAAATCTATACGGCAGACCTGGAATACGGTTTAGTGTCTAATTTATATAAAAACACTTCCTTCTTCGGAAACTTGCGACCATCCATTCTTTCTGGCTACATTTAGATACATTTAAAGCTCTCACCATTATTCTACTCTTACATATCCGTTCACATTCCTCCAGCTGACATGAGAGACGAATACGTTGGCACATGCTTCATTAGACGCAGGTTCTACGAGTAGTGTATCTCCTGATATTTGAGAAATTTTCGTACGGAAGAAAGTGGAGGCGGACCCTCTTTGCGCACATGTCTTCAATTATTCATTGATGAGTACGAGAAATCAAACCAAATAGAAATAATTGATGTTCAGTTGTAAGTACTGTTCACACATACGTTGTCAGACCCATTCTCCTTATTTCGAGATTCTGCGTAAACACATCCTTCACTGGTGATAATAATACGAATAAGTTCCTCGAAATGAGATTAAGTAAGGGAGTAGTTTTTAGATATTTCACGTACTTCGACCACACACATCCAAAAATGCCGTAAATTTTAACGTGGTGTTTTTTAAAGTCTAGGTGTTCTTTTCTTTCTAACTCACATTTAGTTTTAGGTCCACCGACACAAACAGTTTTATGGAAACAATTTTCAACCTCTAATTCTGATCAGCATTTAAAATATTACTCACCGAGCTCGATAGCTGCAGTCGCTTAAGTGCGGCCAGTATCCAGTAATCGGGAGATAGTGGGTTCGAGCCCCACTGTCGGCAGCCTTGAAGATGGTTTTCCGTGGTTTCTCATTTTCACACCAGGCAAATGCAGGGGCTGCACCTTAATTAAGGCCACGGCCGATTCCTTTCGGTTCCTGGGCCTTTCCTATCCCATCGTCGCCATAAGACATATCTGTGTCGGTGCGACGTAAAGCAAATGGCAATATATATATATATATTACTGTCCATGTTTTAAGATGTTTCAGTTGAAGGAAGAGTAAGTATTTCATTTGAAGTTACAATCGGAGGAGGGAGTCTTTAAATATTATTCTAAAGTTTTAAATATAACAGTGACGATGCGTCGGCAGGAAATGGATGTAAGAGGACTGAATTATGAGGAAAGTCCAATTTTTACCGAACCAGTCATTCAAGTTATATGGTCTTCTGTTCTCCGAGGATAGATGTGTAATGGGAGAAATCGAAAAAATGTGAAACAAAGCAAGTACCGAGACCGCTCAATGGTTAATTACAGAATACTGTGTGAAGAGCGTTGGCTAATAGGCAGAATTTCGACATCGGGGAGAATGTAAATCAACTCAGCTCTTCACGAAATAATACTCCCTAAACTTAGACATTATCCCTGCAAGAACAATTCGGAACAACGACGATATCATTGTAATGAAAATTTTGTTTCGTGCCTAGATGCTTGACCTGGAGGGTCAATCAATGAATCAGTCATCACAGACCTGTATTTAGGTTTGTCGCCCAGGTGGAAGATTTCCTATCAGTTGTTTTCCTAGTCTTTCCTTAAGTTATTTCAAAGAACGTGGAAATTTATTGAACATTTCCTTGATACATTTTTCCAATTCTTAATCCTTCTCCTATGAATGAATATTTGCTCCAGTTTGTCCTCTTGAATTCTAATCTTTTTCATATTATGATCTTTCTTTTCTTTCTTGATCCGTTTACACTTCAGGGTTGGTTTTCTCCCTCGGACTCAGCGAGAGATCCCACCACTACCACCTCATGGGAAGTGTCCTGGCGAGGGAGATTTTGGGTCGGGGGAATGAACTCGGTAGGGGGACCAGTATCTCGCCCAGGTGGCCTCATCTGCTATGCTGAACAGGGGCTTGTGGGTGGAATGGAGGATTGGAAGGGATAGACAAGGAAGAGGGAAAGAAGCGGCCGTGGCCTTATGTTAGGTATCATCTCGGCATTTGCCGGAAGGAGAAGTGCGAAACCACGGAAAATAACTTCGAGGATGGTTGAAGTGGGAATCGACCCCCTCGACTCAGTTGACCCGGTTCAAGACCTCGTAACCAATTTTCAAATTTCGTGGAAGAGCCGGGAATCGACCCCGGGTCTCCAGGGGGTGGAGTGGCAGCTAATCACACTAACCACTACACCACAGAGGCGGTTTTGTGATCTTTCCTACCTTCAAAAGCTCCACTCATGCTTTAACATACGTAATGTGTGTTTTCAGCAGAAGAGTAACGCCTATATTTCTTGTACGTATGTAATAATAAAATACGACGTTTTACTTACAAATACGCTACCAACTATCTTTTGGTTTCGCTTTTATTGCTGAAAATTGGAAATAACATTTAGTGACATGATCGACGAAATGGAATAAAAGTAGCGATAAATATACGAATATAACATTTTTTTTGCTAGTTGCTTAACGTCGCACCGACACAGATAGGTCTTATGGCGACGATGGGACAGGGAAGGGCTGGGAGTGGGAAGGAAGCGACCGTGGCCTTAATTAAGGTACAGCCCGGCCTTTGCCTGGTGTGAAAATGGGAAACCACGGAAAACCATCTTCAAGGCTGCCGACAGTGTGGTTCGAACCTACTATCTCCCGAATACTGGATACTGGCCGCATTTAAGCGACTGAAGCTATCGAGCTCGGTAAAATAACCTTTTTTAATCATGACAATATTAGGCAAAACGTCTCACCGCGGACAGGTGTCTCTACCTATCGTTCACTAGATAAAATATTCGAACTAAGTGGCATTTTGCTTTACAGCAAGATAACAGCTCCCCATTCTCAAAGCTGAAGTGATTCCCTCCCATTTTCTGATTCCAGCACCTTTGAAAGTGCTGATGCCTACTGTGACACATCGGTCGTTGCAGAAAATTTTAAATTTTAAAAATAACCCGTTTTACTTGTGTCCCCAGGCTCCTCTACGAAGAGATGATCAAAAGGTCCCATTGTTAAGTGAAAAGGTCTACCTACAGTACCGGTCAAAAGTTTTGGACCACATTAAAAAATCATGAAGTTCCATCTACAACCTAAAATTGTGCTACTAGACCTGTGTATTTTTTTTCCTGCGCTCTCGCATCTAATATGATATACGTCGCATGATTTCAGTGATTTACGCCAAGTAGTGTATAAGTTATACATTTTTTACTGTTGGAAGGTCACGTCAGAAAGTCAACATTTTTGGAAATATTATGTACTATATACTCTAATCGGCTTCAAGTATCACCAACAAGATTCTTTTATAGACTTAGCAATAGTTGGGGGTCATTTTGGTATAAATATAAAAATTCCGAAAAAATGCGACACCGACTTTTGTGCTTTTATTTTTTGTTTCAAATCAGCTCTTTTCCTTGTTCTTGTCATAGGTCTCAGTGTGAGCTATCGTCATCAGAAATGTGTTCTTGGTTGCCATCCACAAAGTGCAAATGGAACTATCAGGGCAGATAAGTTTCATGCCGATAGCTCGTCCTGAGACCTTGGCCCATACATGACAAAGACAAAGAAAAATCAACCATTTTGGCCCTGGTTCGAAAAAAATAAAACACGCCAAAGAGAAAGGTGCCGCATATTTTCGGAAGTTTTATATTTATAGTAAAATGGCCCCCACCTATCTCTAAGTCTACAAACAAATCTTGGCGGTGATACTTGCATCCAATTAGAGTGTACAGTACATTATATAACCAAAATTTTTCATCTTTTGTTGTGACCGTCCAAGAGTTAAATATTCATAACTTCCACATTATTTCGACTAACTCAATGAAATCAGGCGACATATATCCTATTAGATGTGAGAGCTCAGAAAGAAAATTACAGATATCTCGTGGAACAATTTTAGGTTCTAGATGACATTTCGTGATTTCTTTACGTGGTCCTAAACTTCTGACCGGTACTGTATTCAACACATTTTACATCATACATTATTTTTGTGGAATACGTGCTTCGTCTCCTATGGAGACATCTTGAGTTTCCTAAAAGTCTTGGCATTGTCTCTATACGAGACGAAACATGTATTCCATAAAAATAATACGTAATTAAATGCATGATATAAAAACTGTTGAGTAGGTGAACTATTTCACTTGACAATTAGATATTTTGTCAACACGGTAATAATAATTTCGTGTGGCTATTTCTAGCCGAGTGCAGCCCTTGCAAGGCAGACCCTCCGATGAGGGTGGGCGGCATCTGCCATGTGTAGGTAACTGCGTGTTATTGTGGTGGAGGATAGGTCAACACGGTTATTGGACGGAATAAGATGACATTCATCAATTGTAGTGATTCAAACCTGTCATGAATCGGAAGTGTTCATATGCACATTCCTAGCCCATGTTTGTCCTCGGGACTTTTAAAGGACTGTCTTGATGCGGCACAGGTAGCTTTTGGTAATCGTCAAGGTGAGACCCAAGAATACCTGAGGTTTGTTCGAAGTTGCAGCCTCGTACAAACAGTATTTCCTACCAATTTTGCAGACACAGGGCTGCCTGTAACATTAGTGTAAACATGAATGACTACATCTCAGTTAATAGGCCAAGTATGATAGATAGATAGATAAGAAATGGGTGAGCCCTGTTTTCGCAGAGCTCCACACGTAGGTCTATGAAGACCCTTTGTGCCCCTTGAACGGGTTTGCCTAGTCCAGACCTAGTGCTCCTATAAAGGATACCAGTGTCCGGATTATGGCGTTCCCGATGTCCTCCAGGCTCACAAAATGTGAGCCCAGGTATCGATGTCTAGTGCTTGCAAAAGCCTCGCACTGACATAACACATGCGCGGAGGTCTCCTCCTCCTTACCGCATCTTCTACACATCGGATCCTGGGTGATTTTCATGATGTGTAGGTGTCTCTGTAAGGTATTGTGGCCTGTTAACAGTCCAACTACCATTCTCATTCTGGTCCTATTCAAATTCATTAGGACCTTTTTATAGCTTTGACTAGGCCCTTTGATAAGTTCACGTGCCTGTCTTGCTATGGTTAACCTCTTCCAAATATCTAGGTGAGACTGGTTTATCCATTGGGATATTGCCAGTCTCACACTTCGGAGTGACACTCCCAGGAAGGTCTCTGGTCCTGTGAAGGAACCCATTGAGCCCTGTTTCGCTAGTTTGTCAGCTTCTTCATTTTCACTGATTCCTGTGTGCCCAGGAACCCATAATAAGGTAACTGAGCTAAGCTCACACAGCTGATTTAACATCCTTTGGCATTCCCATACCAGTTTTGATGTTGTTTTAACTTCACATAGTGCTTTTAACGCTGCCTGGCTATCACTACATACAGTGATGTGTCTTCTGTGTCCAGGCATTTTCCATATATTAAAAGCACAGGCTAGTATTGCGTATACTTCAGCCTGGAAAACAGTAGCATATTTACCCATAGGAAGGGAGAGCCTTGTCTTAGGCCCCCAGACCCCGGCGCCTGTGCCCGCCTCCGTCCGCGAGCCATCTGTGTACCATGTACAGCCCCCAGACTTAAGACGGGCCCCAGCGTCCGCGGCCCACTCCTCCCTTGTGGGTATCACCACTGTGAATTTATAATTCAAATTAAAGCTAGGCTTCATCAGATCCCCGATCATCATTGTCATAGGGCAAGTCTGGTGAAGCCTTGTAAGAATAGAGGCATGACCTCTATTCGGGTTTTTGAAGGACCATCCTCCGAGTGACCAAAGGCGATAGGCACTCATTCCCGCTATTACCTTAACATATAAATGTAAGGGGGGAAAACCTAGGATGGCCTCCATTGCACATAATGGTGTAGTATCCAGTGCCCCTGTTATTCCTAGACACGCAAGTCTTTGGACACTGTTTAACTTGGTGCTCACAGTTTTACTCTCTGAGCCTGGCCACCAGACTATAGATGCATAGGTGATCGTGGGCCGTACAATGGAGATATAGAGCCACTGGACCACCCTAGGTCTTAGGCCCCAAGTCTTCCCGACGGCCCTGCGACAGGCCCACATAATCTTGCGAGCCTTATCCACCTTATGATCTATATGTTTCTTCCAACTCAGTCTTGCCTCAAGGATTACCCCTAGGTACTTAACCGAGGTTATCTTAACTAATTTTTTTCCGAATAGGAAAGGCTCTGACAGTCCGTCTAGCCTCCTCCTCCTGGTAAATACCACGAGCTCCGTCTTATCGGGATTAACCGACAAGTCTGTCTCGTGACACCATCTTTCCACCCTACGTAGAGAGCTCTGTACGAGTTCGGAAACCGTACTGCGGAAATTTCCTACCGCCATCAGGCTTATGTCGTCTGCATAGCCTTGGGCGTATATTCCTCCAACATTTAACCTGGTAAGTAGTTCGTCCACTACCAGACACCATAATGTTGGTAATAATACTCCTCCCTGTGGACACCCCCTGTCTATATTAGCTCTCAACATTACAGCGTTGAGAGTAAACAGAACTTGACGGCCCTGCAGTGAGGCCATAATCCATTTTATGAGCACACTGCTCACTCCTCTTCTCTCGAGACTACGTTCTATGGAGCCCAAAGATGTATAGTTAAAGGCCCCTTCTATATCTAGGAATACAACCATAGCAAGTTGTTGCTGATCCAAGGCACTCTCCAGCCTAGAAACCAGCTGGTGTAGTGCCGTCTCAACCGACTTCCCTGGTTGATATGCATGTTGATGAGAATGCAGGGGAAAGTCTCTTAATACTTTCTCCCTGATATGTCTATCCACCAGTCTTTCCAAGGTCTTAAGTAGAAAAGACGTTAGACTAATGGGTCTATAATCCTTAGGTCTAGTATATGAAGACCTTCCGGGTTTAGGTATAAATACCACCTTCGCCTGACGCCACAAGGAGTACACGTACCCCATAGTGAGACAGGCTCTAAAGATTCTGACCAGGTATGGTATAAGGACCCCCCCCCGCCTCCTGAAGAAGCGCCGGGAAGATCCCATCCACACCTGGGCTTTTGTAAGGAGCAAAGGATTTTAATGCCCACTTAACCCTTCTTGGGGTAACAATCTCTGCGGCTTCCCTCCAGCCACTTTTATCGGGTCTGAAGGATCCGCTCGATTCTACCTCACTATTCGTGTTTACCGAACCTGGAAAGTGGGCATCAAGCAGTAAGCTCAGGGTCTCCCCCTCTGTGGATGTGTATCCACCAGAAGGAGTCTCCAATGAGCCCAGCCTTGCCCTTCTATCCAAGGTTAAAATTTTATGAAGCCTTGCCGCTTCATGTTGACTTTCAATGGAGTCACAAAATTGTCTCCAAGATTTCCTAGAAGCCTTCTTGACTTCTGACTTGTACCTTCTTTGTGATTCTTTGTAAGAATCTAGGCTTTCTTGATCCTGAAGTTCCCTGTATTTATTCCAGAGCCTTCGTGTATTTCTCCTCAGGTGTTCAAGATAACTATTCCACTTGAAGCTTCCTGTTACTCATTTTGCCTTAACAATAGGGCAGTTTAATTCATAAGAGGTAACCAGTGTCCGTGTGAGAAAACGCACACTGAGCTCCAGCTCCTCTTTGTTTTTAATTATATTTGAGAGTCCTCCCTCCAGTCCCCTCCTCACGTCCTCCCTAAAAGATATCCAATCGGTTCGTCTAGGGTTTCTGTAAGACGGGATCTCGATGGAGCCCTCTATATAAAACACAATGTGTCTATGATCTGACAAGGAAGGCTCCAGAGAGACCTTCCAGTCTTTAAATTCCTGCATGATTCCCATGGAACCCAGGGTAAGATCTATGATCCCTTCGCTCCTATTATTAATGAAGGTAGGGGTATCACCAATATTCATGATCTCAAGATCAGTTGTACATAGAAATTCTATGAGGTGCTCTCCCCTTCGGTTTGTATTTTTACTTCCCCAAATGCGATGATGAGCATTGGCATCACATCCTACTACGAGGTTTAATCCTTGTTTCCTACAGTATATCACCAGTCTCTTGAACTCCTCCGGCGGGGGTGGAGATTCAGAGTCTCCTGGGAAATATGCAGAACAGACAACCAAGTCTCTTGGCTGTCCGCCCTCTTCATATCTCATTAGGACTGCTACTAGGTCTCTAGTAATGAAACCCGGTATAGCCCAAGCGTTATGATCCTTAACTAGTATACATGCTCTAGGCTTCTCCTCTGCTATTCCACTGAATAGAGTGAAACCTGCACAATTTAGTCCCATGATATGTCCCTGTCTAAGCCAGGGTTCTTGTATCAGGGCGACCGAAAACCCGCCTTTCTGGATACTTCTATTAAGTACCCTAGAGACCGCTATACAATGTTGTATATTTGCTTGTATGAAAGTAATCATTCTTTAATTTCATAGAATACTTTACCTTATGCGGTCTCAAGAACTTGCAGCTCCGTCTCCCGTGATGGATCCTGGGGTTTGGCTGGCCCCATTTCCTGTCCGGGCTCCAGCTCTTCGCCCCTGCTGGTCTCGGTTTTATCTGTGGTGGGGTTGGTCCTCTGCTTGTCACGCTTGCCCTCCACTAATGTGAAGGTAGCCACATGCACCCCGCAGAAGATCTTCTTCCCCACCACTTTCTCCACTTCCCTGGAGTCCATGCTGACCACAAGGCGGACGCCTCTCTTCTCCTCCTTGCGGTCGTAGACCCTCCAGCTGGCGGGATTTAAGCCATGGTTCTGGCGTGCCATTCTTCCCAAAAGGACGTTATTGTCCTTTGGTTGTCCTGGTATCCAGACCATGACTCTCTTGTAGGAAAGGAGTTTGTCCATGCCCACAATTGTGAGCCTGGCTCCTTCCCACGGTTGTATACCTGTAACAAGGCTAGAAAGCCATGCTACAGTTTCATTGTTCTCCGCTACGATGACGGCCGCACCCCTTGACAGATAGCAGTCCAGGAACTGAGGCTTAATGTGCCCCTGCCCCGGAAGCTCGTCTATCAGATTGGTGATAGCCTCTTCCACAGCTTCCACCTGTTTCTCGGATAGCTGCTGGTCAGGATATCCCACAGGTACTATGGCCATCCTGATCCCAGCTTTAGCTATCCTGGCGTACTCCACTTTGGGTCTCTTGCGGGTCTGCCGATCTTCTTCTGGGGTTGCCCCCGACAGAAGTCCTTTCCCCGCTGGCATCTTAGTGGGTGGGGTCCTCTGTGCCCTAGAAGCAGAGCCCTTTTCAGGGTCCCGCCTCTTGTGCCCATTGGATCCCTCCACTGTTGTCGCTGTTGTGGTAGTAGAAGTCCCCTCAGCCCCAGGAGTTAGGCCTTCTTTGGCCTGCTCCCGGGCCTTTAAGGCCTTCTTGTATCTCCTCTTTTCAGCGCCAGAGCGCTGTTTCTTCTTCTTCTTCACCTGCAGATTGCCCACCTCTTGAGTGAGCCCTCTAACTGTTGAAGTCGAACTGTCCGAGGGTATCTCCGAAGAGTCCCCTTCGGTTGTTGTTGTGCTGGTATTTCTCTCGGAGGCCCCAGAAGAGCTCTCCGGTTTATGGGTGGCTACGGAACTCATGTAGGTCCCACGAGTAGCTAGGGAAATATATGTCCGCCCAGGCAGAGCCCCGCATACCTGGGTAAGGCTACTTACTTCGAGAGGTCGCCAAGTATCTCGAAGGCTCCGTTCAAGACACATCTTCCATGTGCCATGCACCCCATCGGCACGGGTCGCGTTACACCTTAGGGTTGGGCGGTGCTTTAGCTTCCTCCTCCTTGTATGCCGAATGGTTACCCAATAGGGCTCCATTCGGCATCGCAAGAAAGGAGCTACTAGTCCCCCTCACCGCGAAGAGGATCTTCAATTGAAGAGGGTAACCAAGGTTAGCCCCCTACAATTGTAGAAGCACACACGAGGGGGTAGGCCAAGTATGAGAATTATTACCAATTTTGTTCAGGTCTGAGGGCTAGACCACGCTTCACAGAGCTTCCTGAGACTAACAGAGGAGTTGTGTGATATGAGAGGTAACAGCTCCGGTTGCGCAAGCCAAATAATTTGGCTGAGGATACCATCCTACTTTCCACGTAAACGCTGGTATTGCAGAGCATCTGCCTTCATGAGCCTTAGAGCCATGGGCTTGTTTACTTTGTATGACTCTCGATATATCGGCTGTATATAACGAGTTACAGAAATGGTTAAAATATTATTTGTAAAGCTATAAGCTTCGTCTATCAAAGTCGAGCATTTCTTCAGGCGTGGTGAAAGACAAGCCTCACATTTACAGAGGTAGAATCTTCAATGAAAATGTCTTTACGAAATGAAGTCTTGTGATATGGAGTTCTGCTGCACTTTCATATAATAGTTTGTGTCATTTTTACCCTCTTTGGTTTGTCTTCCCTTTACAGGCTATTCAGTTTTGTGTACGTTTTACTGTGAATGTTCTTTAAAAAGTGTATAAAAATGAAAATATTAAGTTGAATTTTATAAAATAGCATGATTTAGACACCAATGAAATGATTTGCAGACATTTTTGTTCACCTCGATATAGTTTATTAATAAATATGAGAATGGCTCTCAATTTTTGTTTCTGAACTGAGGACTGGAATGGCCTTCACTTGAATTATGCCCAGATCTTGAGGGAGAAACCTTCATCACCCACGACAAAATTTTTCCAATCTGTCATCGTTAAACTGAAGTACGCAATTGTCTTGAGGTTTCTATGCCATTGGTCATATGGAGCCTAAACTTATCTAATGCTAGGGGCTCCAGAAGTGGCAATATAGACATGCAGAAAGTGTGTTATATGGAAAACTGGTCATTCTTCATGTTCCGTTTCCCACCAATATCCTATATTTACTAAGAAGTTCTGATAACATTTACCTAGCACTTGCCCAGTTATTATATACAGTACTAGCAAGATACCCGTGCTTCGCTACGGTATTATATGAAATTTATAATTGAATGCTTATTTTTTATATATAATCCGACGAAATTCGCGATCTCACTCGTTTTCTAATATATTACGGCAAGTTTCCTCCCATTTTTCAATCTTTCTTTCCAGCAATCGATTTCCTACTTCCCGGCCTAGGTCCAGGTATTCCACCCGGTCAGTTGGGTCCCTAAATCTTTGCCATCTCTTCCTATAAGCATTATTAAGATGGATCAAATAATTGAGGAGATCCGGCGTGGTGTCGTCTTGGGTGCCTTGGCGGTACTGAACCCGCAGCCGGACTGCATTCTTAGTCATTGCCCGTCCAGGCCCCGTTTCCAGCGCGGTCTGTACATTTGACGACGGTCCAGAACATTATTATTATTATTATTATTATTATTATTATTATTATTATTATTATTATTATTATTATTATAGAAGTTCTGAACCCCATAGCAAGATGTAAGACCGCTACTTGGCGGTAAATAACATCTGCTGCCATTGTCATTGTTAACAATGTGACCAGCACAATTGTCGCGTGTAGGCAAGTGTGCGGGATTTCTGGCGATACGAATGACATACTTTCGTGCATTATTGACCTTATTATAGAGGTGAACAATCTGACGGGCAATCTCATTCCTATCGTTTATTTCAAATGTGTTTAAATTTTTATTTATATGCCAGGAGAATCTACTGTAATCTAAGAACGTTCTCCGAAGGAGAATATGGCTCTGGAAAACGAACCCAGGAAATATTACAAATGATCGGTTTATGATCAGAATAAGTACATCGAAAATCCACAGCCTGTTTCCAGTCATTCGACAGGGTCAGGAATGGAATGAATAAAGCCTCATCTAGCGGCGACAATAGGATTTGTGCCGGCTGCCGAAGCACTCCTCTGGGGCAATGATCGATGAATGACAAATGAAATGAAATATTGGACAGTGTTGCTGGAATGAATGATGGCAGGGAAAACCGAAGTATCGGGAGAAAAACCTGTCCCGCTTCCGTTTTATCCAGAACGAATGTCGCATGGAGTGACCGGGATTTGAACCACGGACCCCAGCTGTGAGAGGCCGGCGCGCTGCCGCCTGAGCAACTGAAGCTCCTTATAAGTACATTATGAACAGCAAAGTCAATTGGTTTCACCTCCTTTTACACCCCACCGCCGTTAAGTTTATTTACCCCCTCCCCCAAAAATTAAAAGAAGGCGTGTTTCTTTATGTTTAAAGGGGATTCCAAACCACAATGTTCAAGTCTAATACCTTCAGTTTTGAGATATAAGTATCCCCATAAAATAATTCACTTCTTTTTTTCACTTCCTCTCACACTTCCCCCCCCCCCCCCGCCTCCCAAGTGAATTTTCCGGCAAAAAATACTTGTTTCTTTAATAGTAAAGGATCTTCTAAATAGCATTTATGAAGACTCTAACTTCTTCAGTTTTTGATTTATGTGTCCTCATGCAAGGAATTAAACTCCTTTTCACTTCCGCCCCCGAGGATGGTTTCGCCCCCAAAACGCGTTCTTCTTTGTTTTTAAAGGAGACCAAAATACCAATTTTCACGTCCGTATCAACTTTAGTTTTTATTAGATGTCAGTATTCTCATACAATTAAGTGAATTATGTTTTCAATTCTTTCGAACCCCCCCCCCGCCCCTTCAATGGATTTTCCGAGAATACGTGTTCCTTTACTTTTAAAGCAGATTCCAACTATCACATTTCACGTCTGTAACATCATCATTTTTGGGATATCAGTAGCCTAATTAAAAGAATTCAACACCATTTTCAGTCACTTTTACCCTCCCCCTCCACCCAAGTGGAATTTACGAAAACTAAAAATACACGTTTCTTTATTTTTAATAGAGATAAAAAATACCATTTTTCACTTATGTAACATGTTAAGTTTTTGAGTTATACTGTAGAGATTCTCATTTTAAAATTTCACCCCTTCTTAGTTCCCCTTAAGTGGAGTTTCCAAAAACTAATCACCTATGTTTCTTTACATTTACAGGAGATTCCAAATACCCACTTTTTACCTCTGTGACATTTTACGTTTCTCAAATATTCTGTAGATATAGTCTTCAAAAAAATCACCCCAATTTGTCACTCCTGTTTAACCGCCATTAATTGGGATTTCCAAAACCAAAAAATTATACGTGTTTCTTTATTTTTAAAAGAGATCCCATATACAAATTTTCAGTTCTGTAATATATTCAGTTTCTGATATATATGTATCCTCATTAAAGGTATTTAACCCATTTTTCACCCTTTTACACCCCTCCTATTGGGATTTACAGAAAACGAAATAATACGTGTTCCTTTATATTTAAAGAAGATTGTAAATACCCACTTTTACATCTGTAAGCTTTTAAAGTTTTAAGATATAGACACACTCATTTTCAAAATTCACCCCCCCTTTCCCCCCATTAGTTGGATTTTCCAAAAACGAAAAAGTACCTTTTTCTTTATTTTTAAGGTGGATCGCAAATACCAATTTTCAGGTCTGTAATATCTTCAGGTTCTCAAATATAAGTAGCCTCATTAAAGGCATTCAACCCATTTTTCACCCTTTTCCACCCTACCTAATGGGTTTTTTCCAAAAACCAAAAATACGTGTTTCTTTATTTTTTAATGAAGATTCTAAATACCAATTTTTACATCTATAAACTTTAAAAGTTTTGAGATATAGATATACTCATTTTTTAAATTAACCCTCTTTTCACCCCCCCATTCATTAGATGTTCCAAAAACAAAAAAATACGTGTTTCCTTATTTTTGAAGGAGATCCCAAGCACCAATTTTCAGGTCTATAATATCTTCAGTTTCTGAGATATAAGTATCCTCATTAAAGGCATTCAACCAATTTTTCACCCCTTTTCACCCCTCCTATTGGGATTTTCCGAAAACAAAAAATACGTGTTTCTTTATTTTTAATGAAGATTCTAAATACCAATTTTTACATCTGTAAACTTTATAAGTTTTGAGATATAGATGCACTCATTTTAAAAATTCACCCCGCCGTTTCACCCTCCCATTAATTGGATTTACAGAAAAGAAAAAACTACGTGTTTCTTAATTTTTTAAAGAGATCAAATGTACCAGTTTTCAGGTATGTAATATCTTCAGTTTCTGAGATATAAGTACCGGTATCCTGATTAAAGCTTTCAACCCCTTTTTCACCCTTTTTCAACCCTCCTATTGGGATTTTCCGAAAAAAATACGAGCTTCCTTATTTTTAAAGAAGATTCTAAATACCAATTTTTACATCTGTAAACTTTAAAAGTTTTGAGATATAGATGCACTCATTTTAAAACTTCACCCCCTTTTCACCCTCCTATTAATTGGATTTTCCAAAAACATAAAAATACGTGTTTCTTTATTTTTAAAAGAGATCAAAAGTACAAATGTTCAGGTCTGTGATATCTTCAGTTTCTGAGATATAAGTATCCTCATTAAAGGCATTCAACCAATTTTTCACCCCTTTTCACCCCTCCTATTGGGATTTTCCGAAAACAAAAAATACGTGTTTCTTTATTTTTAATGAAGATTCTAAATACCAATTTTTACATCTGTAAACTTTATAAGTTTTGAGATATAGATGCACTCATTTTAAAAATTCACCCCCCCGTTTCACCCTCCCATTAATTGGATTTACAAAAAAGAAAAGACTACGTGTTTCTTAATTTTTTAAAGAGATCAAATGTACCAATTTTCAGGTCTGTAATATCTTCAGTTTCTGAGATATAAGTACCGGTATCCTGATTAAAGCTTTCAACCAATTTTTCACCCTTTTTCACCCCTCCTATTGGGATTTTCCGAAAAAAATACGTGTTTCCTTATTTTTAAAGAAGATTCTAAATACCAATTTTTACATCTGTAAACTTTAAAAGTTTTGAGATATAGATACACTCATTTTAAAATTTCACCCCCTTTTCACCCCCTTAGGGACGGAATACCCAAAAATCCTTTTGCGAGCACCTGCATCATAACATGAATATATCCCCAAAATTTCATTTTTTATATCCAGTAGTTTTGGCTCGGCGATGATGAAGCAGTCAGTCAGTCAGGACAAGTTATTTTATATATATAGATGACTGATTGGAAGATCTAAATGAGATGTTTATCGCCGAAGGTTCTTTTGCAAGTGTTGTGAAGTGAATAAAATGAGTTGTATTTCCATTGTACTGAGACATTTCATGTGTTGCATGTATTTTAGATGTAGTGGTATTTTACATATTATAATACTTTTTGTATTTATACGGGCCTATGACCTTCGATGTTAGGCCGCTTAAAACAACAAGCATCATCATCATCATCATCATCATCATCATTGTATTTATACCTATATGATCTTTGGCTGGCTGCAAGGCTATCTGCCCAATCTTCTTCTTCTCCTTCTACCGCTTTTCCCACACCTTTGGGGTCGTGGGTGCGAATTGCGTTGCACAAGTGGATTTAGCCATGTTTTACGGCCGGATTCCCTTCCTGACGCCAACCCTATACGGAGGGATGTAATCATTATTGTGTGTTTTTGTGGTGGTTGGTAGTATGGTGTGTTGTCTGAATATGAAGAGGAGAGTGTTGGGACACACACAAATATCCAGTCCCCGAGCCAGAAGAATTAATCAGAAGCGATTAAAATCCCCTACCCGACCGGGAATAGAACCCGGGACCCTTTGAACCAAAGGGCAGTACGCTGATCATTCAGCCAACGAGCTGCTTGCGGAATGATAAATACAAACATTTAAAACTACCAAAGAACAACCTAAAGATTGTTCTATTTCCAAGGAACTAGATTTGGATTAATATTCTTTTTGAAGACCAAGAACATGAATTTTTCACCACCATCAATCTGGCGCACATGAACTATGTAATGACATTTCCCAGGACGCTTTGATATGGTTGTCCGGTCGGCTTGGACTGTTCCCACATGAAGAAGCTGAATATCAATGTGCTTCCAGAATAGGGTCACGTGATGAACAGAAACTATTTAGGAAACGAAGGCACGACCACTGAGGATGAGAGGATGAGGTAGAACAATACCTGGGAGACATCAGATATTTCTGCGATTTAAAGTAAGGAGACATAGACAGGTGACTACATGAAGACAGGTGATCATGAAGGGGCTTAGTTAGGTAAGAGGCTAGTAGTCAACATTCTGCTACGGATATGTGCTTATTTACATGTACAGACCGGTTCATACGTCTGCTCTAACCTGAAATATCTGCAGCAGGCTTTGAATACGGTTGAGTACAGAAATATATCTGTACCGTAGGAGGAGGCGAGTTCCGGTCGCACGAACGTAGATCTCGCTTATGTCAGCGGAAGCTTGCTGATACTTACATAGACACACCATTTCTTTTTGCCCATTTGTGCCACATCATATGATCGATAGCTTCTGCGTGGAGTGTGAAGTCATGATGGCACTGCATTGTGCTCCACGAACCTTCAACAAATATTTGCTCACGCTTCAATTTCTCGCCTTAAACCGTAGCTAGTGGAAGCTATTGAACTTTCCCTTTTCCCTTAACTGAACCCTTATCTTTTTATCTTCTCTTTTTTCTACTTTCTCGATGTATTGCGTAGAAACCCAGCGTCAAAGTAGAAACTCCAAGAAAATTCTTACTCGTTTAACTTAGTGCGTATCAGATCTGTTATTGGTATCACGTGGATGAGTAATATAACCAGTCTAATCGCAAACAGAAGAGGTATCCATGTAATAATAATAATAATAATAATAATAATAATAATAATAATAATAATAATAATAATAATAATAATAGTTGTACCGGGCGGTACACCTCCGCGCCGCTAATTCAAACATTGCGCCAGTTGAAACTCCCCTACTGGAGGAAGCTTGAACTTTAACTTCCACATTAATGCTAAGATTTCTCAGAAGATGTCATTACTATAAATTTTGAAGAGTTCTGAACTGTGTCTTTTTCGATTTATTTTTGTTTTCCCTGTAGTAAGAAGTGTGAACATTCTCTTCTAGATGGCACTACTGAAGGACTACAATTGTGCACCCTAGTGCGAAGTGAAAGAACTGTTTTTTGGAGAAATTTTGTGTTCATAAGTTTGTTCTTTGTTAAATTTCATTTGTTTGGGTTGGCAGTATAACCCTTCTCTTTCCGCTTGTTTTGAATTTAACCAATCCCGAATTTCTCTAATTAATTTTCCACCAATAATGTGTTTCTTCCTCATCTGGTGTAGTGGTTTTCCTTGTTAGCCAATATAAAGCTTGTGGGCGGGTGTTATCATTCATGAAAGGTCTCGAATGTTCCACGAGGGTATATAAACTGCTGATTTTTGGGTCTCCGGGCCACTTCAGTAACATCTATCATAGTGCAAATTATGTAGCAGGGGGCGGGAAGCGCCTCCTTCGTCGGGCAGCAGTTCTTCAATAAGGTAATGGCCTTTTAATAACTTATTTTCTTGCTAGCTCAGCAGTTTAACTCTCGGGGCAGGTTCGATACCTTTTACCATGTAACTTTCCTCTAAAATGTAAAAGACACTTGGTATAGATTCTATATCTTTAAACTTCAAATTGGGATAGAGAGTGCTTAACCCTCTCGAGCTCCCACTCCTATTGCTTTGAGGTGAACTTATTTTCACAACCGTTTCTTCCCTTCCTAATGTAATATAAATTATTTTCTTATATAAGTCACCTCTTTAGTATGGGATTAGCCCTTGCATAAGCGGCCTAGTGCCAAATAGGTTTTTAAATAAAGTGTATTAGGAGTGCAAGTACGCCTCCTCTCAAGTTGGTATTTTGGAGGCCATGTAATTGTCCTGTTTCTTTATTGAGTAGGCCTCAGTAGGTTGGGTATTTTTACCCCTGTTTTCATGTGCTTGGAGGTCAGCTTGAAGGTGGAGTTTGGTGTGGCCTTTGATAGGCTTGAACTTTAAGAGCTGGTTGCTCTTTCTTAAAATTTTGGTTTCTGTGTGCCTCGAGGAGGCTTTACTGAGTAATAGGTAGCAAGTGCTCCGGGGCATGATTGGGGTTTTCTGCCCCTTTGTCAAACCTGGTATCTGGCTAAAGTTGGGCTAATTGCTCAAGAATTGTGTGTCTGGCTCTCGGAGCCCAAATCCTGTAACACTGTAATTGTACATTCTCGATTTGTTGCTAGGCTACTGAGTACCTGTTATATTTGTTATTTCTTGATCTTAAAAAGAAAATATAACCTTGTTAAATTTTAAATTAACTTTAATTTCGTAAGTTGAGACCTGTTCATCCCAGCACCTTCTTTCACCTCTAACTACCACGGAAAACTCCGTAAAAATAATAATAATAATAATAATAATAATAATAATAATAATAATAATAATAATAATAATAATAATAATAATACAGGAAAGGACAATTCTGTGTAGAGCAGATCACCAGATCAAAATCCCAATCAAAATCAAAACGTTAGAACTGGATAAGAAAGATATTATTCTGTTTTGGTATTTAAACTAGACATGTGATTCCATTGCATCGCATAGGAAACAAAACCTCGTATCCCACAATGCTCTTCCTATCCATTATTTTCCTTAAGGACTGGTCAGGCCTCCCAGCCGCATACGAGTATGCAGTCCATCACAACAATTTTCACTGTGTTCATTTTCCTATGCAGGTGTGTGAAGGAAAATGAACCTTACCGCACCACACTATAGGAATGTATGTTTGCGTGATGTAATTGCGCACTCGTACAGTGTACTCTATTTAAGGTTCATTTTCCTTTTCACTTTCGCATACGAAAATGAAGATAACGATGGACTGCACGTCAAGATGTGGCTGTGGGGCGTGGCTAGTTTTAAGGAAAATATTGGCTAGGAAGAGCATTGCCTCATACGATGTACTGTTTCTTCACCAACAACGTATTTTTCAAGATAATTACTCGGGAGTTTTTTAATTATTGCGCCGCCTGAGTGGCTCAGACGTTCGAGGCGCAGGCCTTCTGACCTCAACTTGGCACGTTCGATCCTGGCTCAATCCGGCGGTATTCGAAGGTGCTCAAATACGTCAGCTTCGTGTTGGTAGATTTACTGGCACGTGAAAGAGCTCCTGCAGGACTATACTCCGTCATCTCGGCGTCTCTGAAAACCGTAAAAGTAGTTAGCGCGATGTAAAGCCAATAATAATAATAATAATAATAATAATAATAATAATAATAATAATAATAATAATAATAATAATAATAATAATATGTGTTTATAAGGGGCCTAAATAAATGAAACAATTTTAGATCGTATTTTTGTGTACAGCAGTCCACATTGAACATACCTACGTGCAAATGTTCAGTCTGTGAACTAAGCGATAATTTGGGCGAATGATCCAGGAAAATCACTTTTATACTAGCATTGTGTAGTTCTAATTTCGAATCTAAAAGGTCTGTACTCTCTTCAATTTATTATTATTATTATTATTATTATTATTATTATTCTTATTATTATTATTATTATTATTATTGTGCGTATGGACCCAATGGATCACGCAAAGCTCTAACGATTCTGTTTTCTGAGTTGCCAAACAGCTCTCATCCTTTCTCCCTGGATCCTTTTTCGTTCTTCTGTCCACTTTGCTCCAGTCTTCTTTTTCACTTCGTTCTCTGGTTGCACTTTCCATCCATTAATTTTTTTCCTATAAAGGTTTCTGTCCGCGGTGTCATTTGGGTTTATCTGGGCTTTCTCCAGATCCTTCTTCACTTCTAGTACCCATGGAATATTTTTGGATGTTCTATGTAAGTGAGAATCTTGCGTGTCAGTCTACTTGCCGGCAATCTGTGGACGTGCCCATAGAATTTCAGACGTCTTTTGCGGATGTCTGCTGCAATGTTGAAATGCTCTTCTGTCTCTTTGCGTGACCTCAGTCTATATCTTCAATTTATTATTATTATTATTATTATTATTATTATTATTATTATTATTATTATTATTATTATTATTATTATTATTATTATTATTATTATTATTATTATTATTATTTCATTGTTGCTATCGATCTTGATTTGCAGTTGAAACCATAAATATGGATTGTCAGGTGTCTACATTAGAAATAAGAACAGTAGTAGTATTATTTGTACTGAACATTAACATTTCCGACTTTTCAGTGCTTTATAGTTAAAACTTGAGTAGCATAGATGAAAGAATTGTAAGCCATGTGCATTGCCTATAATCTCCTAAATTTTCATTAGTATATCGTGTGGATGGTAAAAGACAAGCTCGGTAGTTTCCTGAGAACTGTGATTCACTTAACTTATATTTTTGCTGAACGGTGATTACAAACGGATGCATAAGTTATGTAGTTTGTTTCTAATTCCAGAGTAAATTAGCTAAGTGCATAACTATTCTAGATGAGCTTGAAGTAGTTGATTCCTCACACATCCCGTACTCAGAATTCGATATATCTATATGATTGCCGGAAGATAAAAGAGGGGAAATTGATACAGATTCTGGTGATAAAGACTATGCAAATCTCACAGATTAAATTGTGCCTTGCTTCAAGTTGAAGCAGAGATAGCGCTCTAGATACCAGTAAACGGTAATTCCATCTTGGATAATCCTCTCGAATTCTGAAATAATAATGTTATTTGTTTTACATCCCACTAACTACTCTTTTACGGTTTTCGGAGACGCCGAGGTGCCGGAATTTAGTCCCGCAGGAGTTCTTTTACGTGCCAGTAAATCTACCGACACGAGGCTGACGTATCTGAGCACCTTCAAATACCACCGGACTGAGCCAGAATCGAACCTTCCAAATTGGGTTCAGAAGGCCAGCGCCTTAACCGTCTGAGCCACTCAGCCCGGCTCTCGAATTCTGTTTCAGTGTCAGAATAAGGACAAGCTAACAGCAGTGACTTGGAGATAAATTATAGTAATGAAGAAGTTGGGAAGTAGGGGATATGAAACACATTGCTATATCTCCCTTTATCTTTCGCGATTAGTTTCTTTTACAACCTGTTCTCACTGGGTAGATTATTTGGATGCAAATACTGAATATAGGATTCCTGCAGGAAGTCGTAAAATTTAAGAAACGAGATTTCCACTTCCGGAGGTACACATGGCCCTGAGGTTCACTCAGCCTACACCAAAAATGAGTACCAGGTTAATTCCTGGGGGCAAAGGCGGCCGGGCGTAGAGCTAACCACTCTACCCCATCAAGTGCCGAGGTTATGGAAAGTGGAAGCCTTTACCTTCCACACCTCCAAGGGTCTTTATGGCCTGTACGGAGATCACTTTGCTTTTGCATGAATAATGCATGGATTCCCACCACTTCTATGGAATTTCTCGAGATGGCTTGTAAATCTATCGAAAAGGTGCGAAGATAATTCCGTATGAATGAGGAACACTCTGTGACGGTGAGACCTTAAACCTCAATTATAAAGGGGATCTCGAAAATATCAAGACACCTGAAAGAAAAATCATCCGAAAAATCCTTGGCCCAAAACTTAGGGATGAAGAATATCGTCTACAATCGCACAAGATCACAGAAAGATTCTCTAACATTGAAGCAGATTTCCATAAACGACGATTGAAATTTTATAAACACATTATGAGGCTAGATGACAACCGACTAACAAAGAAAATTTTGATGTACTCACAAACTTTCAAGACAACAACGGTATGGATCAAACAAGTCCAAATTGATCTCAATAACGCCAACATCACACCTACAGATATCGAAGACCGCAAAACTTTCAGGTATAAGATCTAGACTTGGGAAGTTGCTTCAGAAGATAAGCCCAGCAGATCTAGGAGAAAATGGACTGACGAACGTCGAACTGAACATAGCGTCATCATGAATGATTCTGGAAGAACAAGGAAAGAACGACAACAACAACAAATTATAATTTGCTTTATGTGATCCTTTATGGGTCAAAACTAAATAAATAAATAAATAAATAAATAAATAAATAAATAAATAAATAAATAAATAAATAAATAAATAAATAAGTAATAGAGCAGAGTCGGGATTGATCAAAGTACTCTTGGGTGGTATGCAAATGGAATTGCACTTGGAGTATGAAATCATGTTTGGAAGAAGAAAGCACATACAAACAGATTTATTGTAAAAAACTCAAATCCTGGTAACATTTAACTATGGTCGAACAAAGAACAGTCGTAGGCATGTTGCCTATAATGGTTATTAAAACGCTCGCATGAAACTCGCGTCTTAATTAATCCCGTGCCGGGCTGAGTGGCTCAGACGGTTGAAGCGCTGGCTCTCTGACCCCAACTTGGCAGGTTCGATCCTCAGTCCGGTGGTATTTGAAGGTGCTCAAATACGTCAGCCTCGTGTCGGTAGATTTACTGGCACGTAAAAAGAACTCCTGCGGGACTAAATTCCGGCACCACGGTGTCTCCGAAAACCGTAAAAGAGTAGTTAGTGGGATGTGAAGCATATAGCATTATTATTATTATGAATTAATCCCGTTATAGAATAGTTGGATAACATACTACTATTATACTTCATGCACTTTTATGTTACCATTAGCTATATGCAAATAGGGTAGCCTAATATCACAAGACATACCGGTAGAGCATTTTCCACAATGAACTCAAATTTGTATTTTTTTTCTTCAAATAAAATTCTTCAGCCTGTTTCCAGTCATTTTACCGGGTCAAGAACGGACTGAATGAAGACCCCATCTAGCAGCCAGGATATGAATTGTGACGGCTGCCGAAGCTTGCCGCACTCCTCTAGGGCAATGATTAATGACTGACAGATGAGATGAAATAATATTGGAGAATGGTGCAGTAATGAAGAATTACAGGGAAAACCGGAGTACCGGAGGAAATCCTGTCCCGCCTCCGCTTTGTCCAGCACAAATCTCACATGGAGTGACCGGGATTTGAACCACGGAACCCAGCGGTGAGTGGCTGGCGCGCTGCCACCTGAGCCGTGGAGGCTCTTATGTTTTCCTTCAAATGGCTAAAAAGTATATAATTACAAATGTATAAATACTTTTCATTACAAAACGATAAAATTACCTCCCCAACACCTAACGCTAAGCTTAAGAAGGGAAGTTCCCTAGGGTAATAAGAACGGGCAGAACACGGCTTAGAGAGGTCGCGCTTTGCTGGGAAAGTTTGCAAGAGATATAGCGGGAGCACCAGAGGACTCCCTGGACAGCACCGACAGTCGCTATCTATTACACTGAGTGTTCAGTGCAGCGATATTAATGTCATTTCATTACATAGCCCCCCCGCCTGTCCATGGCATGGAGCTGATGTATTACCTTCACCCCGGGAGCGGGCAGCGGGGTTGGCGTAGGCCGTTCACTTTCCTCCGCCTACGAGGGAAGGGAAAGGGTTATCAAGCTGAACAAAACTTCCTAATTAAACAATCGCTGTCCTTCAACCAGATCGATTGACAGTCAACGTTATTATAAGATAGAGCAGCGAGTGTTTCAATAACAGAAATCTGGTCGAATGTAGTTTCCTTTACTTGAGAATGGAAATCCACAGCCTGTTTTCAGTCATTCGACCGGGTCAGGAATGGAATGAATGAAACCCCCATCGAGCGGAGAGGATAGGAACTTTACCGGCTGTCGAAGCCTGTCACACTCCTCTGGGGCAATGATTAATGACTGACAGACGAAAGGAAATGATATTGGAGAGTATGAAAGATGACAGGGAAAACCAGAGAACGCGGAAAAATACATGTCCCAACTCAGCTTTGTCTTACACAAATCTGACATGGAGTAACCGTGGGTTGAACCACGGAACCCAGCGGTGAGAGGCAGGCGTGCTATTATTATTATTATTATTATTATTATTATTATTATTATTATTATTATTATTTATCGTGCCACTCATTGGCTGAATGATCAGCGTTGAGGCCTTCGGTACAGACGGTCCCAGGTTCGATTCCCGGGCGGGTCGGGGATTTTAATCCCCTCTGATTAATTCTTCTCACCCGGGGACTGGGTGTTTGTGTTTTTCCCAACACTTTCCTCTTCATATTCACACAGCACACTACACTACGAACAACCACAGAAACACGCAATAGTGATTACATCCCTTCATGTAGGGTTGGAGTCAGGAAGGGCACCCGACCGAAAAAACGGTCAAATCCATATGTGTGACTCAGTTTGCACCCGCGATGAGGAAAATAAATAATACATTGGATACTTTTCTCAGCATTCAATGAATGATGTTGGTCAAGACAATAAGTTACATGTCTATTTACCTTGAAATGCTTACAGTCCTATATTAATAATTGTGACAAATCTTATTCAAATAATACCATAATTAACATGTTTAAGCATGCTTGAACATAGCTTGAACAATTCCTTGTGTGTCACCGATCACGACGAGTAGTACAGAAATGTCCAGCTGCATGGCTAAATTGTTAGCATACTGGACTTGTTTTCAGGGGTTCCCGGGTTCGATCGGACCGGGTCGAGGATATTAACTTCATTGGTTGATTCCGATGGCCTGGGACTAGGTGTGTATGTGTGCGGTCTTCATCACTGGAGTTCATCAAAGGTAGGGCCCCATCCTCCAAGACGAGCCGCTCACCTATACGGCGTCCACTCGCAAGATCTGTACCAAGCCTCTTTGGAGGCCACACGCAATTATTAGTGCAGAATTTCATTGTGTTTAGGTTCCACGGCATAAGGTTATGTCGTGACTTCCTATCATGATTCTGGTCACACAATTGCTTGCTATGACAGTCTCTCCTGTAGAGCAACCAAACATTAGAACTTTTCCTTCTCATGCCTGCTAAGTATTCGTAAGTCCGGTAAATGAAATGGCGTATGGCTTTTAGTGCCGGGGGTGTCCGAGGACAAGTTCGGCTCGTCAGATGTAGGTCTTTGGATTTGATTGCCGTAGGCGACCTGCGCGTCGTGATGAGGATGAAATGATGTTGAAGACGACACATACAACCAGCCCCGTGCCAGCGAAATTAACCAATTATGGTTAACATTCCCGATCCTGCCGGGAATCGAACCCGGGACCCCTGTGACCAAACGCCAGCACGCTAACCATTTAGCCATTTAGCCGGACGTATGTCCGGTGAAAATATGCATACACTCGCAGAATCCGCTGCTCCGCCCACTTTGAAGTCAGAATTAGAAATCGGATTTGAACACTGTTGGTAACAACAGTGAACAGTCTAATAATAACTTATCTCCGATGGACCTCATGACGGACAGTGTACCTCAGGTGGTAGAGCGCTGGGCTCCTGAGCTCAAGTTAGCGAGTTTGATCCAGCTCGGTCCGGTGGTATTTGAAGTGCTCGAATGCATAAATCCCGTGTCGATAGATTTATGGGCATATGAAGTAAGTTCTGCGGGACAGAAGTTCGGCACCTTGGTGTTACAGAAAACCGTAAAAGTAGTTGAACGTAATGTTATTGACGTAATGTTAATAACATTATTAGCATGAAACTCTCTGCCATGTTTTATCTTTATTCTTAGTTTGTACGAGTACATCAATTAGCAAGTCAATTTCCCTAGCTGTGGGACATTACTTATACTTCTGATTAGACAGTGGCGTACTGAGTGAGGGCCAGTGTGAGGGATTCCTGAGACTGGCCGTGTCATGTTGGAAGGCAATTTAATAATCGTAATGTTATGGGCTTTACGTCCCATTAACTACTTTTACGATTTTTGGAGACGCCGAGGTGCCTAAATTTAGTTCCTCAGGAGTTCTTTTACGTGTCAGTAAATCTACCGAGACGAGGCTGTCGTATTTGAGCACCTTCAAATAACACCGGACTGAGCCAAGCTCGAACCTGCCAACTTGGGGTCACAAGGCCAGCGCCTCAGCCGTCTGAGCCATTCAGCCGGCGGAACGTAGTTTACTCTTTGTCATTTTGAGATACGAAAATGCAGATAAGCACATCTTCGTTGAACCTGAACACGAGTGTGGCATTTCACTGTATCTTCTCTAGCAAGGAAACTTTCCTCTCGGCACTAACGTCCAGAATGAATTTTGATCTATGCGGACTTTCAGAAATACATCATTTCCCAGAATCAGCATCTTAGGTATAACAGACAACCTACTCACTGAATCAGTTTCAGTGGAAGTAGCTGCAATGTTTAGTCTGATTTGAATTTGAAGTCGACAACTATTTCAATCGTTTAAATCTCAGAAATGGTTTTCAAACAGTGCAACAATTTCATCCATTGAGTTTTAAAAAGTGAAAAACCATTAACTGAAGGGGAGTTTGTTAACGAGTTTGTTTTATGTCACTGATAACCTCCTTGAAAGATTTAGAAATTAAAAGTAGTTCAAGACTGCTATCCAATATCCTCAACTATTCAGTGTTATGAACGGAGAAAATGTGTGAAAATATAGGCGAACAGCTCTAAAACGTCGTGTTCTATCCAGCCATCCCTTTCAAACAGTGCTCCACAATTAGAACTTCTCAGTTTGCGAAACACGCAGCTCTGAATATGGTTTTTCCTGGTTTCCCATTTTTACAGCAGACAAATGCTGGGGCTGTACCGTAATTAAGGCCACGGTCGATACCTTTCCATTCCTTGCGTCGCCGAAACCTTCGATGTGTTAATGCGACGTTAAAACAATAGCAATTTACCAAACAACGGTCTTTTGCGAGCAGCTTGTACGTCAGTTCTGAAGTTTTGTAGTCTAATTCAGTGCCAGAAACGTCACTTCCAAATTTCCTTCTGTTTGCTCATCGTCTTATTGAAACATTGGTACCAACATGTGTGTACCAACAGTAATCATCTGAAATAAATAAAAATTTGAAACAGTTGTGAGTGCCAGCATTAATAATAATAGTCTAGCGTCTACGTATGTTTGCGTTTTGCAAGCAAAATATATCAACCAGCAAAGGACGTAAATACAAAAATAAATAAAGACGTTGAGAAAAAGTGAGAAGAATGAGTTAAGATGTTTTTGCCAAATGTAATCATATTGCAATTAAACATGAATGTTAGAAACTGTTTGTAATTGTAATAAAACTGATATAATAAATAGGAGGCCGTAGTGTTAAGCACTGGAATTAGTTAAATTATGTGTGGATTTGTATGTGATTACCGGGCGAGTTGGCGTGCTGTTAGGGGTACGCAGCTGTAAGTTTGCATCCGGGAGATAGTGGGTTCGAACCCCACTGTTGGCAGCCCTAAGGATGGTTTTCCGTGGTTTCCCATTTTCACATCAGGCAAATTCTGGGGCTGTACCTTAAGACCACGGCCGCTTCCATCCCATTATTAGGCTTTTCCTATCCCATCGTCGCCATAAGACCTATCTGTGTGTGGCGAAGTAAAGCAAATAGCAAAAAAATGCATATGATGATGCTGGATTTAGAATGTTAAACTAGTAGTATTTCCTGTAATATTTTCTTTCCATGGAATTGCTTGTTGTTCTATTGTTGTTTTCTTTTTGTGGGTTTTGTTGTTGTTGTTGTTGTTGTTGCTGGTGGTGGTCAATTATGTTTTAACCTTACTTTATTATCACACTACTAAGTGATCATTGCCTCCGCGATATTTCCTAGTTGCGATGTATTTGTTCGTAATAATTACAATAATCAATTAATATTATATAAAGAAAATATACATGATTAATATGACACGCAACTCTCGAATGGTCGACCGCAGGACAATTTTTAGACCATCGCGTATGCCTCGTAAAAGATGCAAATTTTTGCTCAATGAATATTTTCCCTTAAATGGAACAAGAGAAAATATGTCAATATGTCCTTGGAATGTCTTCTCCAGTAGCGCGATAGCGCGGCAGGTACGTGTGAGTGAGAGAATGTCATATTTCGCTGCCTAGTGCCTATTGTCATACGCAACCAGTAGTTTGGATAATCACACAAACAATAAGCTATGTTCTTCAGCTTGGCTCTGTTCGCGTTCTATGTGTCCACTGATTTTTTTGCGCTGCAGTGCGTGATTTCAATCCGTTATTTTGTTGTTTGTTGGATAAAACATCCAAAACGCAGATCTGTAGGAGTTAAGAAGAAAATCCATATTATTGAGTTCTAAGTAGACTTACCGCAATCCATTTTTGTAAGACTGACCGATCAGGCAGCGTATTTAAGGGTCCAGAATGCATTATTTTTCCTATTTGCTTTGCTTTTTAAAACTACCTGCTTTCTAGATGGTCGGCAAGTAAGAAAGCAAATAAATCCAACTCCATACAAGCCATGAAGGTTCTCAGGACGTGGAAGGTAAAGGCTTCTACCATCCGTACTCTCGGTACCAACAACGAACATTCGCGAAGAAATAATAATAATAATAATAATAATAATAATAATAATAATAATAATAATAATAATAATAATAATAATAATAATAATAATAATAATAATAATAATAATAATAATAATAATAATCAGAGAGATCGCCGCGCGATTAGGGGGTTAGGGGTGCACAGCTGTGAGCTTGCATTTGGGAGATAGTGTGTTCGAACTCCACTGTCGGCAGTCTCCTGAAGAAGGTTTGCCGTGATTTCCCATTTTCACACCATACAAATGCTGGGTCTGTACCATAATTAAGGCTAAAGCCGCTTCCTTCCCAGTTCTAGCCCTTTGCAATTCTATCGTCGCCATAAGACCTGTATTTTTCGGTGCGACGCAAAACAAACTGTAATAATAATAATAATAATAATAATAATAATAATAATAATAATAATAATAATAATAATAATAATAATGTCAATGTGTGCAGGTAAATTTGACGCCATCTGGGTGCCTCCTCCTCAATTTCGACAATTCGTTTTACTGTAGGTCTACTGGATGGCAGCGTTAATCGAATCTCTTCTTGGCGCCTATGGCTGAGTGTTAATGAATTTTGCCGGGTGAACACAAAATGTGTCACCAGAGACCTTTTACAAGCCAGCATCGTACGGCAAGGAGTGTCGAATGGTCGTTCTTCGCACCGTTCAAAATTCCAATTACCTCTGCCGGGTTTGAACGCGCTTTCTCGGGGTCCGGAGGCCGACACTCTACCTCTGATTCACGAAGAGAACAATTCGCGAAATGTCTGACTGATAATGGTATAAACTGAAATACTATAGAACGTTCAGCTGTAATCAATCCGTATTGCATCAATTTTAGTTGCACATGGCGATAATTACATATGTTTATTAGGCTAGATAGATGTTGGCATGATAATGTAAACGGCAGAAATATCAGATGTATATTATTGATTGTTCTACTAAATTTAGCTGCCCCTACAGATAATTAATCATAGGGCTCGGATGTTTATGCAGTAATAGGTTAGAAGGCAAACTTACTGAAGCGAGTATTAAGTAGAGTCTACTCGCACGACGGTAATGCTATGAGGATTGCATAAACATTAGGGGTTCGGCCCTTTAAAACCCCTAGAATTTATGTTACTCCCAATACATTACGATAGAGCGGGGTAGTCAACATTTCCTACTAAATAATTTTGTTACTAATCATTTTTGTCGATATTAATGTAGAAATCCGTTAAACACAAATGGAAACGACAGTAAGAATTTTGCATGAATGGTGCATTTGTGCATTTGGGAGTGGAACAACTCCAGTGTTCAATGACCCAGATAACATTGTCAGGAGCATCACAGTCAACTGGAAATGTAGCTTTCTTCCAGATATGCTTAATCATGCTCTTGAATATGGGGGCAGTGAAATGAGTATAGATAAGCGCATGAAAGTTGATATTAGCGTTACGGTTTTGAAGGTCAATATCAATGTTCTTGAGTAGCCTGTAACTCGCTCACAAAAGAGGTTCGGCGAACTTCTTCTATTGACGAAAAAGTTATACATCCGAAGGATGAACAAGTTGCACTTAGTGGGATGGCTGTTACTTGTAGGCCTATGTGTTAATCCGGAATTACGAAAAGATTTCGTTGATGGAGTGAAAATGAAGGAGTCGATAGGGGCAGCTAAATCTTGCGTTACTGCCATCTAGTGGATGAGACGATATAAATACCCGCCTGACAGATCGCGAATGTTTCTCGTAAGTGGGTTGGAGAGGTATCACTGAAATCGGCTGAGTGGTTCGTGAGATTGTCCTCTTCATACAACGTCATAAACTTTCTGATCTTCATTATGGGCTGTTGTGCCTTCCACAGTTCAAATTGCAAATCACTGTGAATTAAGTAATTGTCCTCGCAATACTCTACAGTCTTTTTAACTAGCTCTGTCGCTTAGTTTGGGTCCACAAATTTTCTTTCATAAGAATATTAGGGTAAATTAGGCTATTCCACACATACACATATCTTTTATTTCTTTTTTTTTCAGAATATGCTTTACGTCGCATCGACACAGATAGATCTTATAGCGACGATGGGATAAGAAAGGCCTAGGAGCGGGAAGGAAGCGGCCGTGGCCTTAATTATGGTACAGTCCCAGCATTTGCCTGGTGTGAAAATGGGAAAACACCGAAGACCATCTTCAGGGCTGCCGACGGTGGGATTCGAACCCACTATCCCCCGCATACCATGCGGCCACTTGCTCGTGACGGTTTTTTACGCATACATGTTAACGATAATCTCTTCTCATTTCGCCGGGATGAGTGGCTCAGATCGTGTCGGTAGATTTACTAATAATAATGCTATTTGCTTTACGTAGCAACTATCGAGTTTCTTATTTCAGAGACTTCTGACGCTTGACTCTAACCTAATTTCGGCAAGAATGCTCAAGTTCTACATGATTGGTAAGCTGGAACCACACATTCTTAGAACATTAATTTGAAGAACGCATATTCTCCGTTTAAAAGAGTAAGTAAATGGCCGAATGAGATGGCCAAGTTGTTCAGGTCGTGTTAGTGCAAGATTATGTTCGAGATGTGGAAGGTTTGAATTCCACTGTCGGCAGCCCATGAAGGTTGTTTTCCATGGTTTACATTTTTACACAATTTTCTTACCTAGAACCTCAATATGTTAGTGCTTTGTTAAAGAAGCAGGAAGAAAGAAGAGCAAGGTGTCAGTGCAGTTTGCATCCAACCGGTTGGTCCGCGTATGAAAATGAAAAGTGAAAATCCACAGTCGTGTCCAGAACGGAATGAATGAAGCCCCATCTAGCGGCGAGGATGGGAATTGTGCCGGCTGTTGCACTCCTCTGGGGCAATGATTAATGACTGACAGATGAAATGAAATGATATTGGTGAGTGCTGCTGGGGTGAAAGACGACACTGGAAACCGGAGTACCCGGAGAAAAACCTATCCCGCCTCCACATTTTCCAGCACAAATACCACATGAAATAACCAGGATTCGAACCACAAAATCAGCGGTTAGAGTCCAGAGTGCTGCCTCCTGAGCCACGGAGGCTCACGGTCTGCGTGTGAATTTAAGATTAATGTGATGGACAGTAAAGATAAATTGACTGAGTGAAGAAAGAAGTTACAGTCCTGTTGTCGATAGTTCTAGAAGTGATTTCCCGTGGTCTGAACTTAGGTGAATGCTGGAATGTTATCCATAATTAAGTCCTTCCAAATTGCGGCTCTAATTCAATTCGAATACTCGCATCAGTACAACACTATACTGGAGCAGGTTAATAGAGAAAATTCCTTGCATACTGGGTACATGATCCTGGTAGAAAGAGGCATCAGTGGAAACAAGATGAATAAGAAACATAGGGCAGAGTTTAATTCCTGGGTGATTCAATTGATTTAGAACCGTAAGGGTGGCTCACATGCTGAGAAGATTCCCTCTTCTCTCATCATTCATTCCAGGTAAATGTTAGGCTCGAGGGCGGACGCAGATTTTACCCGAGGTGGATTCTGAGTATATCTTAAATTTATAAGTACTGTACTGTATTATTTAAGCTAGCCTTCGAGACGTCATAATTGTATAGCTATGTCGTCCCTGCTGTGCCAAAACCGGGAATGTAACAATGCTCTTCCTATCCACTATTTCTCTTAAGACTGGTCACGCCTCTCAGCCACATATTGTATTGCAGTCCATCAGAACAATTTTTGATGAGTTCATTTTCCTATGCGAGTGTATAAAGGAAAATGAACCTTGAATACATCATACTCTAGGAGTGTGTAAATATATCAAGAAAATGTGCATTCCTCCAGTACGATACAGTAAGGTTCATTTTCCTCTACAGACGGGCATAGGAAAATGAACTCAAGGAAAATTGTTCTTATGGACTGGCATGACCAGTCTTATGGGAGGTAATGGATGGGAAGAGCATTGTCACATTCGTGGCTTTCATACAGCAGCGACGATGTAATCTACATACAGACAAAGGAAGCCCCTCAACGAGTGAAAAATGAAGGCTTCAATTCTCTTGTGATGTTAGCGTTAAATGGAGTATAATATAGTAATACTCCTACAATACCAGTAAAACAATAATGTTACTTCTTTAAAGCACCTTCATTTACTGTTCAATTGAAGAGACTCTGGGGTGTCGGAATTTTCTCCTGCAGACGTTCCTAAAACGGCGAACACTTTGTCTGGGTGATCAGCGTACTGCCCTTCGGTTTAAATTGTCCTGGGTTCGATTGCCGCCCGGAACGGGGATTTTAATCACTTCTGATTAATACTTCTGGCTCCGGGATTATGTGTTTGTGTCTGTCCCAACACTCTTTTCTTCATATTCAGACAACACACTACACTACCAACCACCACAGAAACATGCATTAGTGATTACAACCTTCCATATAGGGTTTACGTCAGGAAGGGTATCCGGCCGTAAAACAGGGTCAAATCCACATGTCGAAGCAGTTTGCACTCGCGATTCCACAGGTTTTGGAAAAGCGGAAGTAGTAGAAGGAGAAGAGGAAGTTTCTAAAAGCTTGTTAGTAGCCAACGACGTTTTGTTGCGAAATACCCTCAAATGAAAGCGACCTCGGCAAAGATCGAACCCTCTATCTTGGGATCAGAAATATTTTGACTAACCGAACGCTTCACTGAGGAATAGCAGTCTGTAAGGAGTTTATTTTTTCCCATTTCTTTCTTGTTTAACGTTGCACTAAATCAGATTTTCGCCGACCCTGAGTGAAAAAAAAAAGACTGGTGAGTAAGCGACCATGGCTCAGAAATTACAAATTACGGGAACTATCTTCTGGGTTGCTGACAGTATGATTCGATCCCACTCTGTCCCCTGTGCTAGCTTACAATTACACAACCGTATCGCGTAATAACCCGATTGGTAAGAAAAATGTATGTAAGTATGTATGTATGTATGTATGTATGTATGTATGTATGTATGTATGTATGTATGTATGTATGTATGTATGTATGTATGTATGTATGTATGTATGTAGTCCGACTCATTGGCTGAATGGTCAGTGTTGAGGCCTTCGGTTCAGAGGGTACCGGGTTCGATTCCCCGCCGGGTCAGAGATTTTAATCGCCTCTGATTAATTCTTCTGGTCCGGGGACTGGGTGTTTGTGTTTGGCCCAACATTTTCCTCTTCATATTCACACAACACACTACCTATCAACCACCACAGGAACACGCAATAGTGATTAAACCCCTTCATATAGGGTAGGCGTCAGGATGGGCACCCGGCCGTAAAACAGGGACAAATCAACATGTGCGATACAGTTCGCACCCACGACCCAGTAGGTGTGGGAAAAAGCTATATAAAAAGAAGAAGAGGAAGAGGATGGATGGATGGATGGATGGATGGATGGATGGATGGATGGATGGATGGATGGATGGATGGATGGATGGATGTATACACTCCTCCCACATGACCACGGCTACTTAAATGGTGCAATACCAGTAGGGTCAAAAGTAACCGAACGTGTGTACAAACATGTATTTCAGAGGACAGGGAACCTATTACACTACGCCACCTTCAAAGTAAGCCCCTTGAGCAAGTACAATTGATCGTCTGTACCATTTTTCGAAATAGACCTGTGTTCGTTTTCACCTCATGAGCCGGGTTTTGACTTTCGGAAACAACTAATCAACTGAAGCAAGATCGGGAAAATACGGAGGATGAGAAAGAATAATTAGGCCTTTATTATGCAGGGATTGGTGGAGATGGGGCATTGTTGTGATCCAAATTCCAAGTATATCCTTGCTATAAATGAAGTCCTTACATCGTATTGGATTCCGAAAACGCAGAAGAATTGGCAACATACGTCTCCTTAGTGACAATTGGCCATTCAGGAATGTATTTGAAATGTACCTGAATTGAAGATCACTTCGAACATAAATTCTTCCTAGCACTTGGGACCAGATGCCAGACTCGACGCAGGCGAGGTGGAGATGTTGCCTATCCCGCAAGGCGGAGCCAGCCAAAGTTCGGTTGCTTGTTAACACAATTGGTGTAAATTATATGAACTTCATTCGGCAGAGAGCTAGGAATGTGAACAATAAGTCGTGGTTTACAGGGTCTAACTTTACAATTATCGAACACACTTGGAATGTGAAACACTTGAGAACCGTGTCCAACATACATACAGTAGTACATTTTTAACAATGGTTATTCATAATCAGCTAATGACTTCTCATATACAAGAAGGACAAACAGTTGCCTATAGATTCACATCTGGGCCGGTATTCTTTCGTTCATAGTGAATGAGTCAGATACTATGGCTGTTTACGTCACTGGGTCACTATATCCGTTCTAAACAGAATTATTTATTGAAATATAAATCACACCCCTTCCATCTTTCTAAGAGTATAGTGGTGTTGAATCACCTCATACTCGAAGACCTTAGAAGTCAAGCAGTTGTAATTACATAGAATAAAAACTTACTTATTTTTCCACACGAAGAATGAGTACCAGGTTGATTCCTGTGGCAGAGGCGGCCGGGTGTAGAGCGTACAGCTGGTTAGTTGATCTTTATTCTCTTTTCCTCACCGATGACTGCAGTGTGCAAATCTAAATTGTTCACGTTTGTGTCGGTGGATGTAATTGGTATGTATTGACATTTTCGAAACGTATTGGCCTATGTGAATTTTTGCATAGAGTATTTCGATCATAAGTAATTAATTAAGTAATGTATTTACGTCCCACCAACTATTTTTACGGTTTTCGGTGACGTCGAGGTGCTGGAATTCAGTCCTGCAGGAGTACTTTTGCGTGTCAGTAAATCTACCGACACGAGGCTGACGTATTTGAGCACCTTCATATACCACCGGGCCGAGCCAGGATAGAACCAACCAAGTTGGGGTCAGAAGGCCAGTGTCTCAACCGTCTGAGCCACTCAGCCCGGCGATTTTTTCTTACCTTTTTGCTATTTGTTACATGTCGCACTGACACAGACAAATCTTCAGTAACGATGGATGGGAAGGAAACGACCGCGATCTTAATTAAGCTAGAGCCCATTCACTTGCCGGGTGAGAAAGTGGAAAACCATTAAAAGCCATATTCATGACTTCCATCAGTAGGGTTCGAACCCACTTCTTACCGAATGCAAGATGAGAACTACGTGACCCAAACTGTGTACCAACTCATTCGGTACAAGTGGCATTAAATCCAGTTCCAACACATAGACTAATGAGGAATTGGTTGTACCTTAATGTAACACCAATTTAGAGATGTGCGAGATGACAAAATGAAACAATGTCTCTCGCAAGGGAACTCACTTCCTCCTTCCGAGCAAGCGAATGCCGGAGCAGGACACCAAGTGGTACAGAACAACTGACCCACATTCTTACGTCTAGAAAACAATACGTGCATGATGTAATGCGACTTACATAACGAAATACCTGCTGAAGAATAAAAGCACAACAATACAATCAACAGAATTGTTTGGAAACGAAATAGCTGATTACGTAGAATTATACGAGGAATAGCAGCGCTCATGGAGGAATGTTCAACAAGCAGTCAGGTTCTACAAAGATAAGACTGTGTCAGAGCTTTGTATGAGAATGCGACATAAGGTGCTGCCTGGCCGAGGCGGTAAACGCGTGTTCGGTCCACCCGGAAGAATGTGAGCTTGATGCCCTGTCAGAATATCAAAGAAATGCAAGAAGTGATATCCCAATTCCGCAGGTCCACGTGGCCCTGAGGTTCACTCGGTCTACAAAAATAAATGAGTGCCAGGTTCCTGTAGAGCTGACCACTCAATCTCAAAAAGTGCCGAGGTTACGGATAGTGAAGCCTTTACTTTCCACCTCTGCAAGGGCCTTCATGTATGTACGCAGACGAGTTTGCTTTCCTTAAAGGATATTGCTATGGGGTTAGTTCAAAAATCTATCAAATAAATCACCACTGATCTGCATTTAGGGCAATCGCCGAGGTGGCAGATTCTCTATATGTTGTTTACCTAGTCTTTTCTCAAATAATTGCAAAGAATTCGGAAATGTATTGAACATATCCCTTGGTAAATTATTCAGTCCCTACTCCTCTTCCTACAAACGAATATTTTCCACATTTTTTCCCCTTGAATTCCAACTTTATCCTCATATTGTGATCTTTCTTACTTTTAAAACACCACTCAAACTTTTCCGTATGCGGCTTCTATACTGCTAGAATATTGCAGACAAAGTCTATAATTTGTCGTACATCCAATGTCTTTCTTTTTATTTGATGCATTTTTGTTGAGTATTTGATGCTGAAATATGAGTATCCTCACATGAGGACAGTAGGCACTCTTTCGATATTCCATGACTGTTATTATGAAAACATATTAGGGTAATATTTGTTGCAAACATTATGAAGCAAACTATTGAGATATTTCAACACCTCAAAATTATAAGTACCGGGCGAGTTAGCCGTGCGTGTAGAGGCGTGCGGCTGTGAGCTTGCATCCGGGAGATAGTAGGTTCGAATCCCACTATCGGCAGCCCTGAAAATGTTTTTCCGTGGTTTTCCATTTTCACACCAGGCAAATGCTGGGGCTGTACCTTAATTAAGGCCACGGCCGCTTCCTTCCAACTCCTAGGCCTTTCCTATCCCATCGTGCCATAAGACCTATCTGTGTCGGTGCGACGTAAAGCCCCTAGCAAAAAAAAATTATAAGCAATGTTTAGAAGTGTTTTGCACTGTTCCATATTCGTCTAATAATGTCATTGCATGTTATATCTCTACTGACAGCTCGGAAGGTGCCACGTAGTCGAACAGCTCGTCTCCTTTCTCCCAGGTCTTCACAACCCAGACTTTACAATATTTTTGTAACGCTACTCTTTTGTCGGAAATCACCCAGAACAAATCGAGCTGCTTTTATTTGTTTTTTTTTCCAGTTCTCTAATCAAGTAATCCTGGCGAGGGTCCCGTACACTGGAACCATACGCAAGTTGGTGTCTTACCAGAGACTTATATGCCCTCTCCTTTATATCCTTTCTACTATCCCTAAATACCCTCAGAACCATATGCAGAGATAGCTTTCGTAAGTGAGGCAATAATGTCCTCCAGCTGAGATGAATGACAACAAAAGAAATGGAGCACACATCAACTAACAATACCAGTTATTGTTGTATTGCTATGTTGGTATGTTGTAGGAGCTTAGGACATTTGAGGCTGGCCTGTCAAATTTAATAAATACCGAAGATGGACTCTTGTACCAACATACCTGTATTTAAATTCACTCTTAAGATGATGATGATGATGATGATTGTTGTTTAAAGGGGCCTAACATCTAGGTCATCAGCCCTCACTCTTAAGAGATAGCGATATAGGTGTACTCAAGTTTGAAGAGTTAAAAACGGCCTTGATATGAATTAAAGAAGCAATATGAGACTGAAAATGAATCATTTTAATAAACTACGTAATTAATTACAGTTCTGCGCATGTGAAACATTAATATTTATCTGCTCTGTTGCCTGGATGTCTGGTCTTTTCATTTTTAACAAGTTTTATATTTTACATTACCAGAATTTAAAAACTGTCTGAATTCTTTTTATGAACTTGAACTGACTTTCACCAATAATTCACGGTCAAGAATGTCCATGCTCAACCTATTTTTTTCACCAAAAACATAGTCATCAGACTGAGAATACTTTCTGAAGGGGAATTAGGATTGGGTGTGGAAAACATAAATAAACAGTTTTCTCCCAGTGAGGTGCGACGTTTTTAGAAAATCACTACACCCGTTTTCGGTTAGTACTCTCCCTACACAAATATTCATCTTGACTCTTTCAATGATTAACTTCTTTAAAACTAGATATTCTTCATAGAAATGTCCTATTTTTGCGCCAATAATTTGAAAATCAGACACTCAATTTCTGCAAGTAACATAATCCGATCTTTCAAAGATAAAATTGGCAAAAGATAAAATTAAAAAAGGAAAAGATCCACCTCCGTACAGGCCACGAAGGACTTTTGGGGAGTGGAAGGTAGATGCTTTCATTTTAACCTCTGCACTAAGCGGGATAAGTTTGAACCCCAATATCGGCAGCCCTGAAGATGATTTCCCATTTTCAAAACCGGCAAATATTACACTGATTCAATTTTGTCTTACTTTAGCGGAGTTTCAATCATCCTCTCTCCTCATATGTGCAGTACTAGCTATGAGCTGTATAATTTTTTTTTTTGCAAGCTGCATTACGTCGTCATGCAGTGACGATGGTATGAGAAAGGGCTAGGAGTTGGAAGGATGCGGCCGTGACCTTAATTATTATACTTAATTTGCTTGGTATCAAAATGGAAAACCACAGAGAACCACTTTCAGGGCCGCCGACAGCGGGGCTCGAAACCGATATTTCCCAATTGTAAGCTCACAGCTGTGCACCCCTAACCGCACTGCCAAGTCGCTCAGCTTTTAGCTGTTTAATTTCCTTTTCTAATTTTATGTGCAACGCATGATTGGCGTTAGTCTTTCATGGGCCTCCTTCTTCCAAACAGTTTTCCTGTTAAAATTCACGATTTATTTGGCCTTTGTAATGATTTCCTTGCATTGTGCGAACTTATGAACGGTTGAATAGCTTTCAGTATGATTTTTCACTTCATGAATTAAATCATACTTTGTTTTAGTTGCAGGTGTCCATATTCTTTCCGATTTTAACCAAAGCATTTCTATATTCTACTTTGTGCTGAAATATCGTGCTCATAATACCCGTTGCTTCTACAGAGAGTTCTGGCAATAAATACTAACTAAATTCTCCTTTTGTTTCCATCAACTTCGAATAAGTATTTTCGTGAAATTGTTCTTGGTGCTCGAACTTTACACTCCCTTTTCAGGCGATGAATCAGTCAGAACTTGCGGTTACAGTCCTTCTATCGTTCGCAAGTTTCTAACTTACAACACAGTCTACAAATATCGCTCTTTTTCACCTCTAAGAAAGAATCTGTGTATTTGGAACAACATTCTAAAGTCAATGGCTTTTTCCTCCCTTGCAGATTAATTCTTTGCATTTATTTCATCTGTGGATGTCGGTTTGAAACATATTATAACCAGCCTATAAGGATCTTTGGTCTATACGTGCTTTACTACAGAATCCAGGCTTTGGCCGAATTCGTACCGCAAGTACACACACGAATCTCACAGGAACTCTTGGGTTATGCACACTTTCATATGGCAGAATGGAATTACTGAGATTTTGATTTATTCAATTGATTAGCTAATGAAATTTTTACCGTACCGCACAGTAGCAATATATGTCTGCATGCCGTATATACGCATCATTTTTCTTTACACCTTCGCATATGAAAATGAACACAAGGAATATTTTTCTGACGAACGACATGTCCATATGCTGCTGAGAGGCGTGATCAGTCTTATGGGAAATAATGGATAAGAAGAGCATTGCGACATAACGAGGTGTTTCACTTCAACGACGATATGGAAAAGGAAAATACGGATAAACAACGTTTAAAAAAGCACAACAAGGGGCAATAAAAACAGCAATTTTACAAACATTTCATATTCATTGGTTAGGGCTCGAGGCACGACTACCTTGATGACAAGTTAATTCCTGTAGTTGAAGTACTTCCAAGATATACTTTTCCAGGAAGATAATATATTTCTAATTTATGAGGCACTGTTAAAATCACAAGTGCTAAGTCGAAGATCGGGGCCCAGAGGACACTAGCTCAATCTCTTTCTATTTGATTAAAGGATTCTACGTTGCGCATAGACCGCTGTTTCACAGTAATTGGCCTTGATTGCATTATACCTTCGTTGAATTTCTCTGCATGTTTGACTTCCCCATTTTGTGGTTTTAGAGCTTTGGCTCTGACAGAGGAAATGTACTTTCAACGGCATTAGCTCGGATAATGGTGAGCAATAAATTAATTCCCTTGTAGTTCAACATGTAATTCTGAAATCAGCGAGCAAGTTATACGGCATAAGAATTAATTAAAGAAACCTGATTAAGTGCTCATATTGGAGCCTTTACCAAAAGATTAAGACCACTGCGCCCAGGAAAATGAAATGTATTATAATAATTCAGTATTCATTAAAAATGTCTCTGCATCCTCAGCTTATATTCCATTTATATACTTTCAGTTGTTCGAACCCTTTATTCTTATGTGACGGATTTATAACAGTAGGCAATGGACGGTTTAAAATAAAATTAGAAGCTGCAGGGTTCCCAAACTTCTCCTTTACTCTTCGCTGAGATATATTTGTCACAAAATCGTAAAGAGCATCTGGGGGTGGTGGTGATTATTGTTTTAAGAGGAAGTACAACTAGGCAACCATCCTCTATATAACACTAATCAGAGAGAAAAATGGAAGGGGTCCGACACTTCGAAAAATGAAGGTATCGGCCAAAGGAAGACAAGGGCCACGAAGGGTATAAAAATGAAAGACTCCCTAGGCCTCCATACGTAATACCGCCGGGGTCGGAAAAGAATAAGAGTTAACCAAGGGAGGTCGGACAGGATAGATTAAAGTGAGGAACCTGGCACAAGTAAGTGGAAGCAATGCCAGGACTCAGCTGAGGGCCCCGTGGTTGCCAACCCACGCTCTAAAGTTCAGAGCCCCTGAGGCCCCTTTTTGTCGCCTCTTACGACAGGCAGGGGATACCGTGTGTGTTATTCTACCGCCCCCACCCACAGGGTGAAAAGAGCTTCTGGTAAGATTTTTTTAATGTTAGGTAATGCTTGCCAATTATTTGATATCCGTGATAACTTGGTAGGAAAATTGTGGCATGCAGTATTTCTGGACTAGAGTAAAAAAAAATGGTTTCATGATTTACAGATACTGAAAACTGAACTCGTCTAACACACACAAATGAACTGCAAGATTGAATTACTTAACGTTCATATCGTCGCTCCTATGCCAAAACCCCGAATGAGACAATGCTCTTCCTACCGATTACTTTCCTTACGACTGATCACGCCACCCAGCCACATATTAATATGCAGTCTATCAGAACAATTTTCGTTGTGTTCATTTTCATATGCTAAACTATAAAAGGAAAATAATTTTAAATTCATCATAATTTAGGAGTTCGTAGATACGTCGTACACACATACATTCGGATAATGCGGTACGCTAAGGTTCATTTTCCTTTACATATGCGCATAGAATTATTAATTCAACGAAAACTGTTTTGATGGACTGCATATGAAACTGCGGCGACGATATGACTTTCATTAGTCTGACAAGAATTTCGACTTTCCCTATTTCAGTGTTTCTTGCATAAATATGCCATAATTATCTTCAAATATTTGTGATGAAGGAAAGTCATCTCAACCTACGCAGCATAACGGTATTATTATTAACTGCTATCCTCAGGGGCTCGGGTTCGATTCTCGGCACTCCATAAATGTTAAGATACCGGGTGAGTTGGCTGTGCGATTAGGGACGCGCAGCTGTGAGCTTGCATCCGGGAGATAATGGGTTCGAACAGCAATGTCGGCAGCCCTGAATATGGTTTTCCGTGGTTTCCCATTTTCATACCAGGCAAGTGCTGGGGCTGTACCTTAGTGAAGACCTCGGCCGCTTTCTTCCCATTGCTAGGCCCTTCCTACCCCATCGTCGCAATAAAACCTGTCTGTGTCGATGTGACGTAAAGCAAATAGCAAAAAAATGTTAAGAATGGTAGGGGAGCTGGTACGTGGTTAAAATGTACACGCAACTCACCTCAATTGGGGTGTGTCTAAAAAAGAGCTGAACCATCTCGAATAACAAGGGGATACCAGTTTACTGTTAGAAAGTAATGAATTTCTAGTTTAATACTTCCTGTGATGTATTGTGTCGAACTACGCCTCGCAGGATTAATTTGTCAACTTATAATGTTATACGGGGACTGCAAAATAACACAAAATTTACTTTAATTTATAAACGTTGAGATACAGTATTTTAAGAATTTAGAATACTTCGGGCAACCTAAAATCAAAATCGTCGCTTCAGAAATTAAACCTGTTTTGCCACAATGCTCTTCCAATCCATTACTATCGTTAAGACTGGTTCATCAGAACAATTTTCCTTGTGTTCATGCCTGCAATAAACAGAATCTCGGACGTATGTCCAGACCTAAAATCCAATTTACTCAGTTAAGAATGTGCCCTTCGTCATAGGTAATATTTTTCTAGGATCTTGCCTCTGAACTGTGGCTACATTTCATGATGTTGTAATGAAGGATAAGGGTGACAGAACATCATACATTGAATTAATGTAAGCAATGAGTGACTTGAGAAGAAACCTTCCTGAAAGAAAATCACGTTGGTTTGTTCCTAATAAAGTGTTCTTAATGCCAGTGGAAGGAGAACGCTTGGTTAGAAATCAACCCGTAGAGGAAACTACTGTGACATTCTAGGAAAAACGTGTTGAGTACTTGGATCTGTGGTTTAAACACTACAAAGACCTAGAGATTTTCTAGTGGGCTTCATTTAAGTGTGTTTCCTTGTAGTCTGTGGCTAAAGGGAGCGTTGAATACATACATAATCAAGCAATGGTTCTTCGATGTGGATAAATATACTAAATTCGTCGCTGTTCGGGCAAAAGGTCATATCTCACAATGCTCTTCCTATCCCTTATTTTCCTTAAGATTGGTTACGCCTCCCAGCCACATATGGATATTTAGTCCATCAGAACAATATTCCTTGCGTTCATTTTCGTATGCTTACGTGTAAAGGAAAATCAACCTTACCGTACCGCAATCTAGGAATGTATGTTTGCATCACTTATTTACACACCCCTACAGTATAATTTACTTAATATTCATTTTCGTTTACACGTAATCATACGAAAATGAACTCAACGAAAATTGTTCTGTTAGCCTGCATATTCGTAAGTGGCTGAGAGACGTGACCAGTCTTAAGGAAAATAATGAATTGGAAGAGCATTGTGGGATATGACCTTTTCTCCGAATGGCGACGAATTATTTGATGAATTTTCATGCTGAATAAAATGCCTGCGGAATATACCTTGTATGATCAAGAACGTGTACAGTGTCAAGCAAAATCATTCTTCATTAGCTATTCAGTATATCCGCTCCCTACCAGATACAAATGCACCTGAAGAAAGGCCGTTCTCCCAAATAAACAGATGTTGGAAAGCAGAGAAATCTCATTTAGAAGTTAAAACTGTAAAAGCCTTTGTGATGACCAAGTACAATTTCGAGCAAACTTGTTCTTGAATTTTTGAGTGTTTTTGGGTATAATGAATTGTAATATAAGTTAGTTCCCTATTAAGAGTCTGAATGACTATTGTAATAAAATTACATACAGCATCCAAAATTGTATTTTAATTAATAATCATTCTGTAAATGAAATATATCTACGGCCTAATTCTAATACCACATATTTGACAATACCTTGCCGTACCGTACTCTCAGAATGTTGTCTGTATGACGCATTTACGCCCTCCTACAAAATAAGGTACTTAAGGTTCTTTTTCCTTTACACATACGCATAGGAAAATGAACATAACGAAAATTGTTCTGTTGACCGGCATATCCATACGAGGCTGGGAGGCTTGATCAGTTTTAAGGTTAATTATGGATATGAACAGCCTTGTCAGATAAGTTACGTGGTATTAGAACAAGGCCGTCGGTATTTCAGGTGTATAGGTAAGTGTCCTCTTTTGGCAGAAAAAGAAATCTGGTCAGCCTAAATATAATACAAGAAGGACTTCTTCCATTGTGTTTTGCAGAGTGGACACATTTAAGCACGTTCAGTATGCACCAGTCGGAAACACAAGGTCTCAGTCTTTTGTCTAGAAAATCTCGTTGCTTTTTCTAGGAGAGTTAATTTGCCTAATGGCTTTTGGGTACACTCAGATGATAGCAAATCATTAGAAATACAGCAGTTCCTATAACCAAACATTTGAAAGCATGCCACACATATCTCACGAGCAGCGTATTGGCCTTCCGTTTATTTAACTGAGAGGTGTTTCAGTACTTTGTCGTAGTGAGTACAAAAACTAGCTAGCAGCGCTGCATCTCATGATGAAGCACTTGCAAAGACTCTTAATTTCTCTAATGGCTTCCGCGTGGAATTAATGACTCTCGATCATCATTGCTCTGTGTACGTACATAAGCAGGTCCAATCCCTTGTTTACGATTGTAATACGAGAACATTATTTAATAATAATAATAATAATAATAATAATAATAATAATAATAATAATAATAATAATAATAATAATAATAAATTCTTCTTCCTCAAGCTTTAGGCAGTGTGGCCTGTTGCGGCTCCCATGGCTGGCTCCACAGGTCGTCTAACAGTTCTTTATCTACAGTTCTATAATCCAAACTATATTTCTTATCATTCGATCGTCAATCATTGCCTGCAAGCGACTAAATCATTTGTTTCTATGCTCATTAATATCCCCAGTGATGCCTGCACATTGTACAATTAAATGAGATAAATCATTCTTCGAAAATGGAAATTGTGAAAGAATGACAGAACAGTTTCCAATGAACAAACTCTCGTTCTAAAGCATATGATCTGAAGGTCCTAGGAATAACAGTAGTTCCTGGAGGAATGGCCATTTTCCTACAGAATTTTCTAATTTCCTTATTTTTTAAAAATAATTTCCAGGATCCTCTACTAGTTACCATGGTGCATGGCTAGGTAGGCCACCGTGTGGCAAGTTGCGTAGTTCCAAGCCCTCCGTTCCATACCACGTGACAGCTAGTATACTCGCTACCTATGAGCGTTATAGTGGGAGAATCGCGTATTTCAAGCTGTGGCGAGTTCGCGTATTGTTAGGACGGTAGCGTGAAATTACTGCGAGCTTTGTGGTAACGCTTTGTTTTTAGAATTTTACAGAAAATCTTTCTCCACAGAAAATTGTATTTGTTGTTGTTGAGTCATCAGTCCATAGACCTGTGCTAACCTTTTCATTTCTACGTAACTATTGCATCCTACATCTGCTCTAATCTGTTTGTCATATTCATACCTTGGTCTACCCCTACCGTTCTTGCCACCTACACTTCCTTCAAAAACCAACTGAACAAGTCCTGGGTGTCTTAAGATGTGTCCTATCATTATATCTCTTCTTCTCGTCAAATGTAGCCAAATCGATCTCCTCTCACCAATTCGATTCAGTATCTCTTCATTAGTGATTCGATCTATGCATCTCACCTTCAGCATTCTTCTGTAACACCACATTTCAAAAGCTTCTATTCTCTTTCTTTCTGAGCTACTTATCGTCCATGTTTCACTTCCATACAATGCCACGCCCCACACAAAAGTCTTCAAAAACATCTTTCTAATTCCGATATCAATGTTTGAAGTGAGCAAATTTCTTTTCTTAAGAAAGCTCTTCCTTGCTTGTGCTAGTCTGCATTTTATGTCCTCCTTACTTCTGCCATCGTTGGTTATTTTACTACCCAAGTAGCAATATTCATCTACTTCCTTTAAGACTTCGTTTCCTAATCTAATATTTCCTACATCACCTGCCTTCGTTCGACTGCACTCCATTACTTTTGTTTTGGACTTATTTTATTTTCATCTTGTACTCCTTACCTAAGACTTCATCCATACCATTCAGCAACTTCTCGAGATCTTCTGCAGTCTCAGATAAAATAACAATATCATCGGCAAATCTCAAGGTTTTGATTTCCTCTCCTTGGACTGTGATTCCCTTTCCAAATTTCTCTTTGATTTCCCTTACCGCCTGTTCTATGTAAACATTGAAAAGGAGAGGGGACAAACTGCAGCCTTGCCTCACTCCTTTCTGGATTGCTGCTTCTTTTTCAAAGCCCTCAATTCTTATCACTGCAGACTGATTTTTATACAGGTTGTAGATAATTCTTCGTTCTCGGTATCTGATCCCTATCATCTTCAGAATCATAAATAGCCTGGTCCAATCAACATTATCGAATGCCTTTTCTAGATCTACGAATGCCATGTACGTGGGCTTGTCCTTCTTGATTCGATCCTCTAAGATCAGACGTAAAGTCAGGTTTGCTTCATGTGTTCCTACATTTCTTCTGAAGCCAAATTGATCTTCCCCCAACTCAGCTTCAACTTGTTTTTCCATTCTTCTGTAAATAATACGTGTTAAAATTTTGCAGGCATGAGATACTAAACTAATAGTGCGGTAGTTTTCACACCTGTCAGCACCGGCTTTCTTGGGAATAGGTATAACAACATTCTGCCGAAAATCGGATGGGACTTCTCCTGTCTCATACATCTTGCACACTAAATGAAATAACCTTACCATGCTGGTTTCTCCTAAGGCAGTCAGTAATTCAGAGGGAATATCATCAATTCCAGGTGCCTTGTTCCTATTTAGGTCACTCACAGCTCTGTCAAACTCTGACCTCAAAATTGGGTCTCCCATTTCATCAGCATCAACAGCCTCTTCATGTTCCAGAACGAAATTATCTATATCGTTACCTTGATACAACTGTTGGATATGCTCCTGCCATCTTTCTGCTTTGTCTTCTTTCCCTAGAAGTGGCTTTCCATCTGAGCTCTTAATATTCATGCACCTAGATTTCCTTTCTCCAAAGGTTTCCTTGATTTTCCTGTATGCAGCATCTACCTTTCCCAGGACCATACAGCCTTCGACATCCTTGCACTTCTCCTTCAGCCATTCTTCCTTAGCTACCTTGCACTTTCTATCCACTTCAATCTTTAATCGCCTGTATTCTTTTCTGCCCTCTTCATTTCTAGCATTCTTGTATTTTCGTCGTTCATCAATCATCTCTAGTATCTCCTGAGTTATCCACTGATTCTTAGTTGATCTTTTCTTCCTTCCTAACATTTCTTCAGCAGCCCTACTGACTTCATTTTTCATGACTCTCCACTCTTCCTCTACTGTGTTTCCTTCGGCCTTTTCATTTAGTCCTTGTGCAACATGTTCCTTGAAACAAACCATCACACTCTTTTCTTTCAACTTGTCTAGATCCCGTCTTTTTGCATTCTTTCTTTTCTTCAATTTCTTCAACTTCAGATGGCATTTCATGACCAACAAGTTGTGGTCAGAGTCCACGTCTGCTCCTGGGAAAGTTTTGCAATCCAACACCTGGTTTCTGAATCTCTGCCTAATCATAATGAAGTCTATTTGATACCTTCCAGTGTCTCCAGGTCTCGTCCACGTATACAGCCGTCGTTTGTGGTGTTTGAACCAAGTATTGGCGAGGACTAAATTATGGTCAGTGCAGAATTCAACCAGCCGACTTCCTCTTTCGTTCCTTTGTCCCAATCCAAATTCTCCTACTGTGCTACCTTCTCTTCCTTGGCCTACCACTGCGTTCCAGTCTCCCATCACAATTAGATTCTCATCACCTTTGACATATTGTATTAAATCTTCTATCTCCTCATATATTCTTTCAATTTCTTCATCATCCGCTGAACTAGTAGGCATATAGACCTGCACTATTGTGGTGGGCATTGGTTTGGTGTCTATCTTGGTGACAATAATTCTTTCACTATGCTGGTCGTAGTAGCTTATCCGCTGCCCTATTTTCTTATTCATTATTAAACCAACTCCTGCATTACCCCTGTTTGATTTTGTGTTGATAATTCGGTAGTCGCCTGACCAAAAATCCTGTTCTTCCTGCCAACGTACTTCACTTATACCAACTACATCTAACTTTAGCCTATCCATCTCCCTTTTCAGATTATCTAACCTACCACAACGATTCAAACTTCTAACATTCCACGCTCCGACTCGCAGAATGTCAGTATCCATCTTCCTGATGATCGCCCCCTCTCGTGTAGTCCCCACCCGGAGATCCGAATGGGGGACTAGTTTACCTCCGGAATATTTTACCCGGGAGGAAGCCATCATCAGTACATCATTCATACAGAGAGAACTGCATGTCCTCGGGAGGTAGTTACGGCTGTAGTTTCCCGTTGCTTTCAGCCGTGTAGCAGTATCAACACAGCTAAGCCATGTTGAGTATTATTACAAGGCCGTATCAGTCAATCATCTAGACTGCCGCCCTTGCAACTACCGAAAGGCTGCTACCCCCCTTTCGATGAACCATTCGTTAGTCTGGTCTCTCAACAGATACCCATCCGATATGGTTGCACCTGCGGCTCGGCTATCTGCATCATTGGGACACGCAAGCCTCTCCACCGCGGCAAGGTCACATGGTTCGCAGAGGATCAGTATACTGTAATGTCTCCAGGGGTACTTCCCCGTAGAAGTGGTCTATCCTACAGAGACTCATCTGAGAGAGAAATTGAGCCCAGAGAGTTCCAACGACAACAACTAGATCGCAAAGATTGACTGCAGTCTCATCAAGGTACCATGGAACCATGATATATTTGCTGCACACGGCAGTGGATATTAGTTCATTCTTGTCTTTAGACTCCGGCGTTTCCACATATCTACAGCCTGTGTTCTGCTTCTGCCTTTAGACGTCATGATCCATGTTTAGTTTCCAAATAACCTTATTAGTATAATCATGATTTTACAATATAGTGTAATAATAATAATAATAATAATAATAATAATAATAATAATAATAATAATAATAATGATAATAATATGCTTACATTTTATATTCTTTTGCATATTAAATTCTTTGTCTTTCAACGTTTAATCTACAACTTTCTATGATTGAACGTTGTGTTTTCATAATCCAATACCAAACCAAATCAACCCCCATAGCAAAACAGTCCCGAAGGGCCAAGGCCTACCAAGCGACCACTGCTCAGCCTGAACGCCTGCAGATTACGAGGTGTCGTGTGGTCGGCACGAAGAATTAATTCGGCCGTTATTCTTGGCTTTCTAGACCGGGGCCGCTATCTCATCGTCAGATAGCTCCTCAATCGCAATCACATAGACTGATTGGCCATCGAACTAGCCCCCAGATCCAGGTAAAAATCCCTGAGCTGGCCGGGAATCGAACCCACGACCTCCGGGTAAGAAGCAAGCCATACTCCAGTACGCAGTTGGCATTTCTACTTACACATATCTTACCTGGAAATTATTAAAATAGGGTTTCATAAGTCTTACTTTGTGTTCCTTACCATCAGCAGCCCAGTCTGTTTCTCTTCTTATTGTACTCACTGATTCGCTTCACACGACCTCACCGCCACCGCGTTTATTCTTAACTTTCACTTTATCTCTTCAATATAAATAGGCTATGCTTAGTCAAGACAAGCGTTACATGTGAGCAAGGAAGATATTGTGGAAATCATAAAGATGAAAATAATCTTTCACGAGTACATCAGCTGTGTACTTTTTGCATGAGAATGTATCAGTTGCGCTGGTTAGATGATGTCTCCTAGTTTCAATATCGCAAAATCCAATCTTGGTACAGTTTTGACATTTCGGAAAGAAGTAAAGCCATCTGCGTACAGGCTACGGATGCCTCTGGAGGAGTGTAAGACAAGGGCTTCTACTATTCATTAAACTCAGGGTTAAGTAGAATAGTGTTGTTAGCATCTCATTCCCTAGGAATTAATGCAGTACTCATTCCTAGTGAGAGCTGAGTGGACTCTAGGTTCATGTGCCTCTCCTAAGGGGATGGTCGCGTTACTGAATTTCATGGCTTCCTGACAGGAGGTCGAAACAATGTCTTCATGGCTAAACCAAGTAGGTTTTCATCACATCGGATAGACACCATTCTAGAGTATTTTTTCACAGATCTAAGGGTTCTCATTGTTACGTACAGTAGATCTATTAGTAGGTTAATGAATTACAATGCCAGCGAAACTTTCACCACATCGGTGTGTCTTAGGACCGGTAGTAGTCGAGTGACGTTATACATAATAACATACTGCAATATTTTGCAGTGAAATAATTATCATGTTCAATAAAGTGTTAGAAGGAAGTAGAATAATGCTGATGAAAGCTGTGGTAGAAAGTCTGTATTAAAACACAGGACATCTGCCCGAACTGGGCAAAATGGTGAAGAATTGTCAAGAAGACTAGCGTTCGTGCATGATACGAGGGCCATTGATGATTATGGTGTTGGTGATGATGATGGTGGGCTTCCACAAGTAGACAATTTGTATTATAATCAAGTATTTAGTTATTATTTCTTGAGTTATCCTGCGCCTCCCAGCCACGCATTTATATGCAGTCCATCATAATATTGTTCGTTGTGTTAATTTTCCTATACTAGTGTGTAAAGTAAAATGAACCTTGAATACATTATACTGTAACAATGCGCAAATACGCCATGCAAAGAACATCATTAATACGGTATGGTAAGGTTCATTTTCATTTATACATTAGCATAGGAAAATGAACACAACGAAAATTATTCTGATGCACTGCATATAAATATATGGCTGGGAGGCGTGATCAGTCTTAAGGAACATAATGGGTAAGAAGAGCATTGGGACATACGAGGTTTTAAAAGAAAGTTATCGATATGCGGGTACATAGAGCTAATAAACAAACTTGTCCCAAACATATCGTCACTGCACCTGCAAAAGCTCGTATCCCGCAATACCTTTCCTATCCATTATTCTCCTTCAGACTGGTCACGCCTCCCAGCAACATATGAATATGCCGTCCATCAGAACAATTTTCGTTGTGTTCATTTTCATATACCAGCGTGTAAAGGAAATTGAACCTTACTGTACCGCGCTGCAAGAATATATGTTAGTATGACGTATTTATGCACTCTTACAGTATAATGCATTTAAGGTTTATTTTCGTTTACCCGCCAGCATAGGAAAAGGAACACAACGAAATTGTTCTGATTAACCGCATCTCCAAATGTGGCAGGGAGGCGTGACCAGTCTTAAGGAGAATAATGGATAGGAAGAGCATCGTGTGATACGAAGTTTTGCCGGTGCAGCGACGATATAACATAACTAGTATCTACCTGACCGAGGTAGTAAAAGCACGCTCCGTTCTCCCGGAAGAACTTGGGTTCGATTTCCCTTCAAGAAGGCGAAAAATTTAAGAAGCGAGATTTTCACTTCCGGAGGTGCGCATGGCCGTGAGATTCACTCATTCTTCACCAAAAATGAGTACCGGGTTATTTCCTGCGGGAAAAAGTGACTGGGTGAATAGCTAACTACTCTACATCCACCAAGTGCCGAGGTTATGAATAGTGGAAGCCCGTAACTTCCAATCCTCCAAGGACTTTCATGGCCTGTAGGAGACGACTTTGCTCTTGATGTTTATATAATACAGTATAACTGAAGAGCAACATCGTAAACGTATCATCTTCACGTGATATAACATATACAGTGCTTTGCAACACGTTTACAATTACTTTCCATATCATGTAAATAAAATATATTCGTTCTTTACTCTATAATTCAATAATGTCAAATATATTTAAAGTATAGGTTTGAGCATTCAGAGTTTTAACATATTTTATTTGCACAAGGGTGAAACTAGGTGGAAATTATGGTCATAATTCACCTTACTTGGCTCTCGGAAACTGCGAGAGGGGAAATTTACAGCGCTCGAGGGTGTGGGTGGAGATGAGGAGGGACTTCTATATGAATCAGATAATACCAACAAATGCAGGTCTAGAAAGGATCGATATTTTAACTCATAGCCCATTATACTCTGATGGGTTTATCGAAGTCATCCATCAGCTACAGTACCGCTGTGTTCATACCACCAAACGACCTGTGGGGTAGGATCCACTAGAGAAAATAAAACTCACGTTTGGAATTTTACGTCAGTGCCAGTCTTGTTATCATAACTTTATGGATCTATAGTTACTTGTTAGATCCTCAATCACAGAGACGTGAATTTCGATTCTTGAATTCTCACTTGTGTTTACCCAAATTCGAACTGAGGCTACTCTAGTACACCGGAAAATAAATATGCATATAAATAAGTGTAAAACTTCTGTGCATTTCAAATTTATGCCTTCTATATTTTTCGAATTTGGAATTCAGAAGTTGAAAGTAGAATCAGTTTAATTCTTCTCTGTCTGTCTGTCTGTCTGTCTGTCTGTCTGTCTGTCTGTCTGTCTGTCTGTCTGTCTGTCTGTCTGTCTGTCTGTCTGTCTGTCTGTCTGTCTGTCTGTCTGTCTGTCTGTCTGTCTGTCTGTTAACACATCACGGGAAATCATTTTACCAGAATTTTTCGAAACATGGTATTGAAGTTCAGGAATTGTCGGGTTGTGCGCTAGGTTATCCAGAGTGAGTCCCTCGTCTATGATAAAAAGCAAAGAGATGGTGATACGGGGGGTGATGAAAAATATAACAAAGCTAAAATGTAAAGTCTATTTCACTATCATTTTTGAACCACAACTGTATACTGCTAAGACAGCTGTTGCGCATCCACGCCTGCATCTGATGTGATGATGCTAGAGCAACTGTCAGTCCTTAGAACACTCATAACATTCGCAATTTAAACGCAAGACTTCCTCTGCGGGCAGACTGTTGAGGAATTCCCCTCGTGAAACGGACTACGCTGAGCCGGGTAAGATAAGGCTCTATATCAGGGATGGCGAACCTATGCCACGCGTGTCACTAGGTGACACGCGAACAGGATTTCGGTGGCACGCCACATGAACATATTAAAGTATTTATATACGTCTTGTACTACAGACTATACAATATCACATGGTTCGTGTAGTCATAGTGTTTCACGCGTAAGAAATAAATATCGAAAACCTGGCCGTCAGTTAGTCGGTGAGTGAAATTTGACGTGTGTGTGGTAGCCAATAGCGCGTAATTATTCGTTGTGTGTTACTGTTTATGGAATGTCGTTTGTATACGGACCTCACAAACATGTTTTCGGTGCCGAAAAAAAAGAAACTTATCAAAAGTAGTAACCGGATTCTTCAAGAACAGTGGACAACGGAATTCAGAGTGATAGAAATAAGTAATAACGCTTTGTGTTGCCTGTGACTGAAAACCGTCGTGTCCCGCACATTTAATGTAGGCCAAAAGCACCATTTCCGGACGAATCATTTAAATGTTCGTTCCATGTCAGATGAAGAAAGAAGAGAGCTCGCTTCACAGAAAATCGAAGAATACACAAAGCAAACTATTTGTTTTGTATCAACTTTCAGGCCAAGGAATAATATCAGTGCGGTTGTTTCCATCTGTCTCACTGCATATTAGAGCATGGGAAGCCGATTTTTGACGGCGAGTTCTTGAAAGAGACTTTCTAATCGACGTCCCATACATTAATTGAAGACTTTCCTAACAAACAGCAAATAATTAACAGAATTAAAGAAATGCCAGCCAGCCGAAATACTGTCAAGGGTAGAATAATGAGTGAAGATGTTTCGGAGCATTTGAAAGCTGATTCGGATAACTCCCAGATGTATTCAGTATGTCTTGATGAAAACATGTATGTGACCTTGCAAGAAAGGATTGCTGTTTTATCTGATTTCCTTGTGAAAATATGATGAGGGGAGGGAGGAATTAGTAAAATTGTTAAATACGACCATAGGTGAGGATATAATGATGTGAAGCAAGAACTTGTATTAAAAATGGACTTTGACTTACAGAATAGCCTCAAGTATGGTGGGTATTCATAACGGGTTTGTGCAATTTCGTAAAGAAAACGTTAAACACCCTACAATGAACGTTGTGAAGTCAACAGTTAGAATCCGTCTTGGTTCAGACCTATGTGCTTCTTGTGTGTTATTGAAGACAAGAAGTTATGAACCTAATATAAATTACATGGGTACTAAATGTCAGAACGATATTTCACTAAGTTCATTAGCAATATTAGTATTTTAATTATTATATCTAATAATATTTAATGATGAGGTGTGTTACAATGGGAGCTTATTATATATTTTTACAAGTAATGTTAGGTATTCTCGAAATACTTAAAAATGTATATTTGATGTTTTGCAAAATACAACCACGAAACATGCAGTCAAATGTGTTTAGAAGATAAATATATTAAATAAGTAAATAAATCACTAAAAGAATAACTAACATATTATGAAACATAATTGGGAATTAAGAAAGGAAGTCGTACGGGAGGGGGGGGGGGTATAGCCATTCCTTAAAAGAAAATAACAAGTGGCACAGTAAACAGTTGAGGATAATAAAACAGACTAAAAATGGCACACTAGCTGGAAAAGGTTCGCCATCCCTGCTCTATATGATGGTATGCTTAGCCACCATTTTGGTTCAGCATCCGCAATGGACCATGTGATCCTACGATTCTCTCGCTTCGTCACGTCGAAAGTATTGCTTTAATCACCGCGTGCATGGACAGAATAGTGCTATATTTGTGTGGATATTTACTACATGATGGTGGGTCGTTCTGCACCTAATTGCAGTAATGTCTCTACTGCAGGATACAGGTTGTTTAGATACCCTTCCGATCTGCATTATGCCTCCACTGCCTCTGCTACACCTTCTACTTCAACCTGCATCCAGCTCACACTGACATTACTACACCCTTTAATTCAGTCACACTGATCATTCAATATTCAGTTCTACCCCCAAAGTCCGGCAACATTCAAACACCACAGTTACAATATTTGTCAAAACTAATTTTATATGACAGAAATAACTTGTTTAATATTGGTATTACGGAGTGATTCTAATATCTTGTACCTAATGAAATGAAAACCTACAACCTGTTTTCCAGTCATTGACCGGGTCAGGGATGTAATGAATGAAACATATATAGGCTGTTATTACAATGGGGTCGCCACTCCCAAGGTGATTTATTAATGAGTGATAAATGCTATGAAATGATAATGGAGAGTGTTGCTGGAATGAAAGATGACAGGGAAAACCGGAGTACCGGGAGAAAAACCTGTCCCACCTCCGCTTTGTCCAGCACAAATATCACATGGAGTCACCGGGATTTGAACCACGGTATCCAGCGGTGAGAGGCCGACGCGCTGCCGTCTGAGCCACGGAGGCTCTCTTGTACCTAATATCTTGCATTATTGAAAACCAAGACAGATTCTAAACTATCAGCTTTCTGACTAAAGCTTTGAAACATTCGTACTTTAAAAAAATTGGCTGGTCTAAAGAAACCAAATTTTAAAGTAGGAAATTAATTTTTAATTTTTAACTATGAAGTATTCTCTAGGGACTATAAGCATTATATAATGCGAAATGGTGCAAACTTGTAATGGAGAAAATTTTGAATGGTAAATGTACCAGTGCATGTTCTCTAACGTGCTGTAATTTAAAAGAAAAAGGGTTAGACACTTCATCAAAATTCGATCCTATCCTGTTGTGGACTTTAATGGGAATGTACGGAAACGAGGTGAAATGTACGGGACTGCTTCGGAAAAGAAGATAAAATGTAAACAAGGAATGAAATGTTATTGTTTTCTAAATACTCTTGTAGTCCGCCTCTGTGGTGTGGTGGTTAGTGTGATTAGCTGCCTCCCCCGGAGGCCCGGGTTCGATTCCCGGCTCTGCCACGAAATTTGAAAAGTGGTACGGGGGCTGGAACGGGGTCCACTCAGCCTCGGGAGGTCAACTGAGTAGAGGTGGGTTCGATTCCCACCTCAGCCATCCTGGAAGTGGTTTTCCGTGGGTTCCCGCTTCTCCCCCAGGCATATGCCGGGACGGTACCTAACTTAAGGCCACGGCCGCTTCCTTCCCTTTTCCTTGTCTATCCCTTCCAATCTTCCCATTCCCCCGAAAGGCCCCTGTTCAGCGTAGCAGGTGAAGACACCTGGGCGAGATACTGGTTATTTTCCCCAGTTGTATCCCCCAACCCAATGTCTCACGCTCCAGAACACTGCCCTTGAGGCGGTAGAGGTGGGATCCCTCGCTGAGTCCGAGGGAAAACCAAACCTGGAGGGTAAGCAGATTAAGAAAGAAAGAAACCTGTAAAAAATAGAGACGGTAAATTTGTAAAATATTACTTAAATATCACATATATTATTAAATGTGCTGCCTGAGCAAGTTAACCAATGTTGCAACCCTTTGAAGGTGAGTCGCGTTGATAAATCATACTACTTCTCTTGAAACCAGAGGAATCTCGGTAAAAAAAGGTACTGTTAACTTTGCCAAAGTCAAAAATTTCAATATTCTCCACAGCTCTCGTTGGGAGAGAAGATTAAGTTATAGAAATAGTTACTCTATTCCTATTCTCTTCCTGAATGTAATTTATAATAACATAACATTTGTTTCATGAATATTCGGTTGAATAAACTAAAATCCTCTCTTCATTACAACTGCATAAGCTGATGAGATTCATAACACTCACCAAAAATTAAGTTTATTTTGCACCATGGGATGTCTTTTTTATTTTTATTAATACTGGTAAATAAGAAAAAGGGACTAAATTTTAGAAGAATAAACTTAAAGAATCCTAGTTACTTGGATGTGTTCGTCTTCGTACATCACATTTCAGCGTTATTTTTGTTCGAAGAATATTTTTCTTATTATTTCGACACCATTGAGAATAGTGCTGAATCAATTTCACGCAAGTATGAAACACCGACTGAGATCATATGGTGTCAACATCTTCTATCACAATGTACATATTTTCGACACTGACTGATTACCACGTCAAGTTCCACTATTTAAGAATGACAGTAGCCTATATCAATACCACGGTGTCCCTCATTTCATTTGACGGTACCGCGGCGTATAGCTTACGAACAACCTATTCTACTTATTCAATAATAATAATAATAATAATAATAATAATAATAATAATAATAATAATAATAATAAACCGATTTTTCAGTTAGCCACTTTTTTCTAATATTGCTCCACTGGGAGTATATGCCTAGTTTGTTTCAATGTTAAAAAGCAAACTATCAACGACCTTGCTTTTTACAATCACCGTCTCGAGTAAAATTACACATTAATGTACTAAACATACTAATAATTATGTTGATTAACCGTTTCAGTAATACTGAGAATGAGTACTTTTACAGTATGCTAGTTTAGCACTATTTTCTAGCACGGAGAACAGTAAGGAAGAGGTACAAGGCTGGGATGGTTAACTGCCTTACCAACGTAGTGCAGGAATGAACCATAATGGCGGACGAGCATACCTAGTCCTTAGAGAGCCCTAGGGTGAGATACAACGTCACAGCAACTGCTCGAAGTGACTTCACTCAGCACAGGCAACAAACACAATGCGCGTTCACTTTCAGCTTTATACGCATAACTCACAAGTTTTTCAGTCTGTCGAAACACGAAATACAACACTTAGAACACTATAACATACATGTAAGCAGTTGTCGCTTGGCGTAAGAGACGTGAAACTGATTTAAGATACAGTAATTACAAAAAAAAATTCTGGAAGTCACTGAAGTGTCAGTAACGGACTTCTACATTCATAGTTTACCTCACTTGTTCATAATATCGCCAATTCACAATCACTGCCTAGTTTACGCAAATTGAACAATATATACTGTTTATATTATGTATTGTTTTGTTCGGCAACCCATGAATTTGGGAGTAATAAATAACTAATAAATAAATAAATAAATAAATAAATAAATAAATAAATAAATAAATAAATAAATAAATAAATAAATAAATAAATAAATAAATAAATAAATAAATAAATAAATAAATAATAAATAAATAAGTAAATAAATAAATAAATATGCGCTTGCTTAAAAGTGCCCGTCAACGACGCTTCATATAGGTAGTTTACTATAACTAATTTACGTCATTCTCAGGCCTACGCCCCTGCTGTCATTGCTATATAATGCTTTTTCTTGTGTGGGTCGTGGCTATTCCGTCCTAACATTGTCAGTAAAAATGCAACATCACAGAACGGGTGAAATGTCCGACAGTGTAGATGTTGTAAATAGACTGACGCCGTCCACACCCGAAGAAGCATAGGGAAGCAATTCCGTTTTAATTTGTCGCTGTTCGGTCAAAAGGTTATATCTCACAATGCTCTTCCCATCCATGATTTTCCTTAAGTTTGGACACACCTCCCAGCCACATACGGATATTTAGTCCGTCAGAACAATATTCGTTGTGTTCATTTTCCTTTTTTTTCGTATTAAGGAAAATAGGTCTTGCCGTATGGCACTCTAGGAACGTATGTTTGCGTGACTTATTTACGCACTCCTACAGTATAATGTACTTAAGGTTCAATTTCCTTTACGCGTTAGCATACGATATTGAACACAAAAGAAAACTGTTCTGATGAACTGTATATCCGCATGCGGCTGGGTGGCGTAACAAGCCTAAAGGAAATTAATGGATAGGAAGAGCATTCTAAGATATAACCTTTTGCCCGAACAGCGACGAATTATCCTCGCGACCCCTTGGACAAATGATCAATGTAGTGCTCTACGGTTCTCAGGGTCCCGAGATTGAATCGTGATCCGGACGGGGATTTTAGCTGTATTAATTCCTTTGGCTTCTTTAGGATTTATATATTTTCATCTTATACTTCTTTTCCCTGCCTGCTGTCATTTCTTGATGGATGCAGTACTTTTGCATCCATCTCTTGGCACAGGCCAGAGTAAAGTGTAGCTTCCACCGAAGTCCCAGTCAACATCCATGGCTGTGACAATATGGAACTTGCTGGGGTATGGGTAGTGCTGAGTAATGACATTCGGAGCACGACTAGTGCATCTGAGTGTTATGAAAGGTGTTGCTCATAGGGTCAGTCGTGCTGCAATAGTACTTTCTGACCCAGTGAGGAAAGCAATGGCAATCTGCCTCACTTCTCATCTTGCCTAGTACGCCTCATTTTGGTGCTGCCATTGGTTTTTGGGGTTTCCTTATAACCGCATAACCTTTGGTGGTGCTATTTGAGGATCCAACCAGCCTCTGGGCTGATGACCTAACAGACTTCTTTTCCACGACTGTGTCCATATTATTGGACAGTTTATCCAGATCTCCTACAGACTCAGGTAAAATAACATCATCGATAAATCCCAGAGTTTTCATTTGGGACAGAGATGGATGGCTGTGCGGTTAGGGTCACGTTGCTGTGAGCTTGCATTCGATTGATGGTGGGTTCGAATCTCACCATCGGCAGCCCTTTATATGGTCTTCCATGGTGTCCCATTTTCAAACCAAGCATATGCCAGGGCTGTTACTTAAATAAGGCCACGACCACCTCCTTCCCAATCCTAGCCCTTTCCCATCCTTACGTCCCCGTAAACATTCATTGTGTTAGTGCTATGTTAAAGCACTAGCAAAAGTTATTATTATTATTATTATTATTATTATTATTATTATTATTATTATTATTATTATTGTTCAACTCATTGGTTGAATGGTCAGCGTTGAGGCCTTCAGGTCAGATGGTCGCGGGTTCGATTCCCGGCAGGGTCGGGGATTTTAATGGCGTCTGATTTATTTTACTGACCCGGACACTGGATGTTTGTGTTCGTCCGAACACTCTCCTCGTCATATTCAGACAACACACCACACTGCCAAACACCAGAGAAATACACACTAGTGAGTACATCTCTCCATATAGGTTTGGTGTCAGGAATGGCATCCGGCCGTAAAACATTGTCAAATCCACATGTGCGTCACAGTTCGCACCCGCAAACCCACAGATGTGTGAAAAGCGTTTGAAGAAAATTATTATTATTATTATTATTATTATTATTATTATTATTATTATTATTATTATTATTATTATTATTATTATTATTATTATTATTATTATTATTATTACTTATAAGGCACTCTTATTCCGACTTCTTAGCCGAATGTTCAGCGTCGAGGCCTTCAGTTCAGGGAGTCCCAGGTTCGATTTCCGAACGGGTCTGGGATTTTAACTACATCTGGTTAATTCTACTGACTGGAAGACTGGGTGTTTGTGTTTGTCCCAATACACTCCTTTTCACCTACACCGAACACATCACACTACCAACCACCACAGAAACACGCGATAGTGAATGCGACTTTTTTTTAAACAATTTTCATTACGTCGCACCGACACAGGCAAGTCTTATGGTGGCGCACGAATGAAAAAAGACTGGGAATGGGAAGACAGTGCCCATGCCCTTTTTTAAGGCACCGTTCCAGCATTTGCCTGTGAAAATTGTAAACCACGGAAAACCACCTTCTGTGCTTCCAACAGTGGGGTTCGAACCAACAGACCATTTATATACGAAGTAGTAATTAGAAAATACGATTATACGAACTAGGCTATAATGTATTGGGAATGAAAATAGGAAATATACCTTTATAGAGGGGTTGGGGGATGGTAGAATATGGGGAAAGGGGAGCAGATGGGGGCGTGTCCGGATGTGCGTCACAACGTCGGAAGGGCCCTGCACTATCTGAACTCGTATTCAAGTAACTGCTATTCCGTCATCTTGGCTGTCACCGAAATTTGTTATTGTCTTTCATTTTATATCCTCTTTGTACTGAATTGCCATCATATTCCCAAAAGAGTGACTTCTGGCGATCTTTCTTTTTCTAATGGTCAATAAAAAGCTTGCAGAATAATTAGAAGAGGAATTGTGTCAAATATTCCGAAATTAAATTGACGACCAAAATCAAATCGTCATTAATGAGAGAAAAATTTCAATGACTTATTCACGTTCAGTGACACTGAAGTTTTCCGAACTTTCATAACATTTCCGAATACAATGATTTATTGTGAACATGTAAGTTTCTTACAAATGAATTGCGCTGTTTGTAACGCTACACCATACATGCCTCGTTGGCAGCGGTTTGGAGATTGATAGTGCTGTGGAATATATTAAATGAACAATAGCCATTTCAATTACAGCAGACACGCAGTAATATTTCCATTTTGTTTGACAAATACGTCTGTTGTAACTGCGGCCGCTTAAAAAAAGTACTACAAGCTTTGTATGGGAGTGAGCAATTCCAAGTGCACCAGGGCGCGGAAGATGGATGTATACTCAATATTCCTCATCTTGTTTCCGGTATTCTACCGTGCCGGGGATGATTGTAATATGCGTGGCAGAGTGGTATGCTATTGTATGCTACTGATATCAATGACGAGTCAATGAATGGTATAAATATTTAGATCATGATGCCCGGTCATGAAAACAATGCAGTGCAGCTGAAGACGTTATTACGCTGACTATGTTAAACCCCCTGCCTGCTGTCATTTCTTGATGGATGCAGTACTTTTTCATCCATCTCTTGGCACAGGCCAGAATAAAGTGTAGTTTCCACCGAAGTCCCAGTCAACATCCATGGCTGTGACAATATGGAAGCTGCTGGGGTATGGGTAGTGCTGAGTAATGACATTCAGAGCACGACTAGTGCATCTGCGTGTTATAAAAGGTGCTACTCATAGGGTCAGTCGTGCTGCAATAGTACTTTCTGACCCAGTGAGGAAAGCAATGGCAAACTACCTCATTCCTCATCTTGCCTAGTACGCCTCATTTCGGTGCTGCCATTGGTTTTTGGCGTTTCCTTGTAACCGCATAACCTTTGGTGGTGCTATTTGAGGATTCAACCAGCCTCTGGGCTGATGACCTAACAGACAGACATGTTAAACCCCAAACTAGGCAGCGGTCATCACGGGAGGTCAGACTCGTCGTGACTTTTATGTTGAACGGGGTTGTTTTTCATTTTTATGATGAAAGCTTGTTACCTTAGGTGACCCAAACGTAGGTCATCGGCACCTGAGGGATGTTTTGTGGAGCAACAATGGCGTTAAGTTCATGTGAAAAATGAGATATATTGCAGGAAACCTGCCCTAAATATAAAACGTATTGTGTTGATTAATTATTGTGATTTAAAGCTGAGAGTGGTAGGCCAACGTCGGCACAAGATGTATTTGTAAGAAATATTTAATGATGCACATTGTGAACAGTAGGCCTACGTAGCAAAGAAAATAAGAACGTGAAGATATTTTAGTATGACCGAACCCACATTCACTTCTTCATGTAACACTGTACTTCAGAATATAATTTAATAGATTATAAAGAGTCCGCCTCCGTGGTGTAGTGGTTAGCGTGATTAGCTGCCACCCCCGGAGGTCCGCGTTCGATTCCCGGCTGTGCCACGAAATTTGAAAAGTGGTACGAGGGCTGGAACGGGGTCCACTCAGCCTCGGGAGGTCAACTGAGTAGAGGTGGGTTCGATTCCCGCCTCAGCCATCCTGGAAGTGGTTTTCCGTGGTTTCCCACTTCTCCTCCAGGCAAATGCCGGGATGGTACCTAACTTAAGGCCACGGCCGCTTCCTTCCCTCTTCCTTGCCTGTCCCATCCAATCTTCCCATCCCTCCATAAGGCCCCTGTTCAACATAGCCGGATGTGAAATATTTTAGCTTAGAACTTTGGTCGGTAAGGTTCTGTCATCTAAGGTGAAATATTGTGTGAATATTGTCAAGGCATTCTCGCTCTTCGTCGGCCTCGTGGTGTGGGGGCAGCATGACTGCCTCCCGTCCGGAGGCGCCGGGTTCGATTCCCGGCCAGGTCATGAATTTTTCTCTAGACCTGAAGGCTGGTTCGAGGTCCACTCAGCCTACGTGATTAGAATCGGGGAGCTATCTGACGGTGAGATGGCGGCCATGGTCTCGAAAGCCCGGAATAACGGCCGAGAGGATACGTCGTGCTGACCACACGACCCCTCGTAATCTGCAAGCCTTCGGGCTGAGCAGTGGCTGGGCAGGCCAAGTTCCATTCAAGGGCGTTAAGTGCCGTGGTTTTTTGTTTTTGTTTTTATTCTCGCTCTTCATAATGTACCGTATATGCTGCGGGTCAGTATATCTCCAAAATATTATCACATAGGAGGTTTTGTCCCGGCAACGACGATTTTTTAGATTCTAGGTGAAAATCCTGTCTTTATAATTGTCTTGAATATTATACTAAATCTTTATTACAATTAATTAGCACTGTAATATGCAATTGAAGTAGTTTGATTATGCGTTTAATTAGAAAGTGGTATACTGTATACATTATCTTAAGCAACAACCTTGTCTTTGTCATAAAATAGGGATGTATTTAAACCATGACTCGTAATGAAAAGTATATACCAACATATTTGTAAATTTGATGCATTAATAGAATTTCATATTTTATGAATGTTACACTCCTACAGTACAATGAATTTAAGGTTCATTTACCTTTACTCATTCTCATAGGAAAACGAACACTGTAAACTTTGTTCTGATGGACTGCATATAAGTGTGCGTGTGTGTGTGTGTGTGTGGGGCGGGGGGAGCGTGACCAATCTTAAGGAATATCATGGGTAGGAAGATCATTGAGACATACGAGGGTTTAGGAGATAGCCATCGATAATTAATTACATATATTATGAATATTACATATTTAATTATTTTAGGAGATAGCCATAGATAATTAATTACATATATTATGAATATTACATATTTAATTATTTATTTCACTGATATTCACTACATTTTATGCATATATTTCGCACTTTCATATTACACAAAAACCGGGGATCCACTAATAACTACAACAATCAGTCAGAACGTCACCAAAATTCAGGACACGAAACTGAATTTGGTTATCACATAGTGGCAAATTCAAGACATCATCTGCATGTCGGGATCTAGCGAAAGAAAAATTGCCGGAAAAGGCTGCCTGACAATATATCCTTGTTGACCAAAGAAGTAACCACTAATATACACGTTTCAGATCAAATTCTGGAAGGTAAAAACCAAACCACAAAAAGGCCAAGGTGAATGCAATTCTAACTAAAAATACTTTTCTCTCGAGTGAACAGCTGCGCTACTTTGGACTGTGTGTTAAGAATAATGGTGGGTTCTCGCCTGACATGCAATCCCCGTATTTGGGACTGAAAGAAGAGAACCATCATAAGAACTGCCAGTTCGTTTCATTATAGCTATGTCATGTTAAAGACCTGTGTTTTTCAAACAAAATGACACTGATTGTTCCTATTCTTATTACTATATTGTTCTTGTCGTGAAATGAAATGGCGTATGGCTTTTAGTGTGCCGGGTGTGTCCGAGGACAAGTTCGGCTCGCCAGATGCAGGTCGTTTTATCTGACTCCCGTAGACGACCTGCGCGTCGTCATGAGGATGAAATGATGATGAAGACGACACATACACCCAGCCCCCGTGCCAGGGAAATTAACCAATTATAGTTAAAAATTCCCGACCCTGCCGGGAATCGAACCCAGGACCCTTGTGACCAAAGGTCAGCACGCTAACCATTTAGATACGGAGCCGGACGTTCTTGACCTTATTCATGGTAATGATGTCATCGGCTTCTCACCATGGCAGCCATAGTTCGAATCTCGGTCATTTCATACCAGATTATTGAAATAACCAATGATTGTGTGGTTAGGATTCCACGTAGAACTACATGATCGCGATATCTACTGTTACAGAAACTACAATTTGCTTGTTGCACTTCATAGGTTAATAAATTTCGTTGGGATCCTATCTCTAAGAACGGCTATTCTGATTTTTTTCACGTTGTTTTCCACACTCGCTACAGTCAAATGCTGCAATATTGTATATTAAGTTTTCGAGGTACCTAAAATCAAACCAAGTCCCACGGCCCTTCTCCAAGCAAGCGGCCGCGGATCCACTCAAGGGCCTGCAGTTTACGCGGTAATACGTGGTTCCATCAGCCGTTATTCTTGATGTTCTTGATTGAGTCCACTACCTCACCGTTAGATACCTCCCCATTTTTCTGACGTACACTGACGGACATAAGTGTTCACACAGCAGTGAAGATATTTGACATATGCACATATTGGCAATAGCAATTGTTTTTTAAAATATATATTTAACAGAAATATATTTCGTTTATAACTCGATATTTAATTACAATACAGTATACACAAACTTAAAAGAACTGTTTTGCTAAAAAATAAAAATAATCTTCTAGTATTTTTATGGGTGGACATAAATGTTCCCACAACAACTTGAACTACATGTTTGTCACCATTTTTGCATGGTTTAGTAACGTGTTTGTATTCCCTTGTTGCGAATAACTCTTACTAATCTGTTGGGCGTTGATGCTACTAATTTTCTTGTGGTTTCTTCACCTATAGCATACCATTCTTGTAGAAGTCATTCTTTCAGCTGGTTTTTGCTGTTCATATGGTGTTTCCTGACTCGTCGTTCAAGTTCATCCCACAGATGGTCAATGGGGTTAAGGTCAGGGACTGGGGAGGGGTTTTCAGAGTTTGAAATGTATTATAAACAATTCCTTAAAAAACATTATTAGCAGTATGCTCCGTGTCTTTGTCCTGCTGAAAGCAGTAATCAGCCTGTAGACCCAGTCTTCGGGCACTATGTCGCAAAATGTTTTTCAAAATATGCAAATAAACATACTGGTCCATTGTTCCATCTATAAACACTAGGTCTCCAACATCTGAAGCCGCCTTGCACCCCCACACCATAACACATCCACCACCGTGTTTAACTGTAGCCTGGAGATTGCCTTCCATCAAGGCGAAAAAGTTAAATTTGCTTTCATCTGAAAAAATAATTATTTTCCAGGCGTCATCGTCATCATCCTTCATTATGTACTCTTGAGCAAATACCAATCTCTTCTTCTTGTTTACTGGGCTGATAAATGGTTTGCTCGTGGGACTTCGGGCATGATATCCAGCTCTATGAAAAGTTCTACGAATGGTCTTAGGATGTACCTAATTACCATGGCAATCCTGAAGTTCTGCAGCAATTTCGGAAAATGCTATTTTTGGAGTCTTTTACACTATCCTAATTACAGTCTTCTCTTCTCTCAGAGTAAGATTACGGGAACGTACATTTCTCTCTGTATTTTTCGTCTTTGAAGTTTTGTACTTCTTAATGATACTGCACATTATGTATCTGCTTTATTTAATGATTTTTGCGATTTCGGCTAATGATTTACCTTCTTCATGCAGAGTTGCTATTATGGCCTGGGTGTACGTGTTGTCTTCATCATCATTTCATCCTCATCACGACGCGCAGCTCGCCTACGGGTGTCAAATAGAAAGACCTGTACCTGGCAAGGCGAACCCGTCCTGGGATATCCCGACACTAAAAGCCATACGACATTTCATTCATCGGTGTGTAGACTTCTGTCCAGGCGTACCATCAATGCCCGACCTTATTTTCCTCATCTCTTCAGGTATGATCAGGATTTTACTGTACGTAATTTAGCCCAACAACGTACGCAGTTTGCTACAGTGCCTATTTCATTCTGATTAATGGGTTAATGAGCCTCTGTGTGAAAATGTATGTCCGTCAGTGTAGGCTGAGTAGACTTCGTACCACCACTCAGATACCGGTATAAATGCCTTTCCTGGCCGGGAATCTAACCTGACACCGTCCAGTAAGAGGAAGCCTCGCTACATCTTGACAACGGGGGGTCGAAAACTAATCCTTAAATTCAGCCAATTACAATTATACATCCTTTTACAGATTCCACAATAACTTAGAATATTAATTTTTGCACTCAAATGTACATTAGTGAGTAGAAAATCTGGCGTATGCCTGTAGATCGCAATGGTATTTTTCTTCCCTTGGGTTTCCGCATTTGCCTGACTCCATTCAGCCCTTGCTGTTCCCCTCTTATAACTTTTCGATGAATACTAATAAATAAAATCATTAATAAAAATATATAAATAAAATTACTCAAAACTTAATAAAATTATTAAACATAATTAACCGAAATGTCCATAATATGGGCGCCAGAGCTCACCAGAATGGATCCCTCGAATTTTGATAGAGCATGATAAACTTTATATCCCAGGGCGTGTACATAATGCTGCGTACTGGTACATCTGCTGCAGGCCTTACCTAACCTCCTGAAAACGACTAAATAGGTAGGAACTGCACCTAGGTTCATCAATAACTCCACTGATTCTAAAATAGCTAACTATATTCTTAACAAAATCCGCGCGTGAGCACCTCATCAACACACAACATTATACACATAATACACACATAAAATATTGCTGGAAGACTCCATATTTACAACAACAACAACAATGAAAGCAGTGGGGCAACGAAACCGAGAACTAAACTACCATTTGTAGATAGTCCGATAAACAATGTACATATATGTAGATAAATACCCTTCACTGTCTCTGCATCAATACTACTTGCCGATTCTCATAATCGGCAGTTATCACATCACACAGATACTGTACCTTGTAATACTGTGTTCACATATTTTAACACTTTTTGTAAAGATATATAGGCCTACACTTGAGCAACACACGCCTGTCGATCTTCAACATAAATTATGGAAAGTCTGAGATAGCTTTCACCAACATATAATGCCAGACCTCCACAAGTACTACAACACTTAATGCGTATGCCCTCCGCAATTTGTTGATCATCCACTTTCCACGAACATAACAAGACTACGTTCCACGAACGTTTGAAGTCCAGTCCATTGTAGCCGTGTCACTCGAATACCGTATATCAGCACTACTTCCTTCTCGTACAGGCTGTCCGCACTACTTCCTTCTCGTACAGTGTGTCAGTACTCCTTCTTGTACGTACTGAGTGTGGTTCCCGCCGTTTGACAACTTTTATAGGCATCAGCATTCCCATTCCTCTCACATAATACGTCTGGATTTGTCCTTGCCAGCCAATCATGAGTGATCCACCGTTCAGGGTTGCCCTCAACTTCTTCATGCTCCCACGACATAAACAAACGCTGGGGTATATCACATGACTCATAGAACTTTCCTAGTTCAATACCATCAACAAACACATCTCATCAGACACTGGGATGGCCGCATGAGTCATACGAATTACCAGAGACCAAGATAGCAATGTTTTCCCACTCATGCAAAACAAATTACTCATACTACATATATGGTTAACTTCCAGCTTACAAAGATTAATGACAAAATATAGACATGAAATACTGATAATAATAATAAATAATAATAATAATAAATCGAATACTGACAATAATATCTCTAACTTCTACATATGGTTCGAGGGTGTGATATATGTACTATCACACTCTATGATTGGCTTGAAGTGAGTCAGGAGAAAAATATTAGACAACACTCTCTTCTTCTTCTTCTTCTTCTTCTTCTTTTACTACAGTTTTCCCCACAGCTGTAGAGTCGCTGGTGCGAACTGACTCATATGATGATTTGATCCTGTTTTATGATAGGATGCCCTTTCTGACGCCAATCCTTCATGAAGGGATGTAATCACTATTGCGTGTTTTTTGCTATTGGCTTTACGTCGCACTGACACAGACAGGTGTTCCGGCGATGATGGACAGGAAAGGGCTAGGAGTGGTAAGGAAGCGGTCGTAGCCTTCATTAAGGTACAGTCCCAGCATTTGCCCGGTGTGAAAATGAGAAACCACGGTAAACCATCTTCAGAGCTGCCGACAGTGGGGTTCGAACCCACTATCTCCCGAATACTGGATACCGGCCTCACATAAGCGACTGCAGCTATCGAGCTCGGTTTGCGTGTTTCTGTGGTGGTTGGTAGTTGATAGTTGGTAGATACAAGTAAAAGCCCGGACTCGGCCGGGAGCCTCTGAACAGTAGGTCTCAACGCTGACCATTCAGCCAAGGAGTTTTACCTTTTTAGACTATGTTATATTTGGTGTAAAATGAAGAGTGGTTTATAAATAAACTCCCTTGATGAAATTTACCATGACTGGAGAAAATGAGGAGAATTGGACGAGCCCAATATAATACCATCATGGTCTGGACCTTATGGGGGAGAGTTGTGAGTTACCTTCCACCCAGTATTTTTGGAGGTGGCAAATAACTCGTCAGTCATGTTGGTAGAAGAATGCAAGGAGCGATATAAGGTTGACACTGTAGAAGACGGAACTATTATGTACTCTATTTCATTGAAAATGTGTCTGGCTCCATGGCTAAATGTTTAGCGTGCTGGTCTTTGATCATCAGGGTCCCGGGTTCGATTCCAGGCCGGGTCGGGGATTTTAACCTTCATTGGTTAATACCAATAGCTCGGGGACTGGGTGTTTGTGTTGTCCCCAAGATCCCTGCAACTCACACACCACACATAACACTATCCCCCACCACAATAACATGGAGTTATCTACACATGGCAGATGCCGCCCACCCTCATCGCAGGGTTCACATAATGGGATTTTTAGCCCAGATCTGAAAGCGTAGGAAGGATTATCCGTCAGCAAATCGAGAAATTCTGAAATGAGATTTCCACATCTTCAGAGACGCATGACCTGGGGGTTACTCAGCCCACAACAGAAATGAACAGCAGGTTATTTCTTGCGAACAAATGTGACTAGGCAGAGAAGAAATCACTCCACCCTATATGGTGCGAAGGTTATGAATAGCAAAATCATTTCACGTCTTCAGTGGGTCTTCCTGGCCTGTACGCAGGTAGCATTGCTTCCCATAGAAATGATGGTAAAATACGTTTCCAAGTGTCTAATATGAGTCATCATCATCAACAACAGCAGTCGCATGTGTTTGACGTTTACTGCTAAACTTGTCTCTGCGAACACTTCTACTGTCCGTTGTCCGCAGCCAATCGTTATAACACATTCTGTGCCTCTTCCTGTTGCCCTGATGTACTGTATGCAATCGAACAATTGTTTTCTGGATCCACATCTCTCTCCATTTCTCTCTCTCTCCGCCATACCCTTCAAATCTGAGTCCATTAATCACTGAAATGGCCTGTTATCTCTCATTTGGATCACTTCACCCTACCGTCTTCCCCGACACATACGCATAGCTTCATCCATTGCAGGACTGACAAATGATTTAACCCTCTCTGCCCAAAGAACAGCTGGTGCCTAAACATATTGACCTGGCAGGGAAAGCTTGCTTCGAGCCACGAAAAACAATATCATGCGTCATATTTCTTATATTGCTTCAAATATTAATTTAATTATAAAATATGCATTACCATGGCACATTTCTTGGTGTTGTGGATGATATCAATGACCTTACAAAGTTTTTAACCGATTTTCCTACCGTGAAGTGTACAACCATAATCGTGTATTCAAACACGAAATGCGTTTCTGTTCAAAGCGGTTTATTTACATTGTTGTCCTTTAGAGCAGCCACTCCCTGGACCCCCGGGAGCCGCGACAATAGTCCAAGGGGTCTGCAGTAATAAGGTAAGTTGTAAGTATTTGAAGAGCGAAATTTCATTGTGCACATACAATTCATAGATCATTATTCTAATTTATGAACTATGTCTTCACAGTTGTATAACTTAGATAAGGTATCCCCTGTAATTCTTGGCCGATAAATGGTACAAGTTGGCAGTATCTTGTGAAGACCTTGTATCACAACTCCAAGTCAATGATCGACTTTTGGGCCCATGACATCTCCTCTACCCTACTGTTTTTAGAAAGAAAATACTGCGGTTAATGCCGTTCATGACAATATACGTGTGTGAGTGTACCTTTTCTGCTCTCGCACAAATGAGAACGAAGTACTGAAACGTAACTAATGTAGACGCTCATCTACCGTACGGGTGACTACGTTTGTAAAACGCTTGGTCTTTGGGAGACAGCACCATCCGTCCCATCGATCCAACAGCTATCTTCTCCTTCTTAATCTGTTTACCCCCAGGTTTGGTTTTTCCCTCGGACTCAGCGAGGGATCCCACCTATACCGCATCAAGGGCAGTGTCCTGGAGTTTCAAACTCTGGGTCAAGGGATACAACTGGGAAGGATTACCAGTACCACGCCCAGGAGGGCCTCACATGCTATGCTGGACAGGGGCCTTGTAAGGGGATGGGGAGATTGGAAGGGATAGACAAGAACTGGGTAGGAAGCGGCCGTGGCCTTAAGTTAGGGATCATCCCGATATTTGCCTGGAGGAGAAGTGGGAAACCACAGAAAACCACTTCCAGGATGGATGAGGTGGGAATCGAACCCACCTCTACTCAGTTGACCTCCAGAGGCTGAGTGAACCCCATTCAAGCCCTCGTACCACTTTTCAAATTTCGTGACAGAGTCGGGAATCGAACCCGGGCCTCCGGGGGTGGCAGCTAATCACACTAACCACTACACCACAGGGGCGGACTCCAACAGCTATACCAAGTGATTTTTCTCAAGTAACTTTCCAGATCCAGCGTGTTGTAATTATTAGCCAAGTGTCACATTGTTTTATAATTTCCATGCATATATAAAGTATCTTAATGTAAATGAAGCCAACGGCGCAGCCGTGTTGAAACACCGGATCCCATGTGATCTCCGAAGTTAAGTAACATCGGGCGTGGTCAAGATTTGTATGGGTTGCTACGCGCTGTTGGTGGGAGTAAGGGAATGGAGGAGCGGGGAGGAACTGGCCACCCTACTGTACGTAAACTCCGGCTCAGGCACGCCTGTGCGGATTTTGGCACCCTTACCTTACATTAATGTGAATTAAGTTAAAATTAAATTTGGAGGAAAGTAAATATTAGTCCTAAATTATACAAATACAATCAAACATGGCAATTTACAAAAATTATGTTTTTTGTTCACTGAATTCAGAATTACGGTATATTCTGTGGCTAGGGGGTCCTTGGATATTAATGCGATATGCTGAGGTTGCCTCAGTTTGGGAAACCCTGCATCAGACTAATAATTTATGTTCACATATAATAATAATAATAATAATAATAATAATAAGAAGAAGAAGAAGAAGAAGAAGAGCCTCTGTGGCTTAGGCGGAAGCGCACCGGCCTCTCACCGCCGGGTTCAGCGGTTCAAATCCCGGCCGTTCCACGTGATATTTGTGCTGGACGAAGCGGAGACGGGACAGACTCCGGGTTCCCTGTTATCTTTCATTACAGCAACACTCTCCAATATCATTTCATTTAATCTGTCAGTCATTAATCATTGATCCAGAGTACTGCGTCAGGCTTTGGCAGCCTGCACAATTCTAATTCTCGCTTCTAGATGGGGGCTTCATTCATTCCATTCCTGACCCGCTCGAATGACTGGAAACAGGCTGCGGACTTTCATTTTATTATTATTATTATTATTATTATTATTATTATTATTATTATTATTATTATTATTATTAATAACATTGTTAGGCCCTATTATTATTAACGGTATCATAAAATCAAACCCACTGCTCTGTCATTCAGTCCTTAGCCACATACTTCCACCCAGCCTAGACCGCATGTACAACCTTGTCCGAGAAGCACATAAAATACATGCCAATAAACCACTTCCGATTCACCTGCACATCACTAGAATCGCATACACCAGACCTAAATCCATACACCCTCCTTTGCTGAGGACAGAAAATTATTCCGGAATTTGAACCTGGAATGAAGAAGCGGACAACAAAATACCCTGATGAAAGGAGTTCAATCTTCGACCCTACGCTGTTCCCCCCCGGATTTCGTATTCCGCGGAGTGTGTGGGGCCCACTAATCAGAGTGCGCACTGGGCACGGAAGAAGTGGCTCTGCGATGCATTCTAGGGGCCTGCAGTCTTTTCCAAGCAGCGACTGCGGGAAAGAAATCCTGCAAATGCGACACATCACCTTTATATGCCTATCCAGAGCCTTCTGCGGGATCTTCAATGACGTTCTGACAGCGTCAGCGACGGCTATTCAGTAGCTGCAACGACCAGACATCCTAGATAAGTTAACGTTTTCCATCTGTTAATTGATGTATATTATTTGTTTGATTTTGTATACTTATTTATCTTTTTTTGTATTGTAAGTTACACATCGGCTCTGCTGAGCTAAAGCAGAGAATGTGGAAATACTCTTGGTATCATTTATTTCAATTTTTAGATACGCAGTTTTGGCTCCGCATCGACGATATCTCTCTCCATATCTATATTGTATTTGGTTCCCTCAATTCTCCATTTTTATTCTGTTCTGTAAATTTTTCATTGTGCTTTCTTCACGTTCTTTCTCTCTCAACTCGTGAGCGGCTGAACTTGTACCATAGCGCATATCTCTCCATTCTTTTATTTTCCTCAAGGCTGTTCACACCTCCCATCCATTACTTTATGAATTTGCAGTTCATCAAATCAATTCGGGGCGTTAAGAGACAAAACCTCGTATCTCACAATGTTCTTCCCAGAAATTATTTTCCTTAATGCCGGTCACGCCTCGCAGCCGCATATGGATGTGTAGTCCATCAGAACAACCGTTAGTTGTCTTTGTTTTCCTATGGTTGCACATAAAGAAAAATGAACCCTACCGTGCCGCGTTTTAGGAATGTATATTTGCATGATCTAGGTATAATATTTTAAGGTTACTTTTTCTTTACACTCGTACAAGGGAAAACTGAACACACTGGACACATTTTTGATGGACAAAATATCCATATGTGGTTGGGAGGTGTGACTAGTCTTAAGGAAAATAATGGACAGACAGAGTATTTTCAGATACGCGGTATTGCACGCGCAGCGACTATATGCTGAATAAAAGTTTATTATTATTATTATTATTATTATTATTATTATTATTATTATTATTATTATTATTAAGGGATAACCGTAGCATTTGCCTGGTGTGAAAATGGGAAACCACGGAAAACCATCTTTAGGGCTGCCGACAGTGGGGTTGGAACGCACTATCCGTGGATGCAAGCTCACAGCTGCGCGCCCCTAACCGCACGGCCAACTCACCAGGTTGAAAAAATTTAACACGATAGTTTCAACTCTAACATTACCCCATACGAAAGGCTATCATAATCTACAATAATCCGTTTAAAAAGAGGAATAATTATATATAACTCAGAATGTTGGTTGATCTCAATATGCTTCCCTTCTAGTGTTCCTAACCTGACACAAGCAAGAAAATACGCTTCTACAGCGCGATATGGAAACCATCTGCGAATGGAGCATTAGAAGCAAACTAAAATTTAATATTCCTAATATTTATAATAACAATTATTACACTCTACAATAAATTAGTACGCCCTAGAAACGAAGAATACGCTACTGTTATGTGGATTCCATGTAAAATTAAGGTATCGAAATAATAGAAAAATTCCAGAAACATTTCCTAAAATTTCTATATATGAGAAAATATGGTGAATTTCTTTGAATGTAAGCCACGAGTGTCTCATCATGGATATCGATTTCAAATCTCTTAAACCAGGTAGATATTTTTACGATGTGATATCATCGCTCGTATACCAAAACCGCGAATGTGATAATGCTCTTCCTGTTCATTAATTCCTTTAAGGCTGGTCTCGCCTCCCAGCCACATATTGATATGTAATCCAACAGAACAAATTTCGTTTGAGTTCATTTCCATATAGGGACGTGTAAAGGAAAATGAAACTTGCTGTATCGTGCTGCAGTAATAAATGTGTGCATGACATATTTACGCACGCCTAGTGTATGGTGTATTTAAGGTTCATTTTCCTTTACACATGCGCATAGGAATAATTAAATCGACGAAAATTGTTCCAATGGACTGTATATCAATATGTGGGTGGGAGGCGTGACCAGTCTTAAGGGAAATAATGGACAGGAAAAGCGTTATCATATTCGCGGCTTGGGCACAGGAGCGACGATATTTATGAACAAAGTTGTAAACAGCATCCTTGAAAAATCTTATTTTCTTTCATTTTTAAAATGCAATGTTCCACATGCGAAAACCCGAGTTTCATGTACCTTCTACTGTGAAACTGTGAAAACAGCCCGTCACAATAACTCACCACTTCACAGAATATACAGTGAGTATAACAGAAAGACCGTCAATAATATTGAGCTAGATTTCGGCTGCTACAAGAACATTTTCTCCATCAACTCACTCTAAATTTAGGCACAAAAAATGTTTCATATTTAATTGATTTGTAGTAATTTAGTTAGTAATTATTATTACACGATGTTGTTACCTTCCTTGCCATCATATGTTCACATCTTCATTTCTCACAATCATTAACCCAATTTCATTATCATCATCATTAATACACTTATTTAGTATAGACCCTATTTACTGCTATATTTTAAATGAAATGGAAATGAAATGGCGTATGGCTTTCAGTGCCGGAAGTGCCCGAGGACATGTTCGACTCGCCAGATGCAGTTCTTTCAATTTGACACTTATAGGCGACCTGTGCGTCGTGATGGGGATGAAATGATGGTGAAGACAACACATACACTCATCCCGACCCTGCCGGGAATCGAACCCGGGACCCTTGTGACCAAAGGCCAGCATCCTAACCATTTAGCCATGGAGCCGGACTATATTTTAAATTTGCAAGGTATATTGAAAGTGAAGACTTTTTCTCTGTTGTATGCTTTTAATTTTAATAAAACTGTTAAGCCTTTCTCAGTTCACTCTGGAAGCCTCTGTGTATTAACTAGCGTCTCCCCGGTCCTTTATTACCTGGTAGCTCAGTGGCGTCGCTTAGTTCCACACATCATTCCTTTATATCTCTAGAAACTGAATTTAACCATCGTAGCTTTGGTTTACCTGTGTTATTCTCACGCTATTGTCCTCCATTTGCCGGGCTGAGTGGCTCAGACGGTAGAGGCGCTGGCCTTCTGACCCCAACTTGGCAGGATCGATCTTGACTTAGCCCGGTGACATTTGAAGGTGCTCAAATACGCCAGTCTCGTGTCTGTAGGTTTACTGACAAGAAATAGATCTCACGCGGACAAAACTCCAGCACCTCGGCGTCTCCGAAGACCATCAAAGTAGTTAGTTGTTCGTAAAAACAAAAACATTATTATTATTTCCTCCATTCGCTTCAGATAACCCCAACACCGATGCAGGCTCATACGCACAACTTCAGCCATCGAGTTTATTCCTAATATGACCTTATCTTTATTCCGAATACCCTTCTGACACTGTTCCCACTGTTAGAACCAGTAACAATTCCCACTACTTTCATGTCCATTACTCCAGTTTCTGAATAATATATTCTTAGTCCACCAGCTTTCCCTCTTAGTCGATCTAGAGAACAGACCGATGTAGACAAACAATTCCCAGGTGCCTTCTTCACGTGATGTAATATTGTGTGCAATTGTATTAACTTAAATTTGATTGTGGATTAGTCGTTCGTGCTGTACTTATTATAATGCTTCATATTACAATTATGGACTAGACATCAGACTATGGTTAAAATGTATAATATTGTAAACATTTCGCCAAGCGACATACAACATTCGCTGCGTTATCATCTAGCTGACTGCGGAATAAAGAATAATTTGAAGCAGAAGAAAAAAATGAAATGTCGTTTGACTTTTAGTGCCGGGATATGCCAGGACGGGTTCGGCTCGCCAGGTGTAGGTCTTTCTATTTGAGACCCGTAGGTCACCTGCGCGTCGTGATGAGGATGAAATGATGATGAAGACAGCACATACACCCACCCCCCGTGCCATTGGAATTCAGCCAACGAGTCGGGCGAAGCAGAAGGAGAGAACAAGATAAGCGCGGAGAGGAAAATTTTCGCACTACAACATTCACATAATGCTGCAGTTATCCTGATGACGCATAGTTAAAACTTGCGTTAATGAACTACGATCAAGAATAGGTTATCTTACATAACTTTGATTACAATCAAAAGTAAGAAATGTCGACCTAATCAACACACTTAACTTTTTTTGTATCTGTACCGGGCGGTACACCTCCACACCGTTTATTTAAAAGTTGCGCCAGTTGAAACTCCTCTTCTGGAGGAAGTCTGAACTTTATCTACGGTCTTAATTTCTAAATTTCTCAGAAGATGTCACTACCTGGAAAATTTTGAGTTTGTGAACTGTGTCATTTTCGACGTACTTTTGTCTTGCTTGTATTAAGAAGTGTGAACTTTCTCTTCTAGAGGACACTACTGAAGATCAACAATAGTGCACCCTAGTGCGGAATCAAAGAACTATTTTGTTGGAGAAAATTTAATTTCAGGAGTTTGGTCTTTGTTAAATTTCTTTCTGTCATTGTTTAAGTTGGCAATATTTACCCCTTTCTTCCCCTTGTTTTGAATGTATCCAATCACGAATTTTTTCAATTAATTTCTGACCAATCTGGTGTATCTTTCCCCAACTTGAATCTGTTGCGGGGTCCTACCCAATAAAATCTTTGTGGGAGGGTGTTTTCTTTCCCCTAACGCCTAGAACTTTCTGCGAGAGTATTTAAACTGCTGATTTTAGGGTCTCCGAGCCACTTCTGTTCCATCTTTCAGTGTATTAAGTACACAGCTGGAGGCGGGAAGCGCCTCTTTCCTCGGCAGCGGTCAACAATAAGGTAATGGCCGATTAATGAATTTTTTCTTTGCCAGCTCAGCAGTTTAACTTTCGGGGCAGGTTCTAAGCGTTCCCCTATGTAACCTTTTCCTAAAATGTAACTTCTCTTTTCTTCTATTCTCTTGTAAAGCGACATACTGGGATAGAGAGTGTTAACCCTCTCGAGCTCCCACTCACATTGTTTGAGGTGAACTTATTTTTCGCAACCTATTCTTCAGTAATGTAAGTTAGTAGTTTCTTAAGTCACCTCTGTAGTATGGGATTAGCCCTTGCATCAGTGGCCTTAGAGCCAAAATAGGTCTTAAAGACAAAGTGTATTAGGAGTGCAAGTTCGCCTCCTCTCAAATTGTGATTTTAGAGGTCATGTATTAACTTTCTTGTCATTTAACAGACCTCAGTAGATTGGGTATTTTGCTCCTGTGTATATGTCCTTTGAGGACGGCTTAAAGGTGGAGTTCGGAGTGGCCTATGATAGGCTTGTATTTTAAGGGGAAGTTGCCCTTTTTGAAAATTGTGTTTCTGCCTCAAGGAGGCTTTTGGATGTAATTGGAAGCCGGTGTTTCTGGCATGTTTGGGGGTTTTCGGCCCCTTTGTTGTATGGTGTTCATTGTAAGGTTGGGCTCATGGCTCAAGAATTATGTTTCTGACTTTTTGAAGCCCCAAATGGGGTACCTATGTAAATGTAATTGTCAATCGTGTTTCGGCTACTAAGTACCTGTTCTATTTGTTGTTACCTAATTTTCAAAAGAAAATATAACCTTGTTAAATTTTAAAATTAATTTCACTTTAGTAGCTTGAGACCCCTTCACCACCCAGCACCTTCTTTCATGCATAACTACCACCAAAACACGGTAACAGTATCCATACCTCATTCGTTGTTGGACTAGTTGCGATCTACCGGGCGAGCTGGCCGTGCGCGTAGAGGCGCGCGGTTGTGAGCTTGCATCCGGGAGATAGTAGGTTCGAATCCCACTATCGGCAGCCCTGAAAATGGTTTTCCGTGGTTTCCCATTTTCACACCATGCAAATGCTGGGGCTGTACCTTAATTAAGGCCACGGCCGTTTCCTTCCAACTCCTAGGCCTTTCCTACCCCATCGTCGCCATAAGACCTATCTGTATCGGCGCGACGTAAAGCCCCTAGCAAAAAAAAATTGCGATCTATTTTTAACATATGAGGTCATCCTTAGTCATGAATGTCATTATAGGAAAACTATCAAGTACAACGAATGCAATCACTGAATATAAAACTGAAAACACTTGGCGTGTCCTAATATTTATCACAGCAATTGAAAATAATGAACATGTCCATAAGCGCACTGAGTCCTGCACAAGGTTGATGCTGATCAACTGATAATTACAAAAACTAAATTAGGGCTCGTACAACATAAATGTATGTATGTGAATATGGAACAATACACTTAAAAACAGGATGAAAAAACACATCAGAACTTGTATTCTATTAATCAGACTAAAATTGCGACTTTATCCGTATATTTTCTTCCTAGTTCTTGTTTTAGCTCGAAGTCAGTTCATCGACGTTTTTGTGGGAGACGATTAAACCAAAATAAGCTAATTCTCGGTGAGTAGGTGTGTATTTGTGAGTTGTTGCAAGGCTGAGGAAGACATCTACAGCTTGAATCAGTGGACATTTTAGTCCGATGATGAGATCTTCTCGTCAATGCATCAGTGTGAAGTAGATAACCCCTAATGCGCGGCGTCCGATGTGTGTGTGTGTGTGCTCAAACGCTTTCTTACTTCTGATTGTCATGAATTGTCAAAACGGATCCAGGATGAATTTTATTACTTATAACTTTGATTAATTTTTGTAAATATACCGGAACCTATTCAGGGTGTGTTTCCGTAAGTCAGATATTCTCAATGATAAATACGGTACCGGTACATTGGAAGCATAAATTATGAGAAACCACTTCGGAGGTCTGCAGCAAGCTGCGTAATATGAACTGTAACACGATGAAAAAACATGTAATATTAATTGCAAAAGTATTGCATCTACCTCTTCCAGTATTGGAATTCCATCCATTTCCCCATTGTCCGCAAAGGGAAAGCATTGCTCATTTATGTAGATTTCATTTGAATCTGGGGATAATAATTCTCAGCAACGCTGATTATATCTTAAATGTGAAACAAATATCTCGCCATCATACTGGTCCGGTTGTTATCACTGATGGTATAAGGCCACGTTCAAACTCGCATTGCGGGGGAAATTCTCCAAAATATGTTTTATGAACTAGGGCATCGTAAATGGAGTTCCGCTGCTCTGTTGGACACAAATCTGTAAAACACAAATGTTGAGGTGCATAGTTCGTTCACTGAGGCTAGTAGACTAAACGACGAAAGTCATCACATCACAGTCTATAATAACATGTAGCCTATGTGATAAAGCCAAATTTTATTTCTAGTTATAAATAATCTCGCCAGCTCAATGTGTAGGGGCAATGTTTCTGCCTCTTACCTAGAGGTTCTTAATTCGATTCCTGGGCAGTCCGACGATTTCAATTCCGTCCGGCTCCTTGGCTAAAAGGTTAATGTGCTGTCCTTTGGTCACAAGGGGGTCCTGGGTTCGATTCCCGGCAGGGTTGGGAAATGCAACTATCATTGCTTAATTCTGTTGGCACCGGAGCTGGGTATGTGTGTCGTCATCATCATCATCATCATTTCATCCTCATCAGGACGCTCAGGTCGGCTATTGGCGCCAAATCGAAAGACCTGCACCTGGCGAGTCGAACATGTCCTCGGACACTCCCGGCACTAAAAGCCATACGCCATTTCATTTCATTTCTGGACTAAGGACAGGTAAGTAAGGGTTATTCTGCCCGAAGGCAGGTCCGAACCTCCGCAGAGGTGTTCCTGAACCGGAGTTTACGTGCGGTAGGGTGGCCAGTTCCTTTCCGCTCCTCCATTCCCTTACCCCCACCAACAGCGCGTGGCAACCCACCCAACTCCTCACGGGATCCGGTGTTTCAACACGGCTACGGCCGATGGCACTAAGGACAGGAAGGGCGTTCATTCAGCCTCGAGTGGCCAGCTGAGGTAATGCTTGATATGAGAGATCACGGTCGCTTCCTTCCCATTCGTACTCATTTCAAATTCCGTCGTCGCCGTGCGACGTAGAAGAAAGAAGAAAAAGAGAGGGGCATGAAAGCCAAGCAATTCGGTTGACAGGTCGTTACGCTGACCTTGCGTAATTCCAACATCTGCATCCCATATGACCGCGCAGCAGACGTCCTGGTAGGCCAAAGCCCTTCACAGACTAGGTGTGCCAAGGGAGGTGTGCGTGTGTGAGGGATGAGGGCTAATGGGAAATGTTAACTCCTGCAACATAATGTTAGTAGAAACTGGAGACAACAGAATGGTTCCCACCTTTGTATTTTTTCTTCAATACCAACACCGTGGATTCCCAGGTCCTGTTAGGTACAGCTTGTACTGTAGGTACTTCGACCGTCATTGTGAATGAGTCACTTTTTTAACAGATCGGTGGGTACAATAAATCTTCACCGAGCGACTGGTTGAAAGCTGTCTCGTATTGCCATCAACACACCAGTAGACTTGGCCACGCTTGCGTTGTCTGCTGGCTACATTGGAAATAGAAACTTTGGTTATATAGCACGGTAGTTTTAAACATTTACTGGGTACAAACCTATAAAACTTTTATAGCTGACTGCACACTCTGTGGTTTTGTTTTCTCACATAATTTCTTTATGCCCTGACATAAAAAATTGCAGATAAATTATTTATTGACTGTTAGCCTATAGGAAACTCTAGTGCGTGCGTAATACGACTCAGGGTGACGGCATATAACCACTGTGTTATTATACAGTATATTCATTAACAGAAATAAAAATATGTTGGCAATTCCAAATCTAAACTTAGAAAAACAGTTCCGGGTCAAGTAGAAGGTTGAGTCTTACCTGAATGTGTTAACCGATAACATCACGCCATTCGTAGAAGGATGGTATGTGGTTCTGGATTATCATTATATACTGTTACATATTTTACCCAGCAGTCAACCACTTTATAGATTTCTGCTAGAACAGCAAAATAGAATAAGCATTTCATGAATACTCTGAGGTAGGAGGGTTGAAATGGGACTGTGTTTCTTCTGTGAACGAACTTGGTACACTGCAACTTTGTCCTTAACGCTTTATAGGGAAATATTATTCTCAGCAACATCACTTTCAGCGCTCATACATGAAAAACTTTCGCTCTATGTGCCCCTCATGTAATGTACTTAAAACATATAGATTTAATTGTAAGTGGACACTACTTGTTTAAATGATTATTTCTCTTCAAAACAATTGCATTGCTACACATTAATTTCACATTTTGTCAAACAAATGATTAACTAGATTTTCCTACAGTTCAACATATCGAACCCTCGATGATGCTTGATGTCCCTTATGAGCCAAAAAGCATGGCTATCTGTCTATGATGGGAAGATGATAACAAGAATAGCCAAGAAAATGTAAAAGAAATGAAATTCCCTTATGATTATTTCTTCTGATGGTTTAAGTTGCACTGACATTCACAGGTTTTCTTGCGACACCAAGACAGAAAAACGCTAGGACAGCGAAGATAACAACTTAATTAAGGCATAGCCCGTGCATTTGTCGCATCTGAACATGGAATCCAGAGGAAGCTTACCACTTCATGACTCGTATCATACATCTACCTCACTCGGTGTGACGATAATAATAATAATAATAATAATAATAATAATAATAATAATAATAATAATAATAATAATAATAATAATAATAATAATAATAATAATAATAATAATTCTTGTTCTTTCATTCTTTCTTTCTTAATCCATTTACCCTCCAGGGTTTGTTTATTCCTGGAACTCAGGGAGGGATCCCACCTCTATCACCTCAAGGACAGTATCGTGGAGAGTGAGACTTTGGGTAGTGAGATACAATTGAGGAAGAGGACCAGTACCTCTCCCAGGTGGGCCACACCAGCTATGCTGAATGGGGGCCTTGTGGGGGAATGGGATGGTCGGAAGGGATAGACAAGGATATGAGAAGGAAACGGCTGTGGCCTTAAGTTAGGCACAATCCCGGTATTGGCCTGGTGGAGAAGTGGGAAACCACGGAAAACCACTTCCAGGATGGCTGAGGTGGGAATCGAACCCCACTTTACTCACTTGACCTCCCGAGGCTGAGTGAAGCCCTTTCCAGCTTTTGTACCACCTTTAGAATTTCGTGGCAGAACCGGGAATCGAATCCGGGCATCCAGCGGTTGCAGCTGCTCACACTAACTTAGAGGCGGGCATCGACACTCGTTGGCTAAATAGTCAGCGTCGAGGCCTTTCGGTTGAGAGGATCGTGGGTTCGATTCCCGGTGGTGTCGGGGATTTTAATTGCGTTCGATTAATTCCTCTGATTCGGCGACTGGGTGTTTGAGTTTGACACAGCATTCTCTACTTAATACGCACACAACACACAACACTACCAACCAGCAGTCTGGCTCCATGGCTAAATGGTTAGCGTGCTGGCCTTTGGTCACAGGGGCCCCGGGTATGATTCCCGGCAGGGTCGGTAATTTTAACCATCAGTGGTTAATTTCAATGGCACGGGGGCTGGGCGTAGGTGTCGTCTTCATCATCATTTCATCCTTATCACGATGCGAAGGTCGCCTGCGGGAGTTAAATCATAAGACCTGCAACCAGCATAGAAATAATAACACAGAATGCATCCCTTCATAATGTTTTGCGTTTGGGAAGGCATCAGGCCGTAAAAGAGAATCACTGGGTCAAGTACATCCATGACCCCACCAGGGTGTGGAAAAAGCAGTACATTATTATTATTATTATTATTATTATTATTATTATTATTATTATTATTGAGCCTCCGTGGCTCAGACGGTAGCGCGTCGGCCTCTCACCGCTGGATACCGTGGTTCAAATCCCGGTCACTCCATGTGAGATTTGTGCTGGACAAAGCGGAGGCGGGACAGGTTTTTCTCCGGGTACTCCGGTTTTCCCTGTCATCTTTCATTCCAGCAACACTCTCCATTCTCGTTTCATAGCATCTATCAGTCATTAATAAATCACTTTCGGAGTGGCGACCCCATCGTACTAATAGCCTATATCTGCTTCATTCATTCCATCCTTGACTCGGTCAATGACTGGAAAACAGGTTGTAGGTTTTTATTATTATTATTATTATTATTATTATTATTATTATTATTATCACGGCAGTCATCATATACGAGAGTTTAATTTCTACGTGTATCTTTCTTTCTTTCTTTCTTTTTTTCTTTCTTTCTTTCTTTCTTTCTTTCTTTATAAAAACCATTTGCCGTTCAGGGTTCGATTCTTCCTCGGACTCTGCGAGGGGTCCGACTTCTACCACCTGAAGGGCTGTGTCCTGGAGTGTGAGACATTTAATTTTTTATTTATTTTTTACTATTTGCTTCACGTCGCTCCTACACAGATAGGTCTTATGGCGACGTTGGGAAGGAAGTGCCGTGACCTTAATAAAGGTACAGCCCCAACTTTTGCCAGTTGTAAAAATGGGAAACCACGGAAAACCATACTCAGGGCTGCCGTCAGTGGGGTTCGAACCCTCTATCTGCCGTATTCAAGCTCACAACCCGGTACGTGTGCGACTTTGGGTCGTGGGATACAATTGGGGAGGAGGGCCAGTATCTCGCCCAGGTGGCCTCACCGGCATTACTGAACAGGAGCCTTCTTGGGGGGGGGGGGAGATAGGTGGGAGGGATAGATAAGGAAGAGGGAAGGGAGCGCCTGTGGCCTCAAGTTAGGTGCCACCCCCGGCATTTGCCTGGAGGAGAAGTGGGAAACCGCGAAAAACTACAACGAGGATGGCTGAGGTGGGAATCGAAACTCCCTCTACTTAGTTGACCTCCTGAGTCTGAGTGGACCCTTTTCACTACCCGTACCACTTTTCAAATTTCGTGACAGAACCGGGGATCGAACCCAGGCCTCCAGGGTGGCAGCTATTTACACTAACCACTACACTATACAGGAGGACACCGACATCATTATTATCATTTTATTCTTTTAGAATTTGTTTCACGTCGCATCGACACAGATAGGTCTTATTCCGACGATAGTATAGGAAAGGGCTAGGAGTGGGAAGGAAGTGGCCGTGGTCTTAATTAAGGTACAGCCCCAGAATTTGCTAGGTGTGAAAATGGGAAACCACGGAAAACCATCTTCAGGGCTGCCGACAGTGGGGCCCGGTCCCACTACTGTAACTCCCTAACCGCACGGCCAACTCTCCCCGCATTATTATTATTATTATTATTATTATTATTATTATTATTACCGTCATCATATAATGTAGGACAGTTTAATCTCTACATGTTGACGAATGGCTGCAGCCACCTTGATTTCTTCGCCGAGCAGGGAGTCTACGCTGTTCGCGAACTCGCATGCAGGTCAATGGACGGAAAATCTACAATCAGTATAACGCATTCGTCCATATTCGAACTGCGCGAGGATTTAGACATTTGAACAAGCAAACCTGCTTATAGTTAAACGTGACGGCTAATGCCGTGATATTAATCAACGGAACTCGAATTTTACAGTACGTGAAATCCGAATTGCAAGGCGTGATTTGTCATTATAACATCCTACATTCATTAGGCGGGACCAGGACCGCTGCTGCCTTGGTGAGATGCCGGTGACAACGGTTCACAGTAATCATCCCCCAGCTGGGCTGAGTGACTCAGACGGTTGAGGCGCTTGGCAGGTTAGATCCTGGCTCAGTCCTGTTTTATTTGAAGATACTCAAATACGTCAGCCTTGTGTCTGTAGATTTACTCTCCCGAAAATAACTCCTATCCTGCAAAATTCCGGCACCTCGGCGTCTCCGAAAACCGTCAAAAAGTAGTTAGCGGGACGTCAAATCATTATTATTAATCGTCCTCATCTCCTCTCCTCACCAGTCATAACATCTGGGATTTTATGAACGTTAATAATTGTATTAATAAAAATAATGCTGCTTTTACGTCCCAGTAAGTGAATTCTTTAGATTTTTCAAAAACGTCAAGGTGTCGGAATTTTGTACCATGGTAGTTCTTTTAAGTACCAGAGAGATTTTCGTATTTGACCACATTCACGTACGACCAGAATCAACTCCCACAGTACGGGCTCAGAAGGCCAGCTTTCTATTCTCTGACCCAATCAACTTTCATAAGGATGTTGAAAACGTTAACATCATCATCATCATCGTCATCATAATCATCGTCATCGTCGTCATCATCGAACCTCACAGCTTTATCTCCGAGCCCTCTCAGTCTCAGTAGTGAACGCTACGATATATATATATCGTGTAATTTCGGATGTCATAATGAGAGTGAAGTGTCTGATTCCCTTTTGTCCACAGTTTTGTGATCACGTAAACTGTTTACTTGAGACTAAATACAGTATAAAGGCATAAAGTGGCCCACCTGCCATAATATGGTTACTCCCTACTTAAGATTCAGTCCTCGTTGGCCCCTTCCCTACTGACATCACTTTCGTTTTGGGAATGATAATCTCCCTTCTTTCCTGATCAAGTTCTGACAAAGTAGAAACTCACAGCACTTTTTGTTACGACAAACAAGTCGTCATCTTAAAGAGGCAACCCACGTTATTTCCTCGAACCTGAAAAGGATCTACCTGCTCAATGTACATTGAAGTAAGTGATGGATTGATAAATAAAATATGTGCATACCTTCATAGCCGTGCGTACGATTTAGAAGGTCAGGAAACGTATGAGATGATTATCAAGTGTAATCCGTTGTTCTGTGGCAATCGCTTCAGGGAAATAACTCGTTTACATGTATAACGTGTAATGTAGCCTGTGAAATTGTTGAGTTCCTTGACTGAATGGTCATCATACTGGCCTTCGGTTCATAGGGCTCGGGTTCGATTCGCGGTGCTCATTGTGAGATACCTAATATTGCTCGCGCAGTGACGATACGGTATATAAGAACGTTTATTATATTAATCAAATGTTATTTTGATCCGTAGAGAAATATAACGAATATCCCTGCGACCTTTCGAAAATAGTGAAGAAGCTTCGATGTTATAAATATATATTTTTTTTGCTAGGGGCTTTACGTCGCACCGGTTATAAATATTTAATAGCGCACAAATGTGCATTAAAAATACATTAATCTTTCGCATATTCTAGTAAAGATTTTGTTCTCTTGTTGCACTTGCTGAAATGATAGCGATCGCAATGTTTGTCACACAACATACACACACAATGTAGAGATGGTTCATGGAAGCCTGATCACCGGCATAGACGATGGTGAAACCCATGTACCGCCAGCCTATTCAAAGCACTTCTCATGCCATTATTTGGACAGGTCCAGCTGCGGTCAATCATATTATCAGTTGAGTAAAAGTCCAGGCTGATTTCTGCTTGTTTCCTCTTTCTCTCTTGGAGAACTTCCTCTTCTTGCTGCGTATGTGGAAGCTGCATTCTCATTTTCAAATATTGAGTAAAAAAGTTTCTTTGGATAATTCATACGCAAGTCGTGATGGTGACATTTTGGAGATGCCCAGTGTTCGTTTCAGAAATCTGGCCTTTACATTTTCAATAGTCCGAAGGTCGGACACCGTCAGTCTTTCCCAAATAAGTTCCATACTATACCCTTCCGGGCCTCGAATGGATGACCCACGCATAAGAATGCCTCCACGTAACGGGGTAAACACCTACGGATGAGATTGGATTGAAGAGTGGGTCGAATTGCTTAACGAGCTTCGAACCGCTCCCCTTCCTACTTTCTGTGCTTGCCCGGCAGCCTGAGCACTTGGGGAGTGGTACGTTAGGAAGAAAGAAAAAAAAAACAAATACTTAAGATGGAGCCTTATGTATATAATATGAAAGTAGGATCTCTGGGTTCAAATGCCTACTGGATACTGCTTAGCACTGCTACAAATGATAAGAATCATAAACTAGGGGTTACGAATACTAATTTATTCAAATATGACATATTAAAGAAATTGATACAGCTCTATACAATGAACTCTCCGCAAATGGGAGGAAAAGAAAATAATGATCACTTTAAAATATGAATCGCCCAGGGGCGTCGTCCGCATAACGGTGTGATTGAGGTTTTGCGATTGCTATCGTTCATCTTTCCTCATTAGTTCATACCGTTCATGACATTCTTTTTTATATTATTCTGTCGATCACACCGTGAGATGATCTGATGTCCCTACTCACATATTACTTCCTGTTCTTAGCGCGAAAATAACCGGGGCCTACGCTACATAATTACCATATTAAAAGAAACATTTGCATGATACACAAACAAACACACATACCATTTAGCTAAAACCCGGACTCCCTCATCTGTCACCAAGACCAGTCAACGCTGAACAAAGGTTCTGTTTGAACTCAAAAAAATATATATGCACATTAATTCTACACATACACAGATATATATATATACACTTCATGCATAAAGGAGAGCCATTCCTAGAAAGAAACAGCATGGTTATCACTGTCTCCGGCCCTAGGCGCAAGCTTGGGGCAGCTCGCTCAAGGGCGCCATCATAATCCAGGGTCGAACTGGCCGACTCCCGACCGAGAGGTATTGTGGATTTCTGCAAATCCCTAGGCTAGCTACAGTCTCATATCACCGGATATCTGGGGGAGATCCCTACCCATTCATTAAATACCTTCTAAATCAGCGTGATAATATCATTATATAAGTATTCTTCGCTAAGCCATTTAAACGGAACAGAAAAGCACGGTGAAGACCCAGAGCCCCAAGTCTTAATACAATAGTACAGCGGGATCCCTCTGTCAGGAGGGCGAGGGCCAGACACTCACACAAAAAAAAGAAGGGCGGCCATTCACTTCGCACGACCATTTCTCATTCCTTGGCCACGCCAAATTCTTCTCTCCCTCACACGTCCACCCTTCTCATCTCGGGGACATATATCCATGGCCCACTTCATTTGTTTATTCATATTATCGTGGAATACCCATGAAATACTCTTTTATTCTCTCCCTTCTCATTATTACCGCTGAACGCCGACTGTGGGCACGATCACTTCTAACTCATCTCATCGTAAATTCCTCGGGCATTCGGCCCTCTCACTACGTCTCATATCGCGTATCTTCTTCCCTTGGGCATAGGGCTCTCATAACTCCTCAGTCCACTTTTCCATACTCCTCGCTCCTACCACAGGAAATATACCTATATTTAAATCTTCTGACCAAAGATTAGGGACTCCTGCCTCTGGGTCTCACCCCGGCTATAGATTTAAAAAAACACACCAAACCATTCTGGCCAATTAATAAAAAAAATCACGGGAGACTTATACATGGTCCCTCACATCTACCTAATAACACAGCATATACCTCTCCCGGTCGGGATTTCTTCTCTCTCTTGCTGTATATGCACTGATTATATGTGTAAGCTAGGCATGTATTGTCTGACTGACCCATGAGTTTCCCCGGCATATACGACAGCCACGTAGGACAGTAACTACCAACATTTTGACATGGTTTTCCCTGCTCGCCAGCATTATTGTTCCAGCCACCCCTAAGGGGAACTCAAATATTCTCCTAACCTTGTTCCCATATTTGCTAGGACATTCTACATATTACTAAAAATATAACCCTCACGATAAGCTAATCATTAAGAAAAAAAATGAGTCGTCCGGGAATTTAGCTCCCTTGAATTTACTTCAACACTATAAAGATCAATAAAACTTCCATATTTGGACATGCATTATCTTACAACATTTTGATATTTACAAAAGAAAGCTAATCCTATCCCCGGTTACATTATCATGCTTAAGAAATTAGATTTGGACATCACTCATCTGTTTGGTGGCCGTTGTTTTTCCTTCCACGGGAGACCCATGGTGGAGTTTAGTGCTGCATGACCCTGCGGTTGGTGGCGGGAGTGCAGTCCTTCATCCCTGGTCCATACAAGTCCGACATCCTGGGGAACTCGTTCACAGCTGAAATCTTACAGTAATCCAAAATGGGTAACACTTCACCACTCGTCACACGGCCTCTATTTCCAGAGTTTACACCACGAATAAGCCGGTCTTTCAAATCACGGCGGGCGCGTTCACAGCAGGGATCGGGTGGCTCACGAGACTCGAGCACCCTGATTCAGAGTAACACTTTGGATGATACCAAATTATGAATTTCACTGACTCATTAAAGCCGGCACTGTCCCAGCCGTATTCCGCTACTCGTTTGTAAATTATGCTCGCGGATTAACTAGTTTGACACGCAGCACAGAGACAATTCACCTAGGCTCGTTTGGCCTCCCGTTACACTTCACAAAGGCTTTGTACTTCACGACGCGACGATGGACACAATAACACTCTTAGTAAGCGGTCAATGGGTTCGGACTGTAAAACTGAAGCACCGCGGGACATACTGTCCCTTCTCAACGACCCGCAAAGAACTGTCTTCTGCGATGACCAGCCCGGCCTATATCATTTTGCCCGCCGGAAGCCTGGGGGCGTAAACGTTCACGGTTCATTAAGAACAAGAGCTTCTTTCATACCAAGAATTGAAGACATTTAAATAGTGCATCTTGTAGCCCTCTATCTCCTCTTTCATTTGAGCAAGGCGTGCTAGACCTACGATCGGCAGTTTTTATGCAATTTGCTTCCCGCCTTTGATTAATTCATAGCGTCCCTTGGGGGGTGGAGTCATCTTTTGAGCGCGACTCTTAGCTTGGGTGACGCTGTTGTATTCACATGTGTTAGCGATATGTTACATCTGGACAGCTGGTGACCTCATTTCTTCCCCTGAATAAATTATTACATATTTTTAGTCTGGGAAACGCAGAAAATTCAGCTCTATTCATTGGTGTGTCTCACATAATTTTCCTATGTCTGGATCAAAATATCATCCCATTTATACGCGCCAAAATCCAACGTTGGCACCCGTAACACGTGCATAAAAAACCGGAAGTTCCTTATGTTAGTTTGGAACTCTGGGAAGCTAAGCCACACCTCGGGGCGTATCTGACTACTCCAGCATCGCGTCCTCTTCTAGCTCTCTCTGCAAGTTGACAGGGTATTTCCGCGGGGGCTTGGCTCATGCTCTGTCTTCCCTTTGTTTTTCAGGCGCTTTTTCGCGGGTTCCATTGTGGCCGGACGCCGCTCGATCCCCATCGCCCATACTGCTACCAATGACGCGACCTTTAGGAGTGATTTTAACGAAGTAGAAAGGCACCTATAATTCCAATGAGCTGTACAGGACACTGTACGGTTTCAATACCATATGTGAGAACTGGGAGGGCCTTGGCGTAAAATAAGGCCATGGCTGTGTCTAGCTATAGTCTACTCGGGTTTGTAATGTCATATATGCTTCTGATGGCAGCTAAAGATCTTTCTCTTACGTGAATTCTAAATGAGGTGACCGTAGGTTGTAAAGTGACACCCAGATATGAGAACGAGTTCACTATGTTTAGGTCCACCCCTCCACATTGTATTCTGTCACTAGATGCGATTCTCCCCCTTTCCGGAAAACCATCTGAACTATTTTATTCTTATTTATCGCAAGGCTGTTTTTGACTGCGTATTGTCCCTTGATCTTTGTAGCTCTTCCCAGCTACTCGAACCCATAACATCGTCTGCATATTGATAAAGTACAACTGAACTATTGTCAGTGACCTGCATGATATCTGCTAAGGTTATGTTGAAGAGGAGGGGGCTTAAAGGGTCGCCCTGCAATACTCCGTTTCCCTTAGTTATATTGTTCGATGATGATTTCCCATCTTGTACTGTGATCTGATTGAAGGCTAGGATATTGTTGACTGCTATGGTTAGTGGATTATCTTGTTCAATCATATTGGCCAGTTTTGTAATTATAATTTTTCTGTCAAGTAGATCGAATGCCTTTTTGAAGTCAACAAAGACTGCAAAGAATTTACCATTTTGATGTCTGATTGTGTCATGTATGCTATCGATGAGGTTTGCTACTGCATGTAGTGTTCCTCTTCCTTTCATAAAACCGAAGTGCTGTTCTGTAATATTTGTGTAGATCTCTGCGACGAGCCTGTTCTCTAAAATTCTTGAATACACTTTGTAGATGTTATTTTCTGGAGCAATTCCTCTATATGAATGAGGATCATCTCTGTCTCCCTTTCCTTTGTACAACATTTTTAAGTTTGATTGTCTTGAAATTTCCGGAATTTTTCCTGAAGTGAAACATTTCTTGAACAGAGTGGTCCATATATCTAGTAGTACATCGATAGTGTCTTTCAGATTTTCATTGAATATGCCGTCTGGTCCCACAGCCTTTTTATCCTATGAGCTGAGTATTGCTGCTTTAACTTCGTCCTGTGTTATCGGCTCGGACACTGCTTCCGTGTTCTCACGAAGTGGTAGAGCTATTTGAACATTTCTTGCGTTTAGAGTCTTAGAGAAATGCTGTTCCCATGATGCTATTGGGAAGTCTGGGGTGATACAATCCTTTCTCTTCTTTGCGGCGAAGAGAAAAGTGTATAAAATAACAATCAGGAAGAAAAAAGCTATATTCTTTGAAAACCAAGCTCTCACGCAAGCTAGGGATGCTCAGAGGGACCCCTTCATCACTTTGAAGAAGCTTCGATGTTAATTCACGTATATTCACGTAACATTTTTGTGAATTTGAGCAGGGTGTAAAATAAGAGCAGCATACTTTCCAACATTGAACCAGTCCAGAGGATATCATTATATATAAATGTACCAAAGATATGAATCTCCCGTCTATATCACAGTTTCTTTTTCATGACTATCAGATGGTGAAGAATATCTAGCTAATATTACAAGTAATGATTTATGAAATTCAAAATAGACTCCAAAGGAACAGAAGATTACAGACTGATTCAGAGTGATTCAGACACCCTATAATAACATGGGACACTTTAAGCTCACAAAATATAACAAAATCAACACCAATTGTTCAACGCAGAAGACGGCATAATGTGGATGTTAGAAATAGGTCGAGTATTTAAGAAAATATTGCTTGGATTATTTCGCAATGTATAGCCTATAACAAACATATTGGTGAGTGTTTCAGCTTTCATGATTGTAAAATAAAATAATTATGCTTGTATAGATCTTTCTTTTGGTATCTATATTCAAATCAGATTACGGTGACTGAAAGATCCTTTTAAGGTCCAACTGTATGATTTGATGTAATATCGTCCCCACTCTGGCAAACTAGCGAAACTGACAAACTAACGAATCTGTAGTTCTGAAGTTCTGGTCTAGATTTTGTTATTTATATATTGTCTACCCTCTAACAAAGTCTCACATCTTCAGCTCGTTCTGTATGCCTAACACATAAAACCAATAATTAAATATAAAAATTGATTTGACTTGAGTAATCACAACTTCTTTCAGCTCTCCTAATCTTTTGACAATTTGCAGATTCTTTAGTTTGCCAGAGCAGGGACGATATGGTAATAGCAGAATGATACATAAAGTAAACTAATTATGATTCCTTTGAAGCGTATACTGTGAGCTAATTACGCAAAACAGCACACAATATAATGTGAGTGAATCCACAAAAATCAGATGCTCCGTTTTGATGCACTTCTAAAACAAGAGAAGTGTTTTAGAAGGTATTCGGAACTTATTACAAACAACTGAAAACTTCGATAATACTGTTTAGTGTAATTAACACTGATGGCTTGGATGCACTTCGGATATTGTATGACCGTTCATAATTTAATTTTACACTGGGCACGAGGAACTGAAATGGATATTCAAAATTTAAATTAGCTGGCATGTTGAAACTGTCAATTCCTGGGAGTCCGTTGGGAATTCAATTTCAGTGATATACCTAGCTTAATGCGCTCCTCGTATTGATAATAATAATAACAATAATGACAATGATAATAATGTACGCCTCTGTTATATAGTGGTTAGTGTGATTACCTACCACCCCCGGAGGCCCGAGTTCGATACCCGGCTCTGCCACAAAATTTGAAAAGTGGTACGAGGGCTTGAACGGGGTCAGCTTAGCCTCGGGATGTCAACTGATTAGAGCTGGGTTCGATTTCCACCTCAATCATCCTCGATGTGGTTTTCCATGGTTTCCAACTTCTCCTCCAGGCAAATGCCAGGATGGTACCTAACTTACGGCCACGACCACTCCCTTCCCTCTTCCTTGTCTATTACTTCCAAACTTTTCATCCCTCCACAAGGCTCCTGTTCAACAGAGCAGGTAAGATCATTTGGGCGAGGTAATGGTCATCCTATCCAGTTGTATCCCCTGGAACCAAGGTCTCACGCGCCAGGATACTGCCCTTGAGGTTGTAGAGGTGGGATCCCTTGCTGAGTCCGTCGGAAAATCCAACCCTAGCGGGTAAATGGATTAAGAATAAATAATAATAATAATAATAATAATAATAATAATAATAATAATAATAATAATAATAATAATAATAATAATAATAATAATAATAATAATATGCAAGGTGTGTCTAAAATGCTCAGTGATTGATACCAAAACGCAATGAAAGCACAAATCACAAACAAAATAACTTAATCGCCTTCAAAGTATTCTTCATTGGCCACAATTCACTTTTGACAACGAGCTGCTGGCAATTGGCAGCGAAGGCGTCATTTAAAATCGATCGAATCACTGATGTCACACGTGCCTTGGTGTCCGGTATCTCAACACAATGTGCTCCATTCAGGAGGCAGGGAAACAAAAAGGAGTCTTCAAGTGCCGTACATGGAAAATACGGAGGATGTTGTGATGGAGGGGACTCCACTTTCCAGTCCTGTACAACTCTGGTCGAACATGATGAATATGTAGCAGGAAACGTTTTGAAACGTTCTCCTGCAATGCGGCATTGACAGTTTTACCCTCGGGTGTGAATTCCTAGTGGATCATGCAACTGCTGTCGAAAAAGAGCGACCAATAGTGTATTGATCCTGGATTTTTGAGATGTGAGGAACCCGGTGAACACCTTGCCATTGTTTGTTGCTTAGTCTCCGGATCGAACTGGTATCACCCGTTCTCAAGGCTTGTGATGATGGTGTTCAGACAAAATGGATCTCGTTCACACGGTCATAGAAATCTCCAAGTATTTCTATTTGTGTTGTCAAGGTGTGCGGCACAAATGACAACAGATCTTCTGCTTACTCCCATCGATGTGAAGCTGGTGTTCTAACTGCCATTGGTAATCCTTTATTCCTCTGATATCCTTCTAAGAGACAGTAGCCGACTTTGTGAAAGAATCCGCCGCTCGATGTTCTGCTAGTTGACGGTCGACGCGGACGTGGCACGTCATCGAGAGTTTCCTGTCCTTCCCGAAAGCGTTTGAGCCTGTCGTAAAATACATTCCCTGCTTATGGCTTCTGCACTTCCAACAACATTGCATGCTTCTCCGTCGACGTTTTTCCCAATTTGTAATTTTATATACAGGATGAAGCGAAATTCGCGCACTCGGGCGTCGCAGCGTGACTCCTCACATGCCAGCCATAAAAAAAAATGTCTCTCACAAATGTTCGTCCTGCGAGTATATCCGGCAGAAAAAGAACGTTGAAGAGTGGCAATCTGGCAACACTGTAAACACGTGTAAGTAACTACCTCTGTCAGCATATACTATTTGTGCTGTACGGTTGGTGCAATGGATAGAGTTTTGGGTTAGCATGCAGGGGGTCGAGGTTTCGATCCTGGGTTTAGGCGCACGTTTTAATTTGCTAATTTCCATCGGACATTACATACTATAATACAGTAAGACACCGTTTCTTAATGTCACATGTATCCTACATTTACACAGTTGAATAACGCTGAACACGTTGTAACGCATCTAGTAGATGAAGTGGTGCGAATAAATTCACGCCCACGACCAGTGTTGCCAACCCATAAATATTTTCTCCCCTAGCTTTTAGTCGAAAATCCGCTAAATTACGCTAAATTTCGAAATGAAGCAAAAGTGCATATACCAGCTGTTGTAATAAAAGAGATTAACTCAACACTTACCAGTTTCAGAACAGGAGTTCATCATCTCCTCCTCCGCTCACTATACATTCTGAAGCAGATGTGCTGAGTTGAAGTCCTACGGTTTCATATGAAGCCACATGGTACTATTTTTTTCAAAGAATATGCTGGCAGTTCACAGCAGCAAGACCATACGGAAATTTTCACATTTATTTCGAAAGTTATTTTCACATTCATTAGTGTTTTCATTGTTTTTGATAAGTGCGGAAGGAATTCGTGTCAAACAATTTCGCATTTATGTTGCACTGCCGACAGACGCACCGTCCATATTTGGGATCACTGGGAAGCTCAACCAACTAGTATTTTAAAGTTTAATTATTTAACCACTATTTACGAAATATCTGATTACTTTTTAACCTTTTCTTTCGACATATTGACGTACCAAAAAGAACCTGATGTCGAAAGAAACACGACACTACCCGGCTCATCAAGGGTACAGTTACGACTGTAACAGTTACTGACTGAGGCTATGGACCAGAGGTGGTCTAGAAAACGACTGGTATTACACTGACTGACAGAGCAAATGCAACACCAAGAAGGAGTGGTCAGAACTTTATGCCAATTGCAGGGTAGACTGTCGTCACTGAGGTATGCTCATGATGTGAAATGCGCCGCTGTGCTGCGCACGTAGCGAACGATAAATGGGACACGGCGTTGGCGTATGGCCCACTTCGTACCGTGATTTCTCAGCCGACAGTCATTGTAGAACGTGTTGTCGTGTGCCACAGGACACGTGTATAGCTAAGAATGCCAGGCCGCCGTCAACGGAGGCATTTCCAGCAGACAGATGACTTTACGAGGGGTATGGTGATCGGGCTGAGAAGGGCAGGTTGGTCGCTTCGTCAAATCGCAGCCGATACCCATAGGGATGTGTCCACGGTGCAGCGCCTGTGGCGAAGATGGTTGGCGCAGGGACATGCGGCACGTGCGAGGGGTCCAGGCGCAGCCCGAGTGACGTCAGCACGCGAGGATCGGCGCATCCGCCGCCAACCGGTGGCAGCCCCGCACGCCACGTCAACCGCCATTCTTCAGCATGTGCAAGACACCCTAGCTGTTCCAATATCGACCAGAACAATTTCCCGTCGATTGGTTGAAGGAGGCTTGCACTCCCGGCGTCCGCTCAGAAGACTACCATTGACTCCACAGCATAGACGTGCACGCCTGGCATGGTGCCGGGCTAGAGCGACTTGGATGAGGGAATGGCGGAACGTCGTGTTCTCCGATGAGTCACGCTTCTGTTCTGTCAGTGATAGTCACCGCAGACGAGTGTGGCGTCGGCGTGGAGAAAGGTCAAATCCGGCAGTAACTGTGGAGTGCCCTACCGCTAGACAACGCGGCATCATGGTTTGGGGCGCTATTGCGTATGATTCCACGTCACCTCTAGTGCGTATTCAAGGCACGTTAAATGCCCACCGCTACGTGTAGCATGTGCTGCGGCCGGTGGCACTCCCGTACCTTCAGGGGCTGCCCAATGCTCTGTTTCAGCAGGATAATACCCGCCCACACACTGCTCGCATCTCCCAACAGGCTCTACGAGGTGTACAGATGCTTCCGTGGTCAGCGTACTCTCCGGATCTCTCACCAATCGAACACGTGTGGGATCTCATTGGACGCCGTCTGCAAACTCTGTCCCAGCCTCGTACGGACGACCGACTGTGGCAAATGGTTGACAGAGAATGGAGAACCATCCCTCAGGACACCATCCGCACTCTTATTGACTCTGTACCTGGACGTGTTTCTGCGTGCATCGCCGCTCGCGGTGGTCCTACATCCTACTGAGTCGATGCCGTGCGCATTGTGTAACCTGCATATCGGTTTGAAATAAACATCAATTATTCTTCCGTGCCGACTCTGTTTTTTCCCCAACTTTCATCCCTTTCGAACCACTCCTCCTTGGTGTTGCATTTGCTCTGTCAGTCAGTGTATGTAGCATAAGTTCAATACGACGGGAATAAGTAGACTATTATGCCGTACTAAGTTCGTATATTATTTTTTCTCCTGGTGATGGAAGGTGATGTCGCTACCGCTGAAAATCGCTAAAAAAAGTTTGAAAATCAGTCAAAAAGTCCGCCGTCCGCTAAATGGAAAATTTATCCGCCGTTCCGTTTAAAAATCCGCCAAATTTCGTGGAAATTCCGCTGAGTTAGCAACACTGCCCACGACGTGGAAAGGGCGTCTTTCAAAGCTGACCAATGAAAACGAATGTTCGTGCATTTCTAGGATCGTAGTACCGTATGTAAGTGCTAATGGTTTCTAGAGGACGCGCTGTAACCGCTGTTGACGATTAAGATGCCAGATACTATACCATCTGGACTACATTTCCGAAAAAAAAACCTACTCCAAATCAAGGATCGAAACCCTCGACGTCCTGTATGCTAACCCAAAACTCTAACCACTGCACCAACTGCACAGCACGAGTAATACGTGCTGACAGAGGTAGTTACCCAATATGTAGTTACAGTGTTGCTAGATTGCCACTCTTCAACGTCCTTTTTCTGCCAGATATACTCGCAGGACGAAATTTTGTGAGAGATATTTTTTTATGGCTGGCATGTGAGGAGTCGCGCTGCGACGCCCGAGTGCGCGAAGTTCGCTTCATCCTGTATACAGGTTCTCTCTTATAGACCCAGACCGTTCAGCGTCGTCTTTACTCTCCCAGACCTAAGCAACTGTACGGGAAGCGCGCGCGTAGTTCTTGACCTTGCAAGGAGCGTGCATGTGTTCGACCTGGCATCAATAGCCAGTCTGAATCTCAGCTGTGAACAGTTATCATTGCTACACCAAAGTTATTTTAAGTACAATTCGGCTCAACGGGTTCGCGATGCGTTTGCTCGGCAATTTTTTGGTGCACTGCAACCTTCATGAGCACAGATTCAGATAATCTATATATATATATAAAACTAGCAAGATACCCGTGCTTCGCTACGGTATTATACTGAAATTTATAATTGAATGCTTATTGTTTTAGATATATAATCCTCCGAAATTCGCGATCTGACTCGTTTTCTGCGAGAATCCACCAAAATTCCCGATCTGACTCGTTTTCTATTATTTTACGGCACGTTTCCTCCCATTTTTCAATCTTCCTATTCAGCAATCGATTTCGTACTTCCTGGGTTAGGCTCAGGTATTCCTCCCGGTCAGTTGGGTCCGTAAATCTGTGCCATCTTTTCCTATAATCATTTTTAATATGGATAAAATCCTTCAGGAGATCCGGCGTGGTGTCATATTGGGTGCCTTCGCGGCACTGAACCCGCGGCCGGGCTGCATTCTTAGTCATTACCCGTCCAGGAGCCGTTTCCAGCGCGGTCCGCACATTATTATTATTATTATTATTATTATTATTATTATGTGTTGCTGGAATGGCTGATGACAGGGAAAACCGGAGTATCCGGAGAAAAATCTGTCCCGCCTCCGTTTTGTCCAGCACGAATGACACATGGAGTGAACGGGATTTGAACCACGGAACCCAGCTGTGAGAAGCCGGCACGCTTGCGTCTGAGCAACGGAGGATCCTTATAAGTACATTAATAACAGTAAACTCAATTGGTCTCACCTCCTTCTACACCCCACCGCCGTTAAGTTTATGTACCGCCACCTCCCCCCCCCCCAAGAAAAATTAAAAGAAGGCTTGTTTCTTTATGTTTAAGGGAGATTCCAAACACCAATGTTCACGTCTCTTACCTTCAGCTTTGAGATATAAGTATCCCCATAAACATAATTTACTATCTGCACTTCATTTCACACTACTCCCCCCCCCCCCAAGTGAATTTCAATTAATTTTTCAATTCCTTCACCCCCCCCCCCCCCTTCATTGGATTATCCGACAATACGTGTTTCTTTACTTTCAAAGCAGATTCCAAATATCAAATTTCACGTCTGTAACATCTTCATATTTGAGATATCAGTAGCCTAATTAAAAGAATTCAACACCATTTTCAGTCACTTTTACCCCAAGTGGTATTTCCGAAAACTAAAAATATACGTTTCTTTATGTTTAATAGAGATAAAGAATACCATTTTTCACTTCTTTAACATGTTAAGTTTTTTGAGATATACTGTGAAAATTCTCATTTTAAAATTTCACCCCTTTTGAGTTCCCCTTAAGTGGAGTTTCCCAAAACAAATCACTTATGTTTCTTTGCATTTACAGGAGATTAAAAACACCCACATTTTACGTCTCTAACATTTTACGTTTCCAAGATATTCTGTAGATATAGTCTTTCAAAAAATTCACCCCATTTTGTCACTCCTGTTTAACCGCCATTAATTGGATTTTCCAAAAACTAAAAATACATGTTTCTTTATTTTTAAAGGAGATCCCATATACAAATTTTCAGTTCTGTAATATCATTCGTTTCTGAGAGATATATATCCTTATTAAAAGCATTTAACCCATTTTTCACCCTTTTAAACCCCTCCTATTGGGATTTAAGGAAACAAAAAAATACGTGTTCCTTTATTTTTAGAGGAGATTCTAACTACCAATTTTACATCTCTAAATTTTAAAGTTTTAAGATGTAGACACACTCATTTTTTAAAAATTCACCCCCCCTTTTTACCCCCCAATATTTGGATTTTCCAAAAACGAAAAAATACGTGTTTCTTTACTTTTAAAGTAGATTCCAAATACAAATTTTCAGGTCTGTAATATCTTCAGGTTCTGAAATATAAGTAGCCTCATTAAAGGCATTCAACCCATTACTCACCCTTTTACATCCTTCCTATTGGGATTTTCCGAAAACAAAAGAATACGTGTTTCTTTATTTTTAAAGGAGATTATAAATACCAATTTTTACGTCTATAAACTATAAAGTTTTGAGATATAGATACACTCATTTTAAAAAATCACCCCCTTTTCACCCCCCATTAATTGGATTTTCCAAAAACAAAAAATACGTGTTTCTTTATTTTTAAAAGAGATCCCGAACACCAATTTTAAGGTCTGTAATATCTTCAGTTTCTGAGATATAAGTAGCCTCATTAAAGGCATTCAACCGCTCTTTCACCCCTTTTCACTCCTCCTATTGGGATTTTCCGAAAACAAAAAAATACGTGTTTCTTTATTTTTAATGAAGATTCTAAATACCAATTTTTACATCTGCAAACTTTAAAAGTTTGGAGATATAGATACACTCATTTTAAAAATTCATCCCCTTTTCACCCTCCGATTAATTGGATTTTCCAAAAACCAAAAATACTTGTTTCTATATTTTTAAAGGGCATTCTAAATACCAATGTTTGCATCTATAAACTTTAAAAGTTTTGAGGTATAGATACACTCATATTAAAAAATCATCCCCCTTTTACCCCCCACCATTAATTGGATTTTCTGAAAACAAAAAAATACGCGTTTCTTTATTTTTAAAGGAGATCCCAAACACCAATTTTCAGGTCTGTAATATCTTCAGTTTCTAAGATATAAGTATTCTCTTTAAAGGCATTCTACCCCTTTTTCACCTCTTTTCTCCCCTCTTATTGGGATTTTCCGAAAACAAAAAAATACATTTTCTTTATTATTAATGAAGATTCTAAATACCAATTTTTACATCTCTAAACTTTAAAACTTTTGAGATATAGATGCACTCATTTTAAAAATTCACCCCCCTTTTCACCCTGGCATTAATTGGATTTTACAAAAACAAAAAAATATGCGTTTCTTTATTTTTGAAAGAGATCAAAAGTACCAATTTTGAGGTCTGTAATATCTTCAGTTTCTGAGATATAAGTACCGGTATCCTGATTAAAGGCATTCAACCCTTTTTTCACCCCTTTTCACCCCTCCTATTGGGATTTTCTGAAAACAAAAAAATACGTGTGTCTTCCTTATTTTTAAAGGAGATTCTAAGTACCAATTTTCACATCTGTAAACTTTTAAAGTTTTCAGATATAGACACACTCATTTTAAAATTTCACCCTCCTTTTCACCCCCTTAGCGACGGAATATCCAAAAATCCTCTCTTAGCGAGCACCTACATCTTAATATGAATATATCTGCAAAATTTCATTTCTTTATGTTCAGTAGTTTTGGCTCGGCGATGATGAATCAGTCAGTCAGTCAGTCAGGACAAGCTACTTTATATATATAGATAACTTGTCCTGACTGACTGACTGACGGATTCATCATCGCAGAGCCAAAACTACTGGACATAAAGAAATGGAATTTTGGGGATACATTCATATTAAGATGTAGATGCTCGCTAAGAGAGGATTTTTGGAATTTCCGCCGCCAAGGGGGTGAAAACGGGGGTGAAATTTTGAAATGAGTGTATCTATATCTCAAAACTTTAAAAGTTTACAGATGCAAAAATTGGTATTTAGAATCTTTATTAAAAACAAAGAAACACGTATTTTTTTTGTTTTCAGAAAATCTCAATAGAAGGGGTGAAAAAGGGTGAAAAAGGGTGAAAAAGGGTGAAAAGGGGTTGAATACCTTTAATCAGGATACCGGTTCTTATATCGCAGAAACTGAAGGTATTACAGACCAGAAAATTGGTACTTATGACCTCTTAAAAATTAAGAAACACGTATTTTTTGTTTTTGGAAAATCCAATTAATGGGAGGGTGAAAAGCGGGGGTGAATTTTTAAAATGAGTGAATCTATATCTCAAAAATTTGAAAGTTTACGGGTGTAAAAATTGGTATTTAGAATCTTCATTAAAAATAAAGAAACACGTATTTTTTGTTTTTGGAAAATCCCAATAGGAGGGGTGAAAAGGGGTGAAGAAATGGTTGAATGCGTTAAATTAGGATACTTATATCTCAGAAACTGAAGATATTACAGACCTGGTGTTTGGGATCTCCTTTAAAAATAAAGAAACACGTATATTTTTGTGTTTGGAAATCCAATTAATGGGGGGGGGGCAGAAAAAAGGGTGAATTTTTAAAATGAGTGTATCTATATCTCAAAACTTTTAAACTTTATAGATGTAAAAATTGGTATTTAGAATCTCCCTTAAAAATAAAGAAACACGTATTTTTTTGTTTTCTGAAAATCCCAATAGGAAGGGAGGAAAAGAGTGGAAATATATTGAATGCCTTTAATGAGGTTACTTATATTTCAGAACCTGAAGATATTACAGAACTGAAAATTGGTATTTGGGATCTACTTTAAAAATAAAGAAACATAAATTTTTTTTCGGAAAATCCCAATAGGAGGAGTGAAACAGGGGTTGAATGCCTTTAATGAGGATAGTTAAATCTCAGAAACTGAAGATGTTACAGTCATGAAATTTTAAATTTGGAACCTCCTATAAAAATAAAGGTACGCATAAATTTTTGTTTTAGGAAAGTCCAAATAATGGGGGGTTAAAATGGGGGTGAATTTTTAAAATGAGTGTATCTATATCTCGAAACTGTAAAAGTTTGCAGACGTAGAAATTGGTATTTAGAATCTCCTTTCAACACAAAGAAACAAGTATTTTTTGTTTTCGGAAAATCCCATTATAAGGGGTGAAAAGGGGTGAAAAGTGGGTTGAATGCCTTTAATGAGGATACTTATAGCTCAGAAACTGAAGATATTACAGACCTGAAAAAAGGTATTTGGGGTCTCCTTTCAAAGTAAAGAAACATGCACTTTTTGCTCTTGTAAAATCCAAATAGAGGAGGGGCGAAAGGGGGGTGAATTTTTAAAATGAGTGTACCTATATCTCAAAACTTTCAAACTTTACAGATGTAAAGATTGATGCTTAGAATCTACTTTCATGATGAAGAAACACGTATTTCTTTTGTTTTCGGGAAATCCCAATAGGAGGGGTGAAAAGGGGTGAAAATTGTTGAATGCCCTTAATAAGGATCCTTATATCTCAGAAAATGAAGATGTTACAGACCTGAAGATCCGTATTTGGGATCTCCTTTATAAATAAAGAAACATGTCCTTTTTGTTTTTAGAAAATACAAATAGCGGGGAGTGAAAGGGGGGGTGTATTTTTAAAATTAGTGTATCAATATCTCAAAACTTCAATAGTTTGCAGATGTAAATATTGATATTTAGAATCTCCTTAAAAAATAAAAGAACTCATATTTTTTTTGTTTTCTGTAAATCCCAATTAGGGGGGGGGTGGTGAAAAGTGCGAACAAGGGGTTGAATGTCTTTAATGAGGATACTTATATCTCAGAAACTGAAGATATTACAGACCAGACAGTTAGTATATGGAATCTCCTTTAAAAATACAGAAACATTATTTTGGAAGATCTAATTAATGGGGGTTAAACAGGAGTGACAAATTGGGGTGAATTTTTAGAAAGACTATATCTACAGTATATCTCAGAAACGTAAATTTTACAGACGTAAAAACTGGTATTTGGAATCTGCTGTTAAAGCAAAGAAACAGGTATTCTCGGAAAATCCAATGATGGGTCGGGGCGGGGTGGGGGTGGGGGGTGATAAATTTAAAAATTAATTGAATTAATTGTGTGAGGATACTTACATCTAATAAAAACTAATGTTGTTACAGACGAGAAAATTGTGATTTACATCTTCTTTAAAAATAAAACGAAGCGTTTTTTTGGTGGGGGGGGGGTTAATCATCTCTTGGGGCGGGTGTGAAAAAGAGTTGAATTCGTTTCATGAGGACACATATCTCAAAAACTGAATATAATCGGTGTTTAGAAGATGTTTTACTATTAAAGAAACAAATATTTTTTGCCGGAAAATTCACTTAGAGGATGGTGGAGTGTGAAAGTAAGTGAAAAATGTGAATTATTTTTATGGGAATACATATATCTCAAAACTGAAGGTAACACACGTGAATATTGGTATTTGGGATCTCCTTTAAACATAAAGAAACACGCCTTCTTTTTTTTTCTTGGGGAGGGCGGGGGGTAAATCAACTTAACCGCGGTGGTGTGAAAACGAAGGTGTTCTTAATGTACTTATAAGGAGCCTCCGTCTCTCACGCGGCAGCGCGCTGGCCTCTCATCGCTGGATTTCGTGGTTCAAATCCCGGTATGTGAGATTTGTGCTGGACAGAACGGAGGCGGGACAGGTATTTCTCCGGGTACTCCGGTTTTCCCCGTCATCATTCATTCCAGGAACACTCTCCAATATCATTTCATTTCATTTCATTTGTCATTAATTAATCATTGCCCCGGAGGAGTGCAACAGGCTTCGGCAGCCGGCACGATTCCTATCCTCACCGCTACCTGGGGGCTTATTCATTCCATTTCTAACCCGGTTGAATGACGGGAAATCGCCTGCGGATTTTCAATATACTTATTTTGATAATAAACCGTTTATTTTTAATCTTTCCTGGGTTCGTTTTCAAGAGCCATATTTTCCTTTCGAGAACCTACTTAGATTACAGTAGATTCTCCCGGCATATAAATAAAAATTTAATCACATTTGAAATAAACGATAGGTATAAGATTGACCGTGCAATTTTTCACTTTTATAATAAGGTCAATAATACACGGAAGTATGTCATTCGTATCGCCAGAAGTCCTGCGCACTTGCCTACGGGCGACAATGGTGCTGGTCATACTGTCATCTATGACAATGGCAGCAGATGTAATTTACCGCCAAGTAGAAGTCTTCCATCTTGCTGTGGGGTCTAGAACATCAATAATAATAATAATAATAATAATCATAATAATAATAATAATAATAATAATAATAATAATAATAATAATAATAATAATAATAATAATAATAATAATCATCATAATAATAATATCGGATCTCCTCAAGGATGTGATCCACATTAAAATGCTTATATTAAAACATGGCTAAGATTTAGGGACCCAACTGACCGGGTGGAATACCTGGACCTAGCCCGAGAAGTACGAAATCGATTGCTGGAAAAACGATTGAAAAATGGGAGGAACGTTGCCGTAATCTCTCAGAAAACGAGTCAGATCGCGAATATCGGCGGGTTATATATAAAACGATAAGCATTCAATTTTAAATTTCAGTATAATACCGTAGCGAAGCACGGGTATCTTGCTAGTCTATATATATAAAGTAACTTGTCCTGACTGACTGGCTGACTGACTGACTGACTGACAGATTCATCATCGCCGAGCCAAAACTACTGGACATAATGAAATGAAATTTTGGGAACACATTCATATTAAGATGTAGGTGCTCGCTAAGAGAGGATTTCTGGATATTCCTTCGCTAAGAGGGTGGAAAGGGGTGTGAAATATTAAAATGAGTGTATCTATATCTCAAAAGTTTAAAAGTTTAAAGATGTAAAAATTGGTATTTAGAATCTTCATTAAAAATAACGAAATACGTATATTTTTTGTTTACAGAAAATCCCAATAGGAGGGGTGAAAAACAGTGAAAAATTGGTTGAATGCCTTTAATCCGGATACCGGTACTTATATCAGAAACTGAAGTAATTACAGACCTGAAAATTGGTACACTTCATCTCTTTTAAAAAGTAAAGAAACACTTTTTTTTTTTGAAAATCCAATAAATGGGAGGGGAAAAGGGGGGTGAATTATTAAAATGAGTGTATCAATATCTCAAAACATTGAAAGTTTACAGTGTATAAATTGGTATTTAGAATTTTCATTATAAATAAAGAAACACGAATTGTTTTGTTTTCGGAAAATCCCAATATAAAGGGTGGAAAATGGGTTGAATGCCTTTAATGAGGCTACTTATATTTCAGAACCTGAAGATATTACAGACCTAAAAATTGGTATTTGGGATCAATATTAAAAATAAAGAAACAGGTATTTTTTCGTTTTTGGAAAATCCAAATAATGGGGGGTGAAAAGGGGGGGTGAATTTTAAAATGAGTGTGTCTACATCTTAAAACTTTAAAAGTTTACAGATGTAAAAATTGGTATTTAGAATCTCCTTTAAAAATAAATAAACATGTATTTTTTGTTTTCGGTGAATTCTAATAGGAGGGGGTGAAAAGGGGTTGAATGCCTTTAATGAGGATACTTATATCTCAGAAACTGAAGATATTACAGACCTGAAAAGAGGTATTTGGGATCTCCTTTAAGAATAAAGAAACATGTACTTTTTGTTTTTGGAAAATCCAAATAGTGGAGGGTTGAAAGGGGGTGAATTTTTAAAACGAGTGTATCTATATCTCAAAACTTTCAAAGTTTACAGATGTAAAAATTGGTACTTAGAATCTACTTTCAAAATAAAGAAAGTCATATTCTTTTGTTTTCGTAAAATCCCAATAGGAGGGGTGAAAAGGGGTGAAAAATAGTCTAATGCCTTTAATAAGGATCCTTATTTCTCAGAAACTGAAGATGTTACAGACCTGAAAATCGGTATTAGGGACCACCTTTATAAATAAAGAAACATGCATTTTTTTGTTTTCGGAAAATCCCAATAGGAGGGGTGAAAAGTGTGAATAAGGGGTTGAATGTCTTTAATGAGGATTCTTATATCTCAGAAACTGAAGATATTACAGACCAGACAGTTAGTATATGGAATCTCCTTTAAAAATACAGAAACATTATTTTGGAAGATCTAATTAATGGGGGTTAAACAGGAGTGACAAATTGGGGTGAATTTTTAGAAAGACTATATCTACAGTATATCTCAGAAACGTAAATTTTACAGACGTAAAAACTGGTATTTGGAATCTGCTGTTAAAGCAAAGAAACAGGTATTCTCGGAAAATCCAATGATGGGTCGGGGCGGGGTGGGGGTGGGGGGTGATAAATTTAAAAATTAATTGAATTAATTGTGTGAGGATACTTACATCTAATGAAAACTAATGTTGTTACAGACGAGAAAATTGAGATTTACATCTTCTTTAAAAATAAAACGAAGCGTTTTTTTGGGGGGGGGGGGGGTTAATCATCTCTTGGGGCGAGTGTGAAAAAGAGTTGAATTCGTTTCATGAGGACACATATCTCAAAAACTGAATATAATCGGTGTTTAGAAGATGTTTTACTATTAAAGAAACAAATATTTTTTGCCGGAAAATTCACTTAGAGGATGGTGGAGTGTGAAAGTAAGTGAAAAATGTGAATTATTTTTATGGGAATACTTATATCTCAAAACTGAAGGTAACACACGTGAATATTGGTATTTGGGATCTCCTTTAAACATAAAGAAACACGCCTTCTTTTTTCTTGGGGAGGGGGGGGGGGGGTAAATCAACTTAACCGCGGTGGTGTGAAAACGAAGGTGTTCTTAATGTACTTATAAGGAGCCTCCGTCTCTCACGTGGCAGCGCGCTGGCTTCCCAACGCTGGGTTTCGTGGTTCAAATCCCGGTCACTCCATGTGAGATTTGTGCTGGACAAAGCGGAGGCGGCACAGGTTTTTCTCCGGGTACTCCGGTTTTCCCCGTCATCATACATTCCAGCAACACTCTCCAATATAATTTCATTTCATTTGTCATTCATTTAATCATTGCCCCAGTGGAGTGCGACAGGCTTCGGCAGGGCTTATTCATTCCATTCTTGACCCGGTTGAATGACTGGAAACAGGCTGTGGATTTTCAGTGTACTTATTCTGATCACAAACCGATCATTTTTAATCACTGCAGGGTTCGTTTTCAGGAGCCATCTTTTTCTTTGGAGAACCTTCTTAGATTACAGTAGATTCTTCTGGCATATAAACAAAAATTTGAACATATTTGAAATAATCGATAGATATATGATTGACCGTGCAATTGTTCACCTCTGTAACAAGGTCAATAATGCACGGAAGTATGTCATTCGTATCGCCAGAAGTCCTGCGCACTTGCCTGCGGGCGACAATGGTGCTGGTCATACTGCCATCAATGACAACGGCAGCAGATGTAATTTACCGCCAAGTAGAGGTTCAGTACCGCCAAGGCACCCAAGACGACACCACGCCGGATCTCCTCAAGAATTTGATCCACATTAAAAATGCTTATAGGAAAAGATGGCAAAGATTTAGGGACACAACTGACCGGGTGGAATACCTGGACCTATCCCGGGAAGTACGAAATCGATTGCTGGAGAAAAGATTGAAAAATGGGAGGAACGTTACCGAAATCTCTCAGAAAACGAGTCTGATCGCAAATTTTGGCGGAATCTCTCAGAAAACGAGTCAGATCGCGAATATCGGTGGGTTATATATAAAACGATAAGCATTCAATTATAAATTTCAGTATAATACCGTAGCGAAGCACGGGTATCTTGCTAGTTGTAAATAAATTTCAAAGTACTAGATCAGTGTTCAATAAGGAACAAGCAAGCACATGAACAGTTTTAACAGGGGAAAAGCTAGATGACATTTGTGCGAATCTTGAACGGTAACCGAATAAATCACTCATAAAATTAGAACAACAAGTAGGGTTTCCACATCAAACCGTACAGGTTTACACGGGCCCGTTGTTTAAAACCTGCTGATCCAGCCACAAGAGTGAGGTAATGGGAGTGGTGCCTTGCATCATTGAATGATCGTTTATTTGACCCAGAGCTAATGTTCTTTTCGGATGAGGCCTGGTTTCATCTTAATAGTCATGTGAACATCTATTGGTGTGAAGAAAATCCTAAGGGTGTTTATGAAGTCCCTCATTATTAATTATGACACTTTCATATAGGACTGCATGCAGGCTTGAAGCAGGGAGGTCGCGAGCGACGTAAAGTTGGGCTGAGGCAGCTGCTCCAGCGCAGAGTACAAACATCGTGCACTCGGTCTGGGTTTATAAAGTTTCACTTTCCACAATATAAGAGACGTTGCTCTGTTGAACTATGACACGAGTCCTCACACGCATCACGTTCGACTGACTGCAGCAAACTAGCTTGGTTCAGCACCGTCTGCTCAACGCTATGTGACACTTCTCGAGATGTCTCTCTATTCACATGTGCATGCACGCAGTGTTACTACACGCTGCTATTGCGATGTCGGTCCATTCACCGTACGTTTTTGAGACACACCTTGTACTTTACATAATACATGATATTCACATATTTTTTCTCCTCTACTACATTTCCTACTCTCTGGTGGGGACACGGGTGCGATCTATTTCATACAGTGGGCTTGGCTCAGTTTTTACGGTTGGATGCCCCTACTGACTCCAACCATTTGTGGAGCAAGAGATTAATCTATCACGTGTTTATGTGATGGTTAGTAGAGTGGTGCGTTGTGTACAAAATAAAGATGTGTGTGTTAAGACGAACAGAGACACCTAATCCCTGAATCAGAGGAATCAACTAGACGCGGCTAAAATACTCAGATAGGTCGGGATTCGAATCCGAGACCCTTTGGACTAAAGGCTACTAAACTGATCAGCTAATGAGCCGTAGATAATAATAATAATAATAATAATAATAATAATAATAATAATAATAATCATCATCATAATCATCATCATCATCATCATCTGTTTACCCTCCAGGTTCGGTTTTTCCCTCGGACTCAGCGAGGGATCCCACTTCTATCGCCTCAAGAGCAGTGTCCTGGAGCTTCAGACTCTTGGTCATGGGATACAAATGGGGAGAATGACCAGTACCTCGCCCAGGCGGCCTCACCTGCTATGCTGAACAGGGGCCTTGTGGAGGGATGAGAAGATCGGATGGGATAGGCAAGGAAGAGGGAAGGAAGCGGCCGTGGCCTTAAGTTAGGTACCATCCCGGCATTCGCCTGGAGGAGAAGTGGGAAACCACGGAAAACCACTTCGAGGATGGCTGAGGTGGGAATCGAACCCACCTCTACTCAGTTGACCTCCCGAGGCTGAGTGGACCCCGTTCCAGCCCTCGTACCAATTTTCAAATTTCGTGGCAGGGCCGGGAATCGAACCCGGGCCTCCGGGGGTGGCAGCTAATCACGCTAACCACTACACCACAGAGGCGGACAATAATAATAATAATAATAATAATAATAATAATAATAATAATAATAATAATAATAATAATAATAATGTCGGGTTGAGTGGCTCATTCGTTTGAGGAGCTGGCCTTCTGACGTCAACTTGGCATGTTCGATCCTGGCTCAGCCCGGTAGTATTTGAAGGTGCTCATGTACGTCATCCTCGTGCCAGTACGTTTACTGGCACGTAAAGAACTCCTAAACAATTCCATTACTATTATTAATCGGTGTTTTTTCTGCCGGAACGCAACAGCACGCAGTTGATTTAATATACTTACGTAACACAGTTGTCACTACCATTGATGCAGATAGGAAATTGAATAAAATATTACCTTGATTGACAGATCTCACTAATTTTCCACTTGGCTACGACGCACCAGTCCTTACACACAGCAGTTCCCTGCAGTTAGGTTCGAACACAATTTTTTTTTTCTAGGGGCTTTACGTCGCACCGACACAGATAGGTCTTATGGCGACGATGGTATAGGAAAGGCCTAGGAGTTGGAAGGAATCGGCCGTGGCCTTAATTAAGGTACAGCCCCAGCATTTACCTGGTGTGAAAATGGGAAACCACGGAAAGCCATCTTCAGGGATGCCGATAGTGGGATTCGAACCTACTATCTCCCGGATGCAAGCTCACAGCCGCACGCCTCTACGCGCACGGCCAACTCGCCCGGTCACAAAATGTTTGACTATCATAACGCACAACTCAACAACAATCACTATTCAACGACATCTCTTATCTCCAACAATACTCTACTCCAACACTCCAAAAATACTCTCTAAACACTACTGCTGTTCTCGGCGAGTATATTAATATATATTTGCTGATGAATTTCTAGTCTGTCGGCAGCCCTGAAGATGGTTTTCCGTGGTTCCCATTTTCACACCAGGCAAATGCCGGGGCTGTACCTTAATTAAGGCCACGGCCGCTTCCTTCCACTTCCTAGGCCTTTCCTATCCCATCGTCGCCATAAGACATATCTGTGTCGGTGCGACGTAAAGCAAATACGAAAAAAAAAAAGATTTCTAGTACCTTCGGGTTGCATCCACCGGGCGAGTTGGCCGTGCGGTTAGGAGCGCGTAGCTGTGAGCTCGCATCCAGGAGATAGTGCGTTCCACTATCGGCAGCCCTGAAGATGGTTTTCCGTGGTTTCCCATTTTCACACCAGGCAAATGCTGGGGCTGTACCTTAATTAAGGCCACGGACGCTTCCTTCCAACTCCTAGGCCTTTCCTATCCCATCGTCGCCATAAGACCTATCTGTGTCGGTGCGACGTTAAGCCCCTAGCAAAAAAAAAGATAGTGCGTTCGAACCCCACTCTCGATAGCCCTAAAGATGGTTTTCCGTGGTTTCCCATTTTCACACCAGGCAAATGTACCTTAATTAAGGCCACGGCTGCTTCCTTCCCATTCCTAGGCCTTTCCTGTCCCATCGTCGTCATAAGACCTATCTGTGTCGGTGCGACGTAAAGCAAATAGCGGGCAGCGTCCGGAATACGAACGTTCTAGTTTCGCCTTCTAGAAAATCCACGGAGACACCAACAGAAAAGAACAATACAAGCAGAGGCGACCACATGCCCCCAGACTTGTTGGGAGGTACCATGCCTGATTCAGTCATTCCGTCCAGGAATTACTTGAGGGGTCTACCAGAAGTCCGGTAGTTGCATGAGCACGTACCAATGTGTTTTTATTCTGGTAGACGCTGAGTACCTGTAAGTAACCACAGTATCATAAAGTTTCACTTAACACAATATTGTTAATAACATACACATATGGAATTCGATATAGCAAAGCCAACTCCATACAGACCCATAGAAGGGTGGAAGGTAAAAGCTTCTACTAACCATATCCTCGGCACTAAATCGAGTAGAGTGGTTAGTTCTTTGCCCGGCCGCCTACGTTCCCACAACCCAGGAATTAGAGTGGTACTCATTTTTGGTGTAGGCTGAGTGAACATCAGGGCCACGTGCATCGCCAGACCTGGAAATCTTAAATATTTTGAATCCACGAAGTGGAACCGAATCCAGGTCCTTACATCTTTCCGGGTGAATTAACCTAGCACGCCTTTACCGTCTCAGCCAGTCAGCCCCTATGAAATTCTATATAGAATTAAATAAATAATATATACCTACAAGACTAAAGGTAAATTATCATCATAACCCGCGAAAGGAAGATGTTCTCCAGGCAGGTGGGTACAGACAGTGGAGTATAATCAATCAGAATTAAAATCGTAATTGAACATGCAGGGAATCGATAATCGATACCGGAGCCGCTGAATAAGAAACAAAGATAGGGCTGAAAAAATTAATCCAGATATTGAAATCATTTTATACAATTGTATCAGTTCTTCCACTGAATTCATTTCAGTAAGTGTCGCAAAAAATTGTCAATCAAACAAAGAAAAAGAATCACAAACATTTCAGGGGTGCATAATTAATTCTTTCAGGTTCAGATTCATAAATATGGGACAAGGCAAAGAAAGAACAGAATATCACGTGCATACAGTTTCAGTTCTATTATATTTATAGTAGGCCTACATGAGGAAAGGGGCTGCCTGTCCGAGGCGGTAAAGGCGTGCTCGGTTCGCCCGGAAGGACGTGGGTTCGAATCGCCTTCAGGAAGTCGTAAATTTTAAGAAACGAGATTTCCACTTCCTGAGGTGCATATGGCCCTGAGGTTGACTCAGCCTACATACAAATGAGTACCAGGTTGATTCCTGGGGGCAAAGGCGGCCGGGCGTAGAGCTAAGCACTCTACCCCCATCACGTGCCGTGGTTAACAATGGTGGAAGCCTTTACCTTCCACTCCTCCAAGGGCCTCCATTGCCTGTACGGAGGTAACTTTGCTTTGCTACATGAGGAAAGTGTACCTATATAATGGTAATTTGAAACTGTAGGTTTAGGAACTGCAATCTCCCTTAAACCCTGATTCCCTCACGATCGTAACTAGTATGACATATGGTATCGTATTGGGAAACATATTAAATGAAGTCGAGATTAAAGACAACTTGTTGCTGAAGATTTCGTTCTCTTTTCTTGATTCAATTTAGGGCCATGAGCCAGCCGGATCACCAGCACTATGTACTTAGCGAGAATAAAATCTCCGTGATAACTTCTGTGATCATCGCGTCTGTGTTACTCTGTGTGTTTGTATACCGGTATGCTGCAATTTGCTTTAGGCCCTAAGTTGAACCGATACAGATAGTTCTTATGGCACAGATGCAATAGAAAAAGGCTAGGAGTGGGAAGGAAGTGGCCGTGACCTTAATTAAGGTACAGGCCCAGCATTTGCCTGGTGTGAAAATGAGAAACCATGGAAAACCATCTTCAGGGCTGCCGACAGTGGGGTTCGAACCCACTATCTCTCGAATGCAAGCTGATAGATTCAGACACTTTCTCGGTATCCGGTTGCATGGATAAATGGTTAGCGTGCTGGCCTTTGGTCCCAGGGGCCCGGGTTCGATTCCCGCCAGGGTCGGGAATTTTAACCATCATTGGTTAATTTCCCTGGCACGGGGCTGGGTGTATGTGTTATCTTCATCATCATTTCATCCTCATCATGACGCGCAGGTCACCTAGGGACGTCAAATCAAAAGACCTGCACCTGGCGAGCCGAACCCGTTCTGGGATTTCCCGGCACTAAAAGCCATACGCCATTTCATTATTATTTTTTTTACTTGCTCGGTGGAAGGAAATGCCAAGTTCTACATATTAGTTATCATTCACTAGCAGTTGAGTGTCAACATTTTCATCTATTATGTCTATTTGTTACCTCTGATTAAATATCCTCAATCCACAATTCAATTCGTGGAATTCAATCTTCGTGGAGCGAACTCACGCCTATTAAGTGGGAAGATACTGAGCTAACCTCTATACTACGCTGATCTCTGAAATTTCGATACGCGGAAAGGCAACAGATCATTTCTGATGTTCACGCTTACATCTTGAGACTTTATAATTTGACAGTCCGTAACGCGCAATCGGTTTGATGTTTGTTTTGCTGTATTATACAGACCTATTATTATTGCTATTACACCAGTTCAGGAGATCAATCAGGATCTATATATAGCATGCAAATAGACTTTCCGTATGGTGTATTGACGTCAGGACATTTATTAGAAATGGTATATTTCCGAGCTGTCTTGACGGCTGTGGCGTGTGCAGTAACCTTGCGACTAGATGACGGATCATGACGAATTGTGACGCACACAGTTCCGCTCTATGTTACTGTTCTGCACAATCCGTGGTAGCTAAGCTTTTTCAAATGAAGGTAATTAATTAACTTCATGCCAGTAGTTTGTACACGTCCGTCAGTTAACTCTTTTGATAACTACACGAACATATCGAAATAGTCCGGTAATGAACTACCAAAATCGTTGTAGTCTTCTATTTAGGACTCATTGGCGCCAAGCATTGAAAAAATTCACTGAAAAATTACATTAAAACTCATAATGGTTCAGTATCCAATTGACCTCATTATAATGCATTCAAGGCCACTCACTGACCTCAGTGGCACAGCCAATCAACCGCCGTCCTTGTGTTCCCAAGATAGCGAATTGAAGGGATATTAAAAAAAAATATTAATATTTCAAATGAGAGTTATTTGTTTTGATGGTCGTGCACATGTCAAAGATATATTGGGTACTACACAGGCTAAAAGGCCAACTGGTACTCCGAAACCTACCCTGGCAGCTGTCCAAGACGATGCAGTACCGATTGAGCTACGATATACTTGGAATATCTACATTTTTGACTAATTTTTATAGGTTTAAAAAATTGCCATCACATTTACAGTTTGCCACTGTAGGCTATTCTAATTGAACTAATGCCATGTGCAACAAATGCGGCACAAAATAATAATAATAATAATAATAATAATAATAATAATAACAATTTCGTGTTGCTATTTCTAGCCGAGTGCAGCCCTTGTAAGGCAGACCCTCCGATGAGGGTGGGCGGCATCTGCCATGTGTAGGTAACTGCGTGTTATTGTGGTGGAGAATAGTTTTGTGTGTGGTGTGTGAGTTGCAGGGATGTTGGGGACAGCACAAACACCCAGCCCCCGGGTCATTGGAAATAACCAATGAAGGTTAAAATCCCCGACCCGGCCGGGAATCGAACCCGGGACCCTGTGAACCGAAGGCCAGTACGCTGACCATTCAGCCAACGAGTCGGGCAATAATAATAATAATAATAATAATAATAATAATAATAATAATAATAATAATAATAATACCGGACTGAATAGATCAGACGGTAGAGCGCGGTCTTTCTGAGCCCTCCTTCGCAGGTTCGTTCCTGGCACAATCCAGTGGTATTTGAAGGTGTCCAGATGCTTCAGCCTCGTGTCGGTAGATTTACTGGCACGATAAGGAACACTTGCGAGAAAAAATCCGTCACCCCGGCGTCTCCGAAAACCGTAAAAGTAGTCAGTGTGGCATTAAATCGATAATAATAATAATAATAATAATAATAATAATAATAATAATAATAATAATAATAATAACCGAGCTCGATAGCTGCAGTCGCTTAAGTGCGGCCAGTATCCAGTATTCGGGAGATTGTGGGTTCGAGCCCCACTGTCGGCAGCCCTGAAGATGGTTTTCCGTGGTTTCCCCATTTTCACACCAGGCAAATGCTGGGGCTGTACCTTAATTAAGGCGACGGTCGCTTCCTTCCCAGTCCTAGCCCTTTCCTGTCCCATCGTCGCCATAAGACGTATCTGTGTCGGTGCGACGTAAAGCCAATAGCAAAAAATAAATAAAATAATAATAATAATAATAATAATAATAATAATAATAATAATAATAATAATAATAATAATAGAATCTATGGGGAAACGAAGATTGAAATTTTATGGACATCTGTTTAGAGTAGTTGAAATGTGGTTTACAAAATACATTTTTAATCATTTTTAATTGGCTTTACGTCGCAGGAGTGGGAAGGAAGCGGCCGAGGCCAGACAAATCGTGGTTCCAATGTACCTGAGCAACACTCCTGCTGTCTTTGCGGTCTAGTTGTCATTGAAACTCTCAGATGAGTCTCTGTACGATCGACCGCGTCTACGCGAACATCCCCAAGCAGCCATAGCAGTACATTGACATGAATATTAAATTTTATATGGCGACGGCAGCTAATTAAGTGCATAACAAAGCTTCCAGCCACAGCTCGTAGAAACATTAGCAATGATAACAGCTGCAGCACGGTGTGCGGTAGAGGGGCTTGGAACTATTCGAAGAAAGTAAGGAAAATGGAACATCTATTAAACGAAATTCTTGGATCTCAGTAACACATAGAGCATACAACATATTAACAAAGTGAAACTCGTGGTCTTTAAAATACGGCGTATCCCGGGAGGAACGGTCAATATTAAGCGAAATCACAGGAACGATCATTTGAAGCAAACCACTTCATATGAAGATATGCCGTATTCCCAATGGCTTCCGAGATAAAACTCATGTAATGTGCATTTGTTTTTGGGCTAGCGGCGCGCACGTATGTGTATTAACCACCCAACCTTCTTGACGTTTTGAAATGTGTACAAGTTTTCCGCATATAATTTTCGCCATACACGTGTTCGTGGGACATTGATACGTGCAGAAAGTCGCCGTGTGCAGGTTGTTGAAATACACGTTCCGACGAAAAATGGGAACATGGAAGAATACCTGTTTCACGCAATTTGTTGAAAACTCTGGTAAACACTCGAGGATCAGGAAGTCGATGTGTCGGAAAGCTTCGACGGTATTCCTCGACAGCAACAGGAGCACTATCCTTGCAGAAGCCGTAAGCATACACTTCATATTCCTCATTAGTGTAGATGTGTGGCATTTCAGCCAAAGCGTGTACAGACGTGCACATTAATGGTGTCCCGACATAAACAATCAACACTGCCCCACCCCAGTACTGAAGAGAAGGGGAGAGAGTGAAGGGGTAGTGTTGAAGTACAATCCTGTACAAAACATGGGGGAAGGGAGTGAAGGGGTAGTGTCGAAGGCACAATGACTCACCTTCTCGCTTAACGCATTGCTGCATGGACTGCATGTAGACAGCCCGCTACAAGAATTCGTTGTGAGCGAAATGGGCACAGTGGCGGATGTATTGAAGTACAGCATTAGGTTACCTACTCGTCCGGCCCCGCGGTGTACGGGGCGACGCGTCCGGCCGCCCCGGGTTCGATTCCCGGCCGGGTCAGTGGGTTTTAATTGTAAATGACTGGGGACTGCGTGTTTGTGTCGTCCTTAACATTCCTCACATTCAACTCTTCCCCAACTCCAATTACATGCAGGTTCATATATTGTGACCCGAACAAATAGCATTTTAACATAAAAAATTAAAAAGTAGCCTACTCTGTTAATTACAGTATTAAGAGGTAAAAGAGGTTTTTAACCGAAAAGTATTTTATACTAGTTAGGTATATTTTGTAGCTGCGTTATATCGGGTCTACCAATCCTTCTTCACCTCGTTCTTGCCATATTTCCACCCATCTCCAAACTGTCTTAAGACTGCATGGAATTGTTTGTGCTATTGCTTGGGACCATATGAGCCTCCCACATGCCAATAATACGGCCTCGATTCACCTGTGATAGGATAGGAGCCATCTTATTACAATGTTACAGTATAACGCCGGAATACACACACTGTGTATTCAGCACTACCTGTTCACTCCCTTCCCCTCCTTTTCAGTACTGGAGTGGACTTCAACACTATCCCTTTACTCTCTCCCCTCCTTTTCAGTATTGGAGTGGGGCGGTGTTGATTGTTTATGTCGGGACACCATTAATGTGCGTGCGTTTACAAACACCGTTAGCCGGTGCTTCAGTCTGAGACACTCTCAGTCCCTCGCATTACTTCATTCACAACACACCATGGACAACTGCGTCCGGCTATGTGGATAAATGGTTAGTTTTCTGGCCTTTCGTCCACATGGTTCCGGGTTCCAACGTTCCCGGCCGGGTTGTAGATTTCAACCTTAAATGGTTAATTCCCTTGGCTCGGGGACGGGATTTTTGTGTAGTCCCCAACATCACTGCAACTCACACACCACATATAACACTATCCTCCACCAAAATAACACGCATTTACCTATACATTGTAACTGTTCCCTCTCGTCAAAACACTTGGGGAGATGAGAGTTATTATCTTGGGACACATGCATATCAAATAAACTATTTGTGGCTTGCCCGCAAATTGCCACGTAAATAGAAACAATTAACATTCCATGGTTTCCCATTTCTCTATGTGATGTTTGGGCGCCAGGATTACAGTTTTAAACAAAACTGTAAACCAAAATTTATATTTTCTAGCATAGAGACATACTTAAATCACAGCGGTAAGATTTTAAATAATTAACCATTAAATATCGCTTAAGAAAGAATATTAACGCAATATAAAATACAAATGAATTTATTATACAAAAAAATGAGATGAATCGGAAAAGTTTCCTTAAAGCGTGGAGGAATTTAAAATTTACTGAATTTACCATTGCTTGCTTTATCTAATTGAAGCTCACCAATTGCAGCTTCCGTTGAAGTCATCTGGTTTCCGTGGTTACTCGTTCACTTCTTCTCGATGTAGAATTTGCTGCATGGGCATCCTTCCTTCCTTCTCTGATATGGTACGGGTTATCTGGACTAGCACTCCCTACTTGCCTAGTCTTTAAATTAGACATTGGCCCTATACTCGTAAAAACTGATCAGCGTTGATCGTGAGAGGGGAACATTCAGAGATATGAAATTTTCAATATTAGTAGAAATCTCAATCCAACTGAGCTATACTATTTATACGGTACCGACTTGTACCAAAATTCCATGGACTTGAACTAAACATAGTTCTTCGTCCAGAATATTTACTGAAAATAACACAAGCCGTAAGCTTGATTCGTCTCACGCAGATCCGATAACATTACCGCACCTAAGTACTGTATCGAAGCGACAACACATTGTACAAAAATAACTATGTCGCGGAGCGACCACACACTGTTTCAAAAATCAAATCACGTCGTTCAAAGTAGATGTTCACAGTAGAAGTAGTAGTGATGGAGTCTCCATAGTTAGGTTGTAAGGTTGTAAGGTCGTAAGGTCGTAAGGTCCCTTTCTCGTGTTGAGAATCAGTATATATCCGGGCTCACCCCCACTCTTGATAACAGTTCAATCTCAAAACTCATATACAACGAAGTATCTGATTCGATAGATCGAAGCATCAACTCCCCTTCCCTTCTTCCTCGACAAGTCCAGAAGGCGTGGCGATGATATAGCTGACCAGCTTGCAAGCCTCGAGTGCGGGTCGCTGTTTACTAGCCTTGGTCATAAAATAAACCCATGACTCACGCAAAATCCCAAGCTTCAAGAATAACCCTCCGTATACACAAACATGAGATGAAATGAAAACAACTATGTCTCAACATATTGACCGTATTTACAACATAATGAATTCTTATCCTACATAATATAATAATTTAAATAATAAAACGATGTTATCATATAAACAATATGATTTCAAAATGCCTTGATTGCAAATGATTGACGTTGAATAAATATGTTTTTACAAATACTTCCCGATGGCGGATAAACTTGATATCAAATGATATCGCGTAAAATGATATTATATTAAATTAGTAGGGCTGGAGAAGCCTGGACGGTTACAACATGGCAGATTCCGTCCACCCTTGCAAGAACTGCCGCCGGCTAGAAATAGCCACACGAAATTGAATTATTAAATGGACAACTGTACGTTCAACGGGATAGTTTGTTGGCAAAGAGCTTGAAAACAACGAAATCTAGTGAGATAGAATACAACGTCAAACAGATTGGGTGGGTAAGGCGTATGCGTGCGGGCCACTAGCCCAAAAGCAAATGTAGCCTACATTAAATGTGTTCTTAAGCGGAAACATTTCGGAATAGGGCATATGTCGACATGAAATTTTTTGCTTCAAATGATCGTACTACCATATCCCTGATTATTGACCATTCTTCCTGGGACACTCTGTATATTTCTTCAAGAGATAGCAAATGCGCGGTCTTACACGCACAATAACGTATCCTTTAAGTTTTTGCATTAGCATAAGTCGCATTCCATAGACTGAGCATTCTTCATGGCAGCATTGTTTACACCACTACACTGCATGCAGCCCTCCTGTAATGCCCTTAACAGATAAAGTTGATGCCACTCTAACATCGTCTAAACGAATTCTTTTCTTCTTTGTTTGTTTTTGCTTGATATTTCCTCGTTGCTGGAAAAACGTTCTTGTACGGAAAGGAAGATGAATGTTCATACTTCTTAGCAGTTCTTTTCCGTTTCCTTGACTCCACTGCATTTAAAAGCATAGCAGGTGAACCAATTATGTGGTTGTTCATCAAACTCTTCTCCACTTGCAGTGCACGTTGAATGGTGAAAGTCTCCACCTTCAGCTTGATTCTCTTCCTACCTGAGTCAATCTGCCACTTACGAAGGTGAAAAAATCATTCGTAATCTCACAGGCGTCTATGTAGTTTCAAACGTTGCTCTGTGGTTGGAAGAAGTCTGTACTTAGATAAATGATAAAAATTGTATTCCTGAGGTTATGTAATATCGCTATGAATATCAGCATGTGTGAACAAGAATACAGGATGGTCGGGAACAACGTGAATCGTTGGTCATACTGATAAGTAATTTGAAAAAAATAAATCGAAATATCGCGCCGTTGTAATTTTATCAGCTGCTGAAGTTAGCCTATCAGATCGCTTCGCGGGCGATTTCAGATGGTCTTTCCACGGCGGTGTTGCTAAATCTGCATGTGGATTATGACCGGCTGGTTTCTGTTTTGTTTTTTTCGTTTTTACACCTGACTGACACACATAAGTATTCTGGCGACAGTTGGATAGGAAAGGGCTAGGAGTACCTTAATTAAGGTACAGCCCATGCATTTGCCTGCTGTGAAATGGGTAACCACGGAAAACAGTCTTCAAGGCTGCCGACAGTGGGGTTCGAACCCACTATCTCCCGGATGCAGGCTCACAACAGCGCGACCCTAACCTGACGACCAACTCGCCCGGTATGACCGGCTTGAGAGTGCCAATAGAAGGAAGAATCTTTCCCAGGGGAGGGACTTAAACAAGGTAGGTTCGGTCCATAGCAAGCACGCTACAGTAGCATTGGCTGAAGCCCACGGTGTGTTAGTGTTTGATGCTCAATTTCAGGCATGGTTCTCAAGCCCGACCAATCCACGTGCAGATTTAGCAACACCGCCTTGTAAAGCCCAATTGAATTTGCCCGCGAAGCGATTGGATTGGCTAACATCAGCAGGTGATGAAATTACAACGGCGTGAGACACTGAAGTAATTTTTTTCAAATCAGTAATCAGTATTACCAACGTTATAACGCTCATATACTCGGTTCACGTTGTTTTCGACCAGCCTGATCTTAGAATGATATCAAAGCTTACCTCACTCTTATTCAGATTTGTATCCAGATGTATGGAATATGATTTCCATCTTAGATGTGTGTTTTTTTTTTTTTTTGCTAGGGGCTTTACGTCGCACCGACACAGATAGGTCTTGTGGCGACGATGGGTATAGGAAAGGCCTAGGAGTTGGAAGGAAGCGGCCGTGGCCTTAATTAAGGTACAGCTCCAGCATTTGCCTGGTATGAAAATGGGAAACCACGGAAAACCATCTTCAGGGCTGCCGATAGTGGGATTCGAACCTACTATCTCCCGGATGCAAGCTCACAGCCGCGCGCCTCTACGCGCACGGCCAACTCGCCCGGTCATCTTAGATGTTCACACCGATGAATAGTGCCTTGCAATCATTATCAGTGATTAGAACGGCGGCAAACAGCCGTATTTCCAGCAATCAAAAATGCCACTGTGCGGTTTTAGAAGCTGCTCGAAATGAGGTGGCTTTGTCTTAACACGAATCTCAGCCGGGATCGAACCCACCGTCTTGGGCTCAAGAGAATCAGCACTCTACCGTCTGAACCACTCATCCTTGCAAACTGATAATACTACTACTAGTAATAATTTGGAACTTAGATTTTTTTGCTAGTGTTTTAAGTCGCACCGACTCAGATAGGTCTTATGGCGACGATGGGATAGGAAAGGTCAAGAACTTGGAAGGAAGCGACCGTAGCGTTAATTAAGGTACAGCCCCAGCATTTGCCTCGTGTGAAAATTGGAAACCACGGAAAAACATCTCCAGGGCTGCCGACAGTGGGATTCGAACCCACTATCTCCCGGATGAAAGCTCAGAGCCGCACGCCTCCAACCGCAAGGCCAACTCGCCCGGTGAACTTAGAAATGCACTGAATGTATGGTTAGGGAGGAAACCTAAAGGAAACCTAATTTCAACAGACCAGGCGAGTTGGCCGTGCGGTCAGGGGCGCGAAGCTCTGAGCTTGCATCCGGGAGATAGTGGGTTCCAATCTCAATGTCGGGAGAACTGAAGATGGTTTTCCACGGTTTCCCATTTTCACACCAGGCTGTACCTTAATTAAGGCCACGCCCACTTCCAACTCCTAGGCCTTTTATATCCCATCGTCGCCATAAGACCTATCTGTGTCGCTGCAACGTAAAGCCACTAGCAAAAAAAATAAATAAATTAAACAGAAAATACAAAATGAGAGTAGATGGAATGTAATTAGTTATTAAACCTTGTATTCTGCCTATGAATGGAGTACAATGAGAGGAATCAAATCATGGAAGCTTACTCAGTTCACAATAGTGCCTCATAGTGTGTTACAAGGAGGTGAGTTCAAAGACAAAATTATCCTTTCATAACGCCCCTTTTAAGTCGACTTTGTTGAATAGGATCGAAAGCTGAATAAATTCTTAGTATGTTTTTGAGACATTGAAGGCAACAGACACGAATATTTTTCGTTTCAGCCTGGTGGTGTCATTGGCAGCAGAGTATTCATAACGAAGAAAAGAGGAATGAATACCCTGGACAGAGCTGTCAGAATGAAGAATTGAATGTCAGCAAGCTACCTGGAAGACGTACTTGCTCAGGCATCGGGAGTATGAGAAGGGAGATTTAGGGGACCATTTTTAGATGATCGGTGTTGTAACTGAAAAGTGTTTTGATTTTTTTTTTCGTAGTGAAATAAGTATGCCTCTACAGCACGTATGTCGTTTAGATGGTCCGACACACCCTGATTTCTTAATAAATGAAGCAGCATGCTCATTAAACAAAGTCAGTGCTCTATTATTTCCAATGCAGATACAGTGTACCATTCTAACTTAATACATGAAAATTATTCTATTTCAAGCATAGTGATCTTGAACTTTCGGTAAGAACTGTACAGTAGTTTAACTCATTAAGAGCTAGCGTCCTATTCTGAGGACAGTACTTTAATCTTACTTTTCTTAAATATCTCAAAGGTATTCTTTTCTGAATATTTTACGGAATCGTATTAACAGAACTACGTTTGGTGTTTGTTAGGAACAAGAAATGTGTGCATTTAACAAGAATGTTCGTCAGTTTATCCGAAGGATTTTTAGGGTCACTAGAGCTACTCTGATTCATTTTAGGTATTGGCGGGATGCTTTTCCTGATACTTCGTGATTATTGGCGTAGGTTCCAATCCCAGATTGACAGGGATTCGAAACATGGCCGTCCGGGTGGAAAGCCTGCAATCACAGTCCCTCGATGTTAGGAAAATAAGCTGGGAATTTGGAATTTATTCATTGCCCATTGATCTAGACGTACGTTGTTTAATAATATCTAACTATAACTTCCGTACTTCTGCAGTACAAATTCAGTAATCATTTAAAATGTACCCTTTCTTCATATCTTCATTAGCACTATAAACTAACCAACTTGTGCCTCAAAATAGACAGTATTGTGGCGGGTTTTTACGTGCTAATTTTAATTTGTCATCCCCTCTTGGATTCCACCCCCACCCCGTGGAGAACTATATTCCTTTTATTTCTCCACAGATTTAGCAAATTGTTTAATTTTGTAAGTACCGAGCGCCATGCGGTCGGGGCCTCATAGCTGTGAGTTTGCATTCGGGAGATGGTAGGTTCGAATCCCATCGTCGGCAGCCCGGTAGTTGGTTTTCCGTAGTTTCCCAAATTCACACCCTTCCCCTTTCTTGCGTTCGATGGGTTAGTGCAACATTAAACTACTAGCAAAAATAAAAATAATAACATTTTGTAAGTAGGTTTAATAAAAATGGACCGGGCGAGTTGGCAGTGCGGTTAGAGGCGCGTGGCTGTGAGCTTGCATCCGGGAGATAGTGGGTTCGAATCCCACTGTCGGCAGCCCTGAGGATGGTTTTCCGTGGTTTCCCATTTTCACACCAGGCAAATGCTGGGGCTGTAACTTAATTAAGGCCACGGCCGCTTCCTTCCAACTCCTAGGCCTTTCCTATCCCATCGTCGCCATAAGACCTATCTGTGTCGGTGCGACGTAAAACCAATAGCAAAAAAAAAAAAGAAAAAAATGGTGTGAAATGAGAATGTACAGCCTTTTTCCAGTCATTCCACCGGGTCAGGAATTGAATGAATGAATAAAGCCCCTATCTAGCGGTGAGGATAGGAATTGTGCCAGCTGCCGAAGCCTGTCGCACTCCTCTAGGGCAATGATTAATGACTGGCAGATGCAATTATATTGGAGAGTGTTGCTGGAATGAAGGATGAAAGGGAAAACCGGAGTATCCGGAGAAAAATCTGTCTTGCCTCCGCTTTGTTCGGCACAAGTCTCACATTCAGTGATCGGAATTTGAACCACGGTACCCAGCAATGAGAGGCCGGAGCGCTGCCACCTGAGCCACGGAGGCTCTTAATGAACTACACTGATGAAAATTATTTTACGTACCGATAACAAATTAAACGTGTCACTGCAATAAATAAATTACAAACTGTAATAAAAATGTTATTGGTTTCACGTTCCACAATCTACTTTTAAGGTTTTAGGAGACAGCGAGGTGCCAGAGTTATGTACCGCAGGAGTTCTTTTACATGCCGGTGTGTCTACTGATACGGGACTGACACATTTGAGCATCTTCAAAATACCACCAGACTGCGAGCGAATCGTGCGGATAGGGGCACGCAGCTGTGAGCTTGCATCCGGGAGATAGTGGGTTCGAACCCCACTGTTGGCAGCCCTGAAGATGGTTTTCCGTGGTTTCCAATTTTCACACAAAGCAAATGCTGGGATTGTTCCTTAAATAAGGCCAGAGCTGCTTCCATTGCACTCCAGGCCTTTCCTATCCCATCGTCGCCATAAGACCCGTATGTGTCCTTGCGACGTAAAAAAATACAAATAGACTGAGCCAGGATCGAATCTGCTAACTATGGCTGAGAATGGCAGCGCCGTAACCGCCTGAGTCACTCAGCCCGGTAACAAATTTTCCATGTTTTCTTAAAAATAATGAAGGAAAAACCAAATATATATTTTTATGTCAGCCACTGTGCACTGGTTTTCGGAGGATGGGTAACATTCAAATTATGATAGGCTTGATAACCAAGAAGGTGCGCTGTTGAATAGCACTGCAGTATTGCCAACTCAAAGGGTCCTCGGCCTGCCTAGCACCCACCAGCAGGGCGATGTGCAGTTACTAGCTATGTGTAGATACAAGTGACAACTCCCGTGATATATTTCATCAACTACAGGAGGCTTATTCTTGAATGCATTTTTTTTTTATTTACGCAGCAGATCACACCATTCCACCTCTTAAGCTCTGTTTCTCCCTTGCATATTTTGGTCAGTTTTTGCGTCATTGGCGAGGGCCAATCTCACCACCTCCTCAGTACGGCCCTGACTAAACAAAGGGGTATCGTGTTTTACAATCCACTAAATTAATTGAACTACTATTTAGATCTAACTGCAAGTTCATTCGCGTTTGAGTTTTCCACTCTACACATTCTGCCGCAAAGGGGAGCACTGAGGAATCAACAGGCAGCATTGACTAAGAAAAAGGATAACTGACTGCTTTAGAAATACAAACCAGTTCGAAGTTTATGAAGAAGTCAACTGAAGGTTCCATTAAACGAGCGGGTAGTGCAGTCATTGACAGGAAATCCAACAAAGGCGTCATTATCGATCGAACAGTCAGACTGCCGAGATATGAAAAGTAGTCCAAAGAGGTTGATGCAGAAAAGAAAAGGCACCATGAGCCTTGTTTTCGTGACTTGGAACAGAAGTATAAAATTATTAACTTCGAAGCTATTGTTATGTTGTTTAGTGCGCACGGAACAATCACAAATTTATCGGTGAAAATAAAAAAAATCCTAATCCGTACTAATGTTCTGCAGTACACGAACTGTCAACTGAGATTTTGAGATAATCACTCCAAATAGTAGGAAATCATATGTATAACTTCGAATTTATTTGAATAAATAGAATCCATCATGGGGGAGAGGGATAGCTGCCAGAAAATTTAAAAAAATGTTCAATATTTTTAAAAATTCCAATGAAAATTAATTATGTGTATGTATTGGCTTATTGTCTTATTGAAACTTTTTTTGTTTGCCTAGTATTAGGGCACGTATCTTAGTGGATTTTCTCTCCCTCTTTCACAATCGTAAAACACACTCACTCGGGGGATCACATCGCCCACGGCGTGTCGAATTCTATTCTTCACACGGCTTCTCACATCTCAGTACCGTTCCAAAACAATTCGCGACTAGCAAGCTTCGATAAACTCCACGTAGATATCTGTCAGACTAACTCCCTATGAACGACTCGTCACAGACTTGTAGTAGCCTTGTTCGCACTTCCTGATCATTCTGGGCGCCTGTCCATTGTTAATCGGCTTCTACTTTCTTCTAGGAACTTTTTGTATAGCGTGCCTCAACAATTCGCCGGAGCTACCGTCCACGTTGTAACCGCTGCGACATAATTTTTATCTCTCGCTGGCATCATTACAGACCACCCCGCGCTTTCCCTTCATTCTCGTAGTATGAAAATGAAAGTCCACAGCCTGTTTTTAGTTTCAACAGAGTCTGGAATGGAATTAATGAAGCCCCATCCTGCGGCGAGCATACGAACTGTGCCGACTGGCGAAGCCTGTCGCACTCCTATGGGGCAATGATTAATGAGAATGACTGACAGCAGAAATGAAATGATACCAGAGAGTGTTGCGGGAATGAAAAATTACAGGGAAAACTGGAATACCCGGAGACAATCTTGTCCTGCCTTCGCTTTGTCCAGCACAAATCTCACAGGGAGTGACGGGGATTCGAACCTCGGTACACAGCAGTTTATGTATTTTGTGATTGTGTTTAAATAGTTTAATAAAAATATTGGTTTGTATAGATTACTTAGCCTTATGGTTTAGGATCCATTCCGTATTCTCGATAGCTGCAGTCGCTTAAGTGCGGCCAGTATCCAGTAATCGGGAGATAGTGGGTTCGAGCCCCACTGCCGGCAGCCCTGAAAATGGTTTTCCGTGGTTTTCCATTTTCACACCAGGAAAATGCCGGGGCTGTACCTTAATTAAGGCCACGGCCGCTTCCTTCCACATCCTAGACCTTTCCTATCCCATCGTCGCCATAAGACATATCTGTGTCGGTGCGACGTCAAGCAAAATAGCCATTCCGTATTTCTAGTCATACTGATAACAATTCACAAAAGATAAAAATTTAGTATAGTCGTGGTCACTAACTTCTCAGAAAGGCACCAGTGGTTCGAATCCCAGCAAAAGCAAAACGGATTTAAAAAAATGAAAATTCATGCCACTGTGGTTTGTATTCCGTGTAACGCTGACGATGGATACGATAACGATATCAATCATGCAGATCTGAATATTGCTCGCTTCCCTTAAATATAGGGCAAATTACTTTGGGTTATAGTGAGAAGTCCTAGTGCATTCTCAGAGGCTAACAGATTGAGAGCTCACTCAACCTCATGAGACCAACTGAGGAATTCTGTCCAATAGAAGAGGCAGCGCACCCAGGCACGAAACCCAAGCAATACGACCGACAAAGTCTACGAACAGCTTACCACCTACTGTACGCGCACTTTTTAGTGATAGATTTTCGTACTCCGTGAGGAGTAAGAATGGAGCACTGCCGGTTCCGGTAAATACTGCCAACTGAACGGAAATGAAATCTGAATTGAATCGATAATACGATCTATCGATATGAATTTTCTAAACCTTTATTATCTTAACGCCAACAACTGTGTCACACACACAATACATAATACTATATAATATTTCCCGATGCGAAACGTGTTCCTAGCATGAATTCTATAGTTTGGCTTTGCTGTGTAAACAACAACAGTACGAGTACGTAAAGTGTACGCCAGATGTCGCACGGTGATGATAAGCGATTCTTGGTTTGGTTGCCAATACGAATCTCGAAAGATAACCGAAGTCGACCGATTCAGCACTAGGGTGTAAATCTATCGCTAAAAAGTGCGCAGATAGTAGAACTCCAACACGTTTTGGCCATTTGGCATGGCAGAAGTTGTCTTGGCCGGCCGACACCTGGGTGAGATTTATGTCCTTTCGTTTCTTTACAGACCGAACAATAACAAATATAAAGTAATAATAATAATAATAATAATAATAATAATAATAATAATAATAATATAGGTAGCAGGTAGGGACCCTCTTCGGAGGCAGCCCTACCCAGGGAGTGGCGCCCCTGCCTATGCGAGTCCCAGAGCACACTGATCCGGTGTGTATCATCTGGTAAGGGTCCCAGCTCAGGGCTACGAGTGAAGACCTCAACGGAATCTACAGCGGAGAAGTTGAACTTCGGAACGGTGGAGATTGCGGAAGAGGCAGCCCAGTACTCAGGGAATTGTATGAGTACACTATTTATCAGCAGCGTCTGTCTCCCATGTTAGGGGCGGATGCAAGGTGCTCGGTCAAAGGTCCCGAAGGTGGAACAGGAACATTAACTCCCAACGGCAATGAGAGCGGAAGAACCTAGTGGAGTAAACCACGAAAAAATAATCATTTCGGACTAACAATCCGACCTTACTTTGGAAGCTAATTCCTTCCTTCACAAATCACAACTTCATTCGCAAGATGGAAATGTCGCTGAAAGAAAGCACTACCCCAGGTGGCAGCTCGGCAGAGAAATCCACCATTGTACTATGCAATGCAACGGGACCTAGGATTCTGGGGAGTCCCAACATCTGCGAGAAAGACGAGTCGGAGCGTCTTGAATCACCTTCCAAACTCAAATTCAAGAAGAACTATTTCATTGGAACAATAAACGTCAACTCACTTACCAGAGTTGGAAAACAAAAAGAACTAGAAAAGCTTCTGGAAAAGAATCAAATCGAGATCCTAGCTGTACAAGAGACAAGATTCCTGGAATAAAACATCATAGACATCAACCAATACAGAATATTCAAAGGAAAGCCGACGATTAGAACAACCACCAACATGCCTCTGCTCGGAACCTGCTTCTACGTAAACAAGAAGATAGTAAACAATGTCACAGACTTCACATCAAAATCTGAAAGATTGTCTCTACTAACTATTAAATGCAAGAATAAGAGGTACACTCTCATCAACTGTCACGCCCCGATCAACGAAGACAACAAGAAGAACTCACAGAAAGTTGATGACTTCAGGGATCTTCTGGAAACTGAAATCACCCGGATACCCAAGAGCAACGTAAAAATCCTGCTGGGAGACTTCAACGCACAGATTAGGAAGGAACGAAAGTACAGAGACATCGTAGGGGAATATCCAGCACATAAGAGGACAAACAAGAATGGGGAAAGGCTCATTGGACTCTGCAAAGCTTTTCAGTTGAAACTTATGTCAACACACTTCAAGAAACTCCCGAGAAAATCAAAGACATGGGTATCTCCGAATTCCGAACTAGGGGAATTCCAATTGGATCACGTAGCGATAACAAGGAAAAACTCAAAGGAGGTGATGAACGTCAAAGTGATTAGGAACGGTGAATTCGATTCAGACCACAATCTCTCCAAAGTTAAAATCCGTTTTCTCCCAATAGGACAAAAGAGAGACCCACCTAAAATAATCAGATACAACACAAACAAAGTGAACATCACCGAGGACATCATTAGAAACTTCAGGGACGAAATCCGGACCAGCATAAAGGGGAACTGGCAAGAACTATGCACAGAAATCAATGAAGCCGCAAAGAAAACACTCGGACAGGCTAGGAGGAAAAGAGAAATATGGTGGAATGAAGAGTGCGAGGAAGCTCTCAGGGAGAGGTCCGAGAAATGGAGAAAATGGAAATGCTCCAGAGGAAAGGAACAAATGGAACAATTCAGGCAACAGAGGAAAGAAACATCCAGGATATTTCGAAGGACTAAACGATCATTTGAAAGAGCTCAACTGGAAGAGATCCAGACCGACTTTGTCAAGAACAATTCCAGAGACTTTTATCAGACCTTCAAGAGAAAACTCAAAGGATACCAAGCGCCAAGTTTGAGCTTCAGAAACGAACAGGGTAAAATCGGACTGAACAACCAAGAAAACTGTGAGATATTAGCCAGATACTTCCACACTCTCTTGAATTGTCCTTCCCCAACCTCTAAACTAGAATTTCCAGACATACCAGAGAACTCAGAAAATGACGAACCACCAACAAAGGATGAAGTCAAGGAAGCTCTTGAAAACCTCAAAACAACAGGGCAAGTGGAGAGGACTCAATAACGGACTCAATAAATCTTAGAGGACTCAATAAATCTTAGATGATCTTCACCAAATCATCAAGGAAATCTGGGAGAAGGAGACAATCCCAGAAGAATGGAAAACAGCACTTATCCATCCGATGCATAAGAAAGGGGACAAGCAGGATGTCAACGACTATAGAGGAGTGTCCCTCCTCCCGATCGCCTATAAAATTCTCTCAAAACTGCTTCTTAATAGAATAGAAGGTAATCTGGACCAACAACTAGGGGAATACCAAGCAGGGTTTAGGAAAGGCCGCTCCTGTATCGAACAAATTTTCAACCTGAAGTCAATACTCCGCCACAGAATGTTGAGTGGTAAGAAAATTGTGGTGTCGTTTATAGACTTCAAAAAAGCCTCCGATTCGGTGGACAGAGAGACTTTGGATAAGATCATTAGGGAATTTGGAGTCAAAACCAAAATGGCAAATATAATCAAAGAGACCCTAACAGGCACAACCTCCAAGGTAAAATTCTTCGGGCATCTCTCACAATCATTTGAAATCAAGACAGGCGTGAGGCAAGGGGATGGACTATCCCCACTCCTATTCAACTGTGTCCTAGAAAAGATAGTGAGAATATGGAACTCAGAACTTGAACATCAAGGGATAATCCCGATCTGTCTAGGGAGAAAATCAGGTGGGATTAAAGTCAACTGCTTGGCTTTCGCTGACGACTTTGCTATACTATCAGAAAGTCCAGAGGTCGCAACCATCCAGATCAACCTCTTGGAAAGAATCGCCAGCCAAACAGGACTGAGGATCTCAGCAGAAAAGACCAAATTCATGACGAACATCAAAGATGGACCAAAATTCTTGGAAACAGAGATAGGACGGATAGAAAGGGTCAAGAAGTTCAAGTACCTTGGTGAGACGATACAGGAGAATGGACTAGAAAAAGCTGCAGTGGAAGATCGGATCTCAAAAATGGAGAGAGCTTATGGCTTGACAAAAAACATCTACAATAAGAAGTGCTTATCTTGGAATTCCAAATTAAAACATTACAACACCGTGGTCAAAACAGAATGCCTGTATGCCAGTGAATGCCTGTCCATGAACTACAAGCTGGAGAAGCTAGAAGTCCTAGAAAGAAGAATCCTCAGAAAAATTATGGGAGCTGTCCAAACTGAAAGCGGATGGAAACTTCGGAGTAACAACGAAGTTTACCAGAAGGTGGAAAGAATCTCAGAGACCATGAAGAAAAGGAGGCTGGTGTTTCTTAGACATCTATACAGAATGAACGCAAACAGACTTACCAAACAGATATTTGATTACTTCTGGAGAAAAAAGACCACTACAGCATGGATTAAGGAAACGAAGAAGGATATGGAAAGGTTAAGCATCTCGGAAGACCAGCTGTTAGAAAGGAATGCGTTTAGGAACACACTGAAGAATTTGGAAGGTGTTCAAGCCGCCGGGAGAACTAGGAAGACCGGAAGAGCCTGGACAGATGAACAACGGAAGCAGGCCAGCGAACGCATGAAGGAGTATTAGACACAGAGAAAACTCCACACGAAGAGAAAGAAATGAAGTTGTAGCGTGATCATTAGTGGTCCATTCGCTTGTAAAATAATAATAATAATAATAATAATAATAATAATTGTTACGGAGATATCCGTGGTAGGTAGAGGTGAAAGAAGGTGCGGGTGTGAATGGGTTTCAATCTACGAAATTAACGTGCAATGTAAAATTAATTTAAAATTTAACTAGGTTATATTTTCTTTTCAAAAACAAGAGATAACAATCATAACAGGTACAGAGTAGCAAAAAAGTAGGTACAATATTACTGGATTCGGGCTCAGTGCCCTTACTTCATAACTCTTGGGCAATCAGCCCCGCCTTACTCCAAAAAAAAAATTAGCCAAGGGGCAGAAAACCCCATTCATGCCCAGGAGCACTGGCTCCAAACATTACACATAAAGCCTGCACGAGGCATACAGAAACAAATTTCAAAGAGCGATCCGCTCTCAAAATTGTAAGCCTATCACAAGGCCACACCAAACTCTACCTTCAAGCTGTCCTCTAAGGACGTATTCACAGGGGTAAAATACCCAACCTACGGAGGTCTATTACATGAAAAGAAGGTTGATTACATGACCTCTAAAATAACAATTTGAGAGGAGGCGATCTTGCACTCCTAATACACTTTGTTTTTAAAACCTAATCTGGCTCTGGGCCGCTAATGCAAGGGCTAATCCCATACTACAGAGGTGACTTAGAGAAGAACACTTTACATTACATAAACGAAGAATAGTTTGAGAAAATAAGTTCACCTCAAAACAAATGTGAGTGGGGGCTCGAGAGGGTTAGCACTCTCTATCCCAATATGTAGCTTTACAAGAAAAAGATGAAAAGAGTAATTACATTTTAGGAAAAGGTTACATGATGGAAATGCTTTGAACCCGCCGCGAGTGTTAAACTGCCGACCTAGCAAGAAAAGAAGTTATTAATAGGCCATTACCTGGTGTTGAACGGCTGAAGAAGAAAGAGGCGCTTCCCGCCTCCTGCTATGTACTTAATACACTGAAAGATGGAACAGAAGTGGCCCGGAGACCCCAAAATCAGCAGTTTAAATACTCTCGCGGAAGTTTCTAGGCGTTAGGGGAATGAAAACACCCGCCCACAATGTTTTTATTGGATAGGACCCCGCAACAGATACAAGTTGGGGGAAGATACACCAGATTGGTCAGAAATTACTAAAAGAAATTCGGGATTGGATAAATCTAAAACAAGGGGAAAAAGAGGGGTATACAGCCAACTTAAACAATAACAGAAAGAAATTTAACAAGAAACAAACTTTTGAAATAAAAATTACTCCAACAAAATAGTTCTTTGACTCCGCACTAGGGTGCGCTATTGTTGATCTTCAGTAGTGTCCTCTAGAAGAGAAAGTTCACACTTCTTACTTCAAGCGAAACAAAAACACATCAAAAGTGACACAGTTCAAAAACTCAAAATTTTCCACGTGGTGACATCTTCTGAGAAAGTAGAGAATTAATAGAATAGATAAAGTTCAACCTTCCTCCAGAAGAGGAGTTTCAACTGGCGCAACTTTTAAATAAACGGTGTAGAGGTGTACCGCCCGGTACAATAATAATAATAGTAATAATAATAATAATAATAATAATAATAGTAGGCTACTGGTTTCACGTACCAGTAACTACATTTATGGTTTTCGAAGACGCTGATTTGCTAGGATTTTGTCCCTCGCGAGTTAATTTACTTGCCGATACACCAACACCACGCTGACGTATGTACATGAGCTGCTTTATATACTACAGGACTCAAGCGGGATCGAACTCGTCCACTTGGACTTACGTTAGAAAGATAGCGCTCTATCCTCTAAGCCCTTCACCGTTGCATTAAAAAGCGTAACATCTGCTACTAATACTAATAATACTAATACTACTACTACTAACTACTACTACTACTACTACTACTACTAATAATAATAATAATAATAATAATAATAATAATAATAATAATAATAATAATAATAATAATAATAATAATAGGAACAACTTTGAGTTGAAGCAGAAGATGGGAAGGAATACATTATCCCTGTAATAGCTTGGAAAGGCACGTCGTTATCCGAGTGTTATGCAGATAAGGGGAGTCTCGTCATCTGGGAAGCTTCCTACGTACCAAGTTGTCGTTTGTTTTTGTCTTTTCGTTCTGTCAGCTACACAAGGAGGATAGAAACGTTTCGTTCGTTTCAGCTTTTACTTGCTGTCTGTGTTCCGTCTACTGTGGGTAGAAGAGATCCGTTTTTTCTCGTCGTGTCCTATCTAAACTAATTAAGCTCTGCAAAATACCGGTACAAGCCAACAGCATTCGCCCGCTTCCATTTCTCATGAAGTTGGCAGGGAAGCACGTTCTTCTTTGAGTTACATCGTGCACTCTTGCTGATAAATGTACAGCTCGTGAGGAATAAAAGCAATGTCAAGTACTGTAAAGCCAATATTTCCTATAATATAACGATTTGCACAACTCGCTGGCTATCTGCATTTCCTTTCAAGTAAGCACTTGAAACTTGAAGATGATTGTTGATAAAGGCATTAGCTGCGATTGGGAAATAGAAGTAGGGGGGGGTGGTGGATATACAAACAACAACAAGTACCCGGGTTTGTGCGGGTGGGGGTGGGGGTGTATATATGAAAATTGAAAAAAGCTACAAATTGGTGAGCAAATTTCCGCAGAGAGGTGAAGGTTGACAGTTTCACAACTTAAGTGCTGTAATAGATTTTTGAAATTTTTATTCAATACTATACAATAAAACTTTCACCAAAGGAAGAGTAGTACACACGCATTACAATTAAATACAAGTATGGCATGATTATATAGTTGAGAATAATTTAGTATTTTACTAAACCAAACATCACTCACTTAACGCCCTTGAAAGGGCTCTGGCCTGCCCAGCGACCGCTGCGCAGCCAGAAGACCTGCAGATTATGAGGGGCCGTGTGGTCAGAACGAGGCATCCTCTCGGCCGTTATTCTGGGCTTTCGAGACCGGGGCCGCCATCTCATCGTCAGATAGCTCCTCAATTCTAATTACGTAGGTTGAGTGGACCTCGAACCAGCCCTCAGGTCAAGAGAAAAATCCCTGGCCTGGCCGGAAATCGAACCCAAGGCCTCTGGGCGAGAGGCAGGCACGGTACCCTACACCACGGGGCCAGCTTTAGTATTTGACTACACACTAAGGAACTAACAGATACTAAAGAGACTGCCAGACTGACGAATGCGCGTGGCAAAAGGTGAATCGTACCTCAGTGTCCATAACCTTGGATAAAGTATATCCCTGCTACTCATCCTCACAGCACATGCAAAGTCTCCGCTACTTGCTGTGGCGCTAAACAAATCGGTTCGCCGCGACGAACAGTAATTCTTGTGTATTTCCTCTAATTATGACAGAAATAAGGAAATAATTACCTGATAAGGCAACAAGTCTTGTACAAACTGCTTCTCTTAATAATTCAAATAATTCCTAGCTTCAGCCGGCTAAAATGGAATAACAATATAAATTTTCCTCCACAAAGTGGACTGTATAAAAGCTACTGGATAAAGGTGATGACCTTATCCTTTCTTCCCGCTTTTTATCTATCCCACTTCCTTCTTATTCTTCTTTTTCCTTGTCTTTCCCCACTTAATTGGGGTCGGCATTTCATACGGATTCAACATAATTTTAGATCCGGATGCCTTTCCTGACGCCAATAACATGTGAAGTGATGTACTCCGACTCGGCCAAAAATCGACACCGGGACCCTCTGAAACGAGGGCCTAAATGCAGTGCATTCAGGCTTTCGCTGGACTGACCACGTGATAGTCCAATATCTGCAGGTCATCTGGCTGTGTTGACAGACTAGTTTCTCAATGTACTTTACGTGCCATATGGTTTCGCAGGGTTAATTTGAAGAGCCTATTCCCAGAGCAAACCTCCGTGTAAGGCACGTGGTCTCAAACACCCGGCCAATTCCTGAATTTACCGAGCAAGTTGGCTGTGCGGTTAGGGGCGCGCTGATGTAAGCTTGCATTCGGGAGTTAGCGGGTTCGAACCCCACTGTCGGTAACCCTTAAGGTGGTTTTCTGTTGTTTCACATTTTCACACCGGGTAAATGCTGGGGCTGTACCTTAATTAAAGCCCCGGTCTAGTCCTTTCCTAACCCATCGTTGCCGTAAGACGTATGTGTGTCGGTGCGACGTAAAGCAACTCGTAAAAAAATCCTGAAATTTTCCTATCAGGGATATTCTGTTGGAAACTTTGTATGGAAATGTGGACGAAAACCCATTTGTAAATTAGAACTTTCTAAACTATGAATTTTAAAGAGCTCAATTTAATCCCTAAGCACAAATTGTCGCAGATACCAGTTGTATTTTTATATAGTTTATAATAAAGGTTTTATTTCATGAATTTATAACTGTTCGGTTCTTCAGTCTGCAGAAACTAATTTTCATTTTGTCGGGCTCCATAGCTAAATGGTTAGCGTGCTGGCCTTTGGTCACAGGGGTCCCGGGTTCGATTCCCGGCAGGGTCGGGAATTTTAACCATATTTGGTTAATTTCGTTGGCACGGGGGCTGGGCGTATGTGTCGTCTTCATAATTTCATCCTTCATCACGACGCGCAGGAAGTCTATGGGTGTCAAATTAAAAGACCTGCACCTGGCGAGCCGAACTTGTCCTCGGACACTCCCGGCACTAAAAGCCACACGCTATTTCATTTCGATTTTCATTTTCCGGTATAATACTGTTACCATATGTTTTCTTTTGCAGGCAGCTTCGACATTGAAAAGGGGCGCATTCAGATATTAAAAAATTTTAACGTACAATTACGTTCCTCGAAAATGGGCAAATGGAAAAAAAATGTTAAGACGCTTTTAGCCTACATCGCGTAGGCCTATTTAACTAACGATTATTTCTAATGTCTCAATGAAATGTCGGTAGCCCTTAAGGTGGTTTTCTGTGGTTTCCCATTTTCACACCAGGTAAATGCTGGGGCTGTACCTTAATTAAAACCCGGTCTAGTCCTTTCCTAACCCATCGTCGTGAAATTAACCAAATATGGTTAAAATTTCCGACCCTGCCGGGAATCGAACCCGGGACCCCTGTGACCAAAGGCCAGCACGCTAACCATTTAGCTATGGAGCCGGACAAAAATGAAATGGCATATGGTTTTTAGTACCGGGAATGTCCGAGGAAAAGCTCGGCTCGCCAGATGCAAGTATTTTTGATTTGACGCCCGTAGGCTACCTGCGCGAATTGATAGATAAAAGAGGAGGCTACCTGTTAAAAAAATGAAAATCTGAAATGTACATTTCATGAAGTAGCACTTCAAAGTAAGGCAAAATGTGTGGTAAATATGTGACGTCACACACATACCTTGTTGTAAGATGGCGCTGTGTTCACTTGGCGCTTAGATAGAGGTTAGCTGCAACAGCGAAAATAATTTAATAAGTAAGACTAGGAAACCCTCAGAACTCTGCGGCCATTACAATAGTGACAGCCCACAGCCTATTTCCTTTTTATGACTGCATTGGTACACTAAAATGTTAGCAACATGTACCAATTATTGAGGGAGTAAGGAACTATTTGACTTTCATCTCATGATGGTGCTGTAAGCAGTTGACGAGATATCTGAACAGTCGAACCTCGATAACTCGAACCACCATTATTCGAATTTTCAGTATTTCGAACTAACTTAAATTTCCCGGCCGTTTTTCCTATTCTTTACGTGTATATTTTCTCTATTAATCGAAATTCGGTTACACGAATTTCTCGATTTATCGAAGCAAACATTTCCTCCCTTGAAGCAAAAATACTCTGTAACTCGAATTTTGTGGAACATTAACTGTGCAATATGGCATTTGTGGTTTGTGAGGAACAGTTAACAAGTAAAGAGAGGGTTACAGTGATGCTGCGAGCTAACATCACGGGAACCGAAAAAATAAAACTTCTAGTGATCGAAAAATCGGTGAAGCCTCGCTGTTTCTCGGGTTTGAATTAATTACCGGTCACGTACGAAAGCAACCCACGAAGTCGCGGATGACAAGCTCCATTTACGAATCTCGGCTGCGTCGGACTGACGAGAAGTTTCAACGTGAAGGGAGAAAACCTTAACCTGAACAAACAGAAGGGACTAATATTGATTTTTTCCAAAGATGTTAATAGAGGTATGTTTCTTGTTTCACTATTGTATGTACTGTATCCTGTCTTCCAAAAAAGTTACTATAATAAGGGTTATAATTAACGTGATGCCGTAAAACAGAATTTTTAAATTTTTAAGTACTTTTAAAAATAATGCATTGAGATACAGGTGATTCCATTATGCGCCATACATGTTCAAAAACGGTGTTATCTCTATCTCGAAATTTCGATAATTAGAAATAAAATGTAGCTCCCGAGGTGATTCGAGATATCGAGGTTCCACTGTAGTTTGATTTGTGTTTCTATACAATTAGCGTGGAAACATCGATATAGGTATCAGGACAACTTAATGAGTCATGTTTGAAAATTTGTCCGCTAGAGTAAATCTTTCTAAATAGGTTTCCGACAGACTTGGCACAGCATGCAGTTATATTCTTCTCCTTCTTCTAATGCTTTTCCCAAACTTGTGGTTTCGCGGGTTCGAACTGTGTCGTACATGTAGATTTGGCCCTGTTTAAGGGCCGGATGCCCTTCCTTACGCCAACCATATATGGAGGGATGTAATCACTATTGAGTGATCCTATGATGGTTAGTAGTGTAGTATGTTGTCTGAATATGAAGAGTAAAACGTTGGGACAATCACAAGTAACCAGTCCCCGAGCTAGAAATTTTAATCAGACACTATCGAAATCCCCGACCCGGTCGGGAATCAAACATGGGACCGTCTGACCTGAAGACAAGGAGGCTGACCATTCAGCCAATGTGTCGGACACATAAGATATTAACTTCACATACGAAAATGAACTTCCTTTTCTGTATAATTTGTTTCCATTAGTCTCCGATAGAGCTCGCACCATGTCCAGCCACAAAGCTGCCATATTCGATGAAAACCGAGCTCGATAGCTGCAGTCGCTTATGTGCGGCCAGTATCCAGTATTCGGGAGATAGTGGGTTCGAACTTCACTGTCGGCAGCCCTGAAAAGGGTTTTCCGTGGTTTCCCATTTTCACACCAGGCAAATGCTGGGGCTGTACTTTAATTAAGGCCACGGCCGCTTCCTTCCCATCGTCGTTGTAAGACATATCTGTGTCGGTGCGACGTAAAGCAACTAGCAAAAAAGAAAAACATTCGATGAAAATACGACAATTTATAGGGGTGTTCGGGTTAATCTGTCACGAAAATAGTGGCCCCGCCGAGCCTCTGATCTATGGCCGTGGTGAATATTGTCTACACCACTAGAAGAAAGTCATCCAGTACGTTAGTAAACTCGTGTCCTCATCCCGAGGTGGTGCAGCTCTTTTCAGGCACACCTCCAATGGAAGTGAGCTGCACGTACCATTTCAACCACATACCAGCCCTCATGTCTTTATTACATTTCTGGCAGCACCAGGAATCGAACCCGCGCCGCCGAGGGCGGCACTTAATAACACTAACCGATACGCTACGGAGGCGGTAGGTGTGTAGGAATTAGGACAATGCGTCGACGGTGGCAAGTATTGTTAATCGCACTCTGATATATTCCGAGCCGCGCATTGCTGGATTTCAAATCGTTTCAAAGTTTTTCACAGAAACCGAAGGTGCTTTACAATTTTAAAAGTTCTAGCTGCAGAAGTTTCAGAAATACAGGGACATATATTTGACAATTTTAACACTAATGAGATAGGTCATCCCGACTCGCTTTAAACTAGAGCCTTACGAGAATCAAACAAGGTCTCTTTTCGCCTGTCATCACCCGCTCAAGATCCCTCATATATTCAACAAAATGAACATTAGTTTTTGTACTTACTATGCTAATATTCGCTGATGATCTCTGTTTTGGATCTGAGGCCAAACTCATAATTTCATGATTAATAAAATAGAGCGTTATTCAGCTGTGGCAGACATGGAGCTCGCTTTGTGCACTGCTGTCGACCTCCGTATCCATGAATTCAGGGGATTGTTTATGCCAGTAAATGGATTGATTGATCACCACTTTGAATGCCATAATGTTAACACATCGATCCACTTTTAGCTTGTTGTTGCTCTACTCACACTTGACCGCTTATGCCATAATATTCAAACCATATAAATGGATTCGAATTAATTGTTCTTTGTTATTTCAGCAAATACAGGCTTCTCATTTAATCAAGTTATTATTCTCGTGTGCTGCTAGTTCCAGAACACCAGTGTTCATTCAATAGCTCTCCCAACTCACAATATGAAAATACTTTTTTAATACTTCATATGACGTATTAGAATAACGGTTTATTTTATTTTTAATTTCATGGTTTGATAATTTTTACTCTTTTTTATATAATAGACATATTATTCACAAATTGAATCCACCATTAAAGAGCATGTATGACGCCCCTGTAACGAGGTTCTGCTGAATAACTGAGTTATTCTAAGCATATATTTTTCCAGACTCCCAAGTGAGTTCACCGTGCGGTTAGGGTCGCGCAGCTGTGAGCTTGCATTTGGGAGATGGTGGGTTCGTACCCCACCGTCGGCAGAACTGAAAATGGTTTTCCGTGGGTTCCCATTTTTACATCAGGAAAATACTGGGACCGTTCCTTAATGAAGGCCAAGGCCATTACCTTTCCAAATCTAAGCCCCTTCACCTCCTTGCGTTGATGAACACTTTCGATTAGTTAGTGCGATATTAAAAACCACTAGCAAAAAATAAGTTTCTATACACTCTGATAATTACACACATACACTCATACATATACAGAATGCAGAAAGAATGCCTTCTAATAATAACTGATGGTGATAAACAGGATCAATATTATCAAAATGAAGTTAGGGACCAGCAAGCTTACACTTTATCACGACTTGTTTTTTGATTAGTATTATTTATTTAGATTGATGCTTTCACGGCCCGTAATTTTAGACATAGCAATACCAGGCGGCTCGAGAGCGCCGTACTTCCTACTAATAAATGTCCCACCGGGCGAGTTGGCCGTGCGCGTAGAGGCGCGCGGCTGTGAGCTTGCATCCGGGAGATAGTAGGTTCGAATCCCACTATCGGCAGCCCTGAAGATGGTTTTCCGTGGTTTCCCATTTTCACACCAGTCAAATGCTGGGGCTGTACCTTAATTAAGGCCACGGACGTTTCCTTCCAACTCCTAGGCCTTTCCTATCCCATCGTCGCCATAAGACCTATCTGTGTCGGTGCGACGTAAAGCCCCTAGCAAAAAAAAAAAGTCCTGCATGCACAAATGATGAATGGGATATCTACTAACTGATTTTCATAGGGGCACTTCTGCCAGCAGCCAGGTTACGTCAGAATATGAAGAGATGACAACCGGACGGTCGCTCGCAGCATGTTCCTCAGCAGTGCGCGTTTAATGCAACCTCTTGCATTAGTAAACCTTGTTTTCAACCGGATAGTACTAGGCTGGTGTACAGTACAGCAGCACTACATACCGGTAATGGCTAATGTGTTCAGCAACGATGAATACACAGGCATAATTTTAATCCAAGGAGAACCTTGTCGGAATGCAGCCGAAGCTCGCAGACGGTATGCACAGAAGTTTCCAAACAGACGTCTGCCTTCTACAGACTTATTTCTCCTAACAATATTAGTTTTTGTTTAATACAATAACTTTTTATCGAGTGGGATGTCTGCACGTGTATACATTAATTTTCTTTGCTGAATATTTTGGCGTATTTCCGAAGGCACCCTGTTATGGAACGTGCGCAGTAAAATGAGTGGTAGGCTATTTGTTTCACATCCGAAATACAGCACGTTGAAACGCTCCTTCGAAATCAAGTGATTAGGCATCCCATGGATCACTGTTGCATGCGGGACATTTGTAGGTAGAAAGTACGGCGCTCGCAGGTCGCCTGGTATAGCTTTTGGGCTTCTGCCTTGTCAGGAAAATAAGGTGAAATCCTTGAAGTTTCGCAGAGAACTTTCTCCGCGTGTTCAGAAGAATACCTCCTCTGATCACGAAGAAGACTTCTACAATAATGACGTTTTCAATTCAAGAATACTTTAGATTTGGTTTACTGGAAGCTGTGCTCTCCTTCGCCATCACATGGCTCACCGTGTGTACTCTTACGAGTGGGAAGTGATAATGCTATCTGAGCACCAATTAAGATGTTTCTTATTCAGTACCTAAGTGCCTTGTGAAATGAACAGCAAGGTTATTAGACGAAATAAGGGCGTATGTGGTCGAAGATAAAATAAATAAATAAATAAATGAATAAAGTGCAGCGAAATACTGACAAGAAGAAAGAAAAGTGTGTAGCAGAGAAACAGAGAGAAATTAGTGTATCTTGCGTGGCGGTGTAGAAGGATGTACGCAACGAGGTTAGAGACACGAGAGTGAAAACAAGTAAGTGTAATACCGGGCGAGTTGGCCGTGCGTGTAGAGGCGTGCGGCTGTGAGCTTGCATCCGGGAGATAGTAGGTTCGAATCCTACTATCGGCAGCCCTGAAAATGGTTTTCCGTGGTTTCCCATTTTCACACCAGGCAAATGCTGGGGCTGTACCTTAATTAAGACCACGGCCGCTTCCTTCCAACTCCTAGGCTTTTCCTATCCCATCGTCGCCATAAGACCTATCTGTGTCGTTGCGACGTATAGCCCCTAGCAAAAAAAAAGGTAAGTGTAATACAGTAACAGATGTACAAAGGTTATGAATGTATGACATAACGCATAGAGTGAGCTATCTGCCGATGCGGAGAATGCGAATTTGGCAACTCCGAAAGGAAATAACAAAATATGAAGCACAGGGAAGAGAACTATCTACGTAAATCCTTACTGGCTGTCAATCACGAGCTGGCAACCACTTTTCTGCTAAATGTCGAGAATTTCACCATGCTCTCCTGACACGGCAACAGTCCAGAAGCTTATTATCATGTCTGTTATTTATTTACAGCAATTCTGAACAGTAACATGGACGGTATAAAGAAAATGGGTGAGTCCCATGCACATATAAAATGATCCCTGCACCTATCTTAAAGTGAGATATTATTTAAAACATATACTCTCTCCCCAATCGTTTTGCTCATAACTGAGCTTCGTGTCCTCAAACATATTATATCAATTTGTATTGGGCATAACCTGCTGCTTCCATTGCTGTATGTTTTCTGTCTCTTATACGATCATCCTTAAAGGCATCTGGGTGACCACCGTGACCTGATCTACTCATCTGCTTCGTGCTCTTCCCCTTGGACTTCTACCTGTGTCTGTTCCCTGAACTGTAGCTTTCTTTGAGCTGCCCGCCTGTCGTCATGTAATTTGGCCGAAGAACTGAAATATATTCTTGTAGTACCGGTATCATTAAGAAAGAGGTCTCCTCATGTTCAACCCACTCGTCATTGGCACATTCGTTCTTTTTTCTTCCATGGTTTTCTGAGCATTCTTTACCAGCATCACATTTCAAAGGTGTCAATACGCTGATATTCTGTAGCTTTGATTGTTCAGGTTTAACAATCGTACAGGAGGATTTTGATATTTGTAGATGTTTCTCTGTCACGCCAGAAGTTTTCAACTATTCCCTTGTACAGCGTCCAAGAACTATTCTTCTTTTGATTTTCTGTTCACAGCCATGCATATCAATCAGATATGAGCCTAGATAAATACAATGACTTAGCAAATGTCATGGGATAGTCACCTAATAGAGTGTGGGGCCTCCTCTGGCCCTGCGAACTGCAGTGAGACGCCGTGGAAGTGAGTCGACAAGTCCCTGGTAGTCCTCTGGACGCAGCTGACACCAAATCGTTTGCAGAGCGACCGCCAATGTTGGTCTGTTCGTGGGTGTAGGATCCATGGCACGGAGCCTGCGTTCCAGGACATCCCAGATATCCTTGATAGGGTTCATATTGGGGTCCCTGGGTGGCCATGTCAGTCGTTGGACCCCCGCTGAAAGTTCCTGGAAACATTTCCGGGCGACGTGGGAGCGATGTGGCGGCGCGTTATCAGCTTGAAACACTGCAGAACCGTCTGGGCGCTGGAAGGCCAAAAATGGGTGGAGATGGTCTCCGAGCAGCTCAACATACCGCGTACCATTCAAAGTCTCTTCCAGAACAACTAGGGGCCCCATTCCAGGAAAATGCACCCCAGACCATAACAGAGACACCAGCGCCCTCGACCACACCTTCGAGCAGGCAGGATCCATCGCTTCATGTGGTCTGCGTCATACACGGTGCCTCCCATCGGCATGGTGCAGTTGAAATCGTGATTCGTCCGACCGTATCACGGTACGCCATTGTTCCAATGTCCATCCCTGGTGACTGGCGACAAATGCGCGTCGTTGTGCCCGATGACGTTGGGTTAACAGTGGCACCCGTGGGCGGCGCCGGCTCCCATACCCCATAGAACCCGTGTTCCTACGGATTGTCCACTGAGAGATGTGTCTAGCACGGCCTGCGTTGAATTGAGTCGTGATTTGTTGCACGGTTGCCCGTCTGTCACTATTGACAATCCGTCTCAGATGTTGCCGGTCACGGTCATCGAGGTTGGCTGGACGGCCGGTCGTTCGTCTGTTGTGGACGTCGACATCCGCATTCAACCATTCACGATACACCCTGGACACGGTTTATTGTGTGAAGCCGAATTCCCGCACCACTTCCGATATCGCACTTCCCAACCGTCGGGCACCGACCACCATACCCTGTTCCAATGGTGTCAGCTTACGACGACGTTCCATCTTACACCTGTCACATGAACAGCCAGTGCTTACAAGGTCTCCTATACAACTGCCGCTGGAACACGGGGCGTGTGGTGCGCAGACAACACACCTGCGCATCAGTGTTCCGCTATCCCATGACATTTGCTCAGTCAGTGTATACATATACAACATCAAGACCCGTCAGGAAACTAGTGAACTGAAGGTGCTTGCCATGCTCAAGGTTTATCCTCAAACCAAGAGTCTGACTTTCTACCTTAACGCGTTCCAACAGGATAGCCAGCTCATCTTCACTGATGGCGAATAGTGTAGTATCGTCGGCGGAATGGAGATTATTTATCTTCCTTGCAGCAATGGAGATTCCACCATTCAATGCTTCTAATGCATTTCTAATAATGTACCCTCCATAGGTATTGAATAGGTGGGGAGATAATATGCTGTCCATCCTTGTCTGATTCCTTTACATATATGACTGAAGACGTGGAGAAGAAATTTGTTGGCATGTGAAATTAACGCTATAGTCCTCTAAATCTTGCGGTTCATCATTGATCCTTTCTATTGAAGTGGAACGAACACTGAATTGACGCAGTCTTGTAGCCATTTGCAGGTGTCCCAGACTCTGTTGCAGACGAAATTGCGCAAAGGAAAATTAACACAACGAACACTGCTGTGATGGACTGCATACCCGTATGTGGCTGGGAGATGTGACTATTCTTAAGGAACAGAATGGATAGGAAGAGCATTGTCACATATGAGGTTTGGTTTTTTGGTTTCTTCACCGACGATATAGTAATGTCATAGAGATGTTAATAACAGAAAAAAGAAGCCAGCCTGAAACCGGTCGGTACCAGATCCACAATTTTCGGATTCCGAGTCCGATGCTCTCCCAGTTGAACAACACTGGCCTCTTCTATCATATAGAATGTGCGCTATTGGACGCCCGAGGGCAATTCGAATTAAATATTTAGCTTTCACGACCGCATTGTTAGTGAAATAGCCATATATCTCTGTCTAATAAGATGAAAGTCTGTTTCAAGCACAATCCAGTCGTGAAGGCTAACCATTCAATGCTACATAATACGCCTTTCCGGGCCTCGAATTGATGAACCACGCATAAGAATGCCTCAACCTAACAGGGTAAACACCCACGGATGAGACTAGAGTGAAGAGCGGCTCGAATTGCCTAACAAGCTTCGAACCGCTCCCCTTCCTACCTTCTGTGCTGGCCTCGGCAGCTCGAGCACTTGGGGGTGGTATGTTCGAAAGAAAAAACCCACTAATACTTAAGATGGAGCCTTATGTAATCTGAAAGTAGGATTCTCTGGGTTCAACTGTCTACTGGATACTGCTTAGCACTGCTACAAATGACAAGAACCATATAAGGGGAAAAAACTAAATTATTCAAAATATGACATAAAAAAGATACAACCCTTTACAGTGAATTCTCCGCATACGGGAGAAAAAGAAAATAATTAACACTTTAAAATTCGACTCGCCTATGGCCGTCGTCTGTACAACGGTTCCTGCACTACATGATTACCATATTAAAAGATATATTTACATAATACATAGACAAAACACACATACCATTAGCTAAAATCCCCGGACTTCCCTGATCTGTCACCAAGACAATACAACGTTGAACATCGGTTCTGTTTGAAATCAAAATAAATGCACATTTAATAATAAATACACACAGATATATATACACCTCATGCATAAAGGAGGCTATTCCTGTAAGAAAAACACGGTTATCAGTATCTTCTGCCTCAGCCCACCTGACCTGGGCTCGAACTAGATGACTCCGACTGAGAGGTACATTCCTGAAAAATCCCTACACTAGCTACGGTCTCATATTACCGGATATTGGGAAGATCCCTATTCATTTATTAATTACCATCTATATCAGCATTGACAGAAGTGCCTTAGCTGAACCAGTTAAAACAACCAGCAGTTACGGGGGGGAGATCCAGAGCCTCGAGTCTTAACTATAATAGCACAGCGGGACCGCTCTGTCGCGAGGAGCACTCAAGAAAAAGAAAAGGACGGTCATTCGCTTCATACTACCATTCCTCATTCATTGGCCACGCCAGATTCTTGTCTCCCTCACAACGTCTAGCCTTCCTTTCTCGAAGACGCATATCTATGGCCCACTTCATTTGTTTATTCATCTACCGCAAAATTCCCAGGAAATACTCATTTATTCCATACATTCTCATTTTTCTCGTAGAGCGCCGGCTATGGGCACCATCACTTCCGAATCATCTCATCATAAAACTATCGGGGCATTGGGCCCTATCATTACGTCCCATATCGCGTATCTTCTTTCCTTGGGCATAGGACTCATGATTCCTCAATTTCACGCTCCTTATCTTCTTTGCTCACCGCCCAAAGTTAGGCATATATTTATATTCCTACCATAGATACGACTCTGGATTCCCTGGATCTCAGCCGGTTGCAGAAAAAAACTCCATACATTTCTGGTTAAATAATCAAGAATCACGGGAAACTCGCGAACTGTCCCTCACTATTATACCTAAATAACATATTTATGTACCTCTCTCAGTCAGGGATCTCTTCTTTCTTGCTGCATGCAATTATTATATGTGTAAGTTTCGCAAGCATCGTCTGATTGATCCATGAGTTTCCCCAGCATATACGCTAGCCATCTTGGACATTAACTAACAACATTTGGACATGGATTTCCCTGCTCATACAATATTGTTCCAGCCACCCCTAGGGGAACTCAAATACTCTCCTATCCTCGTCTCCCTTACTTGCTAGGTTACTCTACATATTACTAAGAATAACCCCTCACGATAATCTAATCATTAAGAAAAAACACACGGGTCGTCCGGAGAGTTAGCTCCCTTGAATTTTACGTTAACATGAGAAAGAACAATAAAATTTCCATATTAGGACATGCATTATTTTACAACATTTAGGTATTACAGAGGAAAGCTCATCCTACTACCGGTTCTATATTAACGTGCTAAGAAATTTATATTGACATCACTCATCTGTTTGATGGCCGTGGTTCTTCCTTCCACCGGAGACCCATGGCGGTGTTTACTGCTGCATGGCCTGAGCGATGGACACGGGCGTGCTGTCCTTCAGCCTTGGTTAATACATGTCAGACATCCTGGATATCTCGTTCATAGCTGAAATCTCAGAGTAATCCAAATGGGTAACACTTCACTCGTCACACGGTCCTCTGTTTACCGCGACACGCACACAGAGTTTACACCACGAACAAGCAGGTCATTTTAATCACAGCGGGCGCGTTCATAGCAGGAATCGGGTGGCTCACGAGACTTGAGCACCCTGACTTAGAGTAGCAATTTGGGTGATACCAATTTACTAGTATCACGGACTCATTCAGGCCGGCATTCTATATACCCGAAACCCGCTACTCGTTTATAAATTATGCTCGCAGCTTATTTAATGACATGCGGCACAGAGACATTCACCTAGGCTCGCTTGGCTTCCCGTCCACACTTCACAAAGGCTTCGTATTTCACGGCCGCAACGGACACAATAGCACTGTCTTGGTATGCGGTCAGTAGGGTTCGGACTGTAAAACGGGAGCACAATGGGACACAGTGTCCTCTCTCAACGACCCGCTATGAACTGTCTCCAGCGAGGGCCAGCTCAGCTTTTATGGTCTCCGCACAGGAAGACAATGGGCGTAAACTATTCACGGTTCATTAAGGACAGCAGCTCCTTTCATCCCAGGAATTCAAAACATTTAAATGGTGCATGTTGCAACCCACTCTTTCCTCTCTTATTTAAACCAAGTGTGCTCTCCCGACGATCGGCAGTCTTTACGTAATTTGCTTCACGCTTTTCATTATTCCATGAGCGTCATCTGGGGGGTGGAGTCAATTTTGAGCGCGACTCTTAGCTTGGGGGACGCTTTCTCGTTCACATGTGTTTGCGATGTCACGGCTGGACATCTGGTGACTTCCTTTCGTCCCCTGAATAAAGCATTCCATATTTTTAGTCTGGGATACGCAGAATATTCAGTTCTATTCATTGGTGTGCCTCTCATAATTTTCCCATGTTTGGATCAAAATATCTTATAATTTTTACGCGCCAAAATTCGACGTTAGCACCCGTGAAACGTGCATAAAAACCGGAAGTTACTTCTGTTAGTTTCAATCACTGGTAAAATAAGCCACACCTCGGGGCGTGTTTGACTACTCCAGCGTCCCGTCATATCTCCAACTCTCTCTGCAAGTTGAGAGGGACTTCTCGCGGGGGATTGGCTCCTGTTCAGCCTTCCCTTTGTTTTCCAGGCGCTCTTTCGCGGGTTCCGTTCTGGCCGGACGCTGCTCGATCCCCATCGTCCATACTACTACCAATGGCGTGACCTTTAGAAGTGATTTTAATAAGGTAGAAAGGCACCTATAATTTCAATGAGCTGTTCAGGACACTGTTTCAGTATTATTCCGTTATTATTATTATTATTATTATTATTATTATTATTATTATTATTATTATTATTATTATTATTATTCTTTCTTTCTTCGTTATGCCCATTCATAGAGCGCGTTTGAACTTGTTAGTTGGTTTGATGGTTTGTGCCTTCTTATCCTCCCAAAATCTCTTCATGAATGCACTGTGTTGCATCTTGCATTCTGTCGACCACTTCCTACCAGTTGTCTTTTTGGGTTTCTCCCTAAATTTATGATTGGCTACTTTTGTTCTAAAAACTCCACGATTTTCCATGATGTCGTATGCGATATTTATTTCTTGGAGGTCCGCCTTAGTTTCTTTTAGCCATTTTATTTTGACCTTCTTTGAGTTGATTACTTTGAATAATCTTTTAGTTATTCTGTCGCTGTTCATTCTGTAGATATGGCCATAGAAATTAAGGCGTCTTTTCCGTACGGCATCAGCAAACCTGTCGGTGAAGGAGTGGAGGTCCGCTGTTCTCCTCTTAATCCACATTCCATTTTCTCTCGTAGGACCATAAATTTTCCTGAGAATTTTCCGCTCCTGCTTTTCAATTTCTGTAATTATTATTATTATTATTATTATTATTATTATTATTATTATTATTATTATTATTATATTATTAGTATTATTATTATTATTATTATTATTATTATTATTATTATTATTACTACTACTATAGTTCAATCCATGTTAAGGAAACAGTATTGCTCTTATGACAACAGGGTTGCCATATCGAACGGCTCCGCTCAACAGCATCACAGGAAAACGGTGGCATATACATTCGTGAAATTGAGTATTTAAGTTCAAGATAAAAAGCAAAAGAAACTAAGCTACAAATTAATTTGTATTAACCAAATGGGACGGGTGCTTACAGGGGCTATTTTTGGTTCATACAGAAACAGTGGTAAACTACGGCACATAAAAGCTCAACATTGAAGTGTAGGGCAAATTGGGGTAGAAAATAAAAAAATAAAATATTACGGAATCGAGGGGTGAGGGATGTATTTAATTGCATTTAATAAATTTCCCCAGGCAACGCGAGGTACTACTGCGCTGTCGTATCGCTCACAAAAACAATAGTATAAATTCAATGCGGTCGTAAAATAGTAGTGATAAAATGAAAATGCGCTTAGGAAAGAACAGCTAAATAATTAAACATGGCACAAGTTATGCCATGATGTATCGCTGCACACCACAACACCAACATCTTCAGTAGCAGTTTCTTCACAGCACGAAAATAATACACCCCCCCCATGGCACTACAGCCCTTGAAGGGCCTTGGCCTACCAAGCGACCGCTGCTCAGCCCCAAGGCCTGCAGATTACGAGGTGTCGTGTGGTCAGCACGACGAATCCTCTCGACCGTTATTCTTGGATTTCTACACCGGGGCCGCTATCTCACCGTCAGATAACTCCTCAATTCTAATCACGTAGGCTGAGTGGTCCTCAAACCAGCCCTCAGGTCCAGGTAAAAATCCCTGACTGGTCGGGAATCGAACGCGGGGCCTCCGAGTAAGAGGCAGGCACGCTACCCCTACACCACGTGGCCGGCTAAAATAATACAACACACACAAATACTATGCAATATACAGCCAAAATCTCACTCAACACAAAACAAGTACGCACTGATTTACCTCATCCTTTTATCTGTCTTTCATAATACGTTACAAGGTACAGTATAATATCTCTTAATCACGAAGAATTATGGGTGTCTCAGAGGGGGTGTGTTCACTCCTTGTAGGTCCGTAAGAGCAATACTCATTTCTTAACGTGGAATGAGCTACAGGATTATTATTTGTCGTCGCTTAAGACACAATACTATTCCTATCCATTATTTTCCTTATGACTGGTCACGTGTCTCTGTCACAAACAGTTATGCATTCCATCATATCAGTTTTCGTTGCGTTCATTTTCCTATGCTTGTGTTTAAAGGAAAATTAACCTTATCGTGCCGTACTGTAGGAATGTATGTTTTGCATCATGTATTTTGGCACTCCTACACTATAATTTATTTAATGTTAATTTTCCTTTACACATCAGCCTGAACACAGCGAAAATTGATCTGATGGACTGCATATCCATACGAGGCTAGGGAGGCGTGAGCAGCCTAGGGAAAAAAATGGATAGGAAGAGCATTGTCAAATACGCGGTATTGCTCGCTCAGTGATGATATATTTAAGTAATATAATATTGTGCACTGTTATATGGGAGGACAGTCCTTGGCTCGTAAGATTATTTCACATTTTATTAACTGCAATTTGTCGATTTAAATTTAAGTGTTATTATACGGAAACGAGTTCTGCACATAACTATTTGAGAACAATTTCATATATAGATCCTTTTTTATGTTGTTGCCTCCATATAAGGTTGGCATCAGGAAAGGCAACTGATCATGAAAGTGGGCTTAATCCACTAAAATTACTGACCCAAGATAACTCAGAAAAACTATTATTATTATTATTATTATTTCTATGTATACAAAATTAACGAATGGGAAAGCGAATAAACAGTTTCTTGTTTTGGATTGATCATTCAGCTTTGATGTTTTCTCAGTCTGTGATTCGCATCCTCCGTCGGTATTCCTTTCGTTTATAGAAAAACTTCCCCCTACCACGAGAAGAATTCCTTTGCGTTGAGTAACGAGGAGAGAGAGAGTTTGCTCCTCAGGTTCAGCATGGTCTCAGGGGATAGCGCTCTCGTCATTTTAGCCTGGCACAGCCTCCTCTTGGGTGGGGTGAGATACGCTGGCGAGGCATTCTTGGCGGTCAAAGCACTTCATCATTATGTCGGAGTTGATTGCCCCGCGCTGAGCACTGCATTCCGTGGCAATCAATATGCAGCTTCCTCTATCGTTGCAGAGAAATGACTTTGGTTGATATACGCTTGAAGGAGGAACCGTTATGAGGTAGCTGAGACTCTCAAGAGTATTTCCTTTCGCAGCTATTGTTTTCGCACTGAGCGTGCACAAAGAGAAAGAAGAGTATTCATCATTGTCCATTGTTAACTTCGACTGTTAAGCTAGACAAGGGATATAAATTTATACCCACAAAGATTAAAGGGCTACGATGGCCCTGCTGGTAATAGTTGGTACCGTCTGGTATTCAGGGGGAAATTGGTGTATCTGTGTTTGTAAGATGATCGTATGGATTCAAAAAACTAGGGAACACTGATTGCGAAATCAATTAGCCCAATGGCGTGTGGCCTCCGGAGAGGCCTGTTGCACGTCTTTCGAGTTGGCACCCGATAGGCGACCCACGGATCTGTGAGAACGAGGCCTTATAAATGATGAATTCTAATGCTGAAGACGACACACACACACACACACACACACACACACACACACCAAGTCTCCGGATCCTCGGAATTAACCAATGAATTCCCCGGCCGGGAATCAAACCCGGTACCCTTCGAAATAAAGGCTAGCACGCCAATCATTTAGCCATGGAGCAGTACCGAAATAAGCAGATAAGTTAAACAAGGCTATCCACTGATCTCTTCAAAACTATCTTCATAGAAGAAGGCATAAAAGTCATGAAAGGGACAACAGATGGGATAACAATTAATAGTAAATAAGTACTTTGTATTACATTCACTGATTTGGCATACTAGGAGAAACTTAGAAAAATGGAAGCTCAAAATTAATGGAAATAAAACTAAACCCATCCAGATGCTCTTAACAGACATCAAATTTGGCCCGGATAAAAAATCAATTGTCGCGACCAGGAGGGTGGTGGTGGCGACAGTTCTGACCCCACTCCCACTTTGTGTAGAAAAAAAACTATGTTTTAAATTCCATTTTAGTCTCCTGAAACTAAGAATTATTACAAATTGCATTTTGTACAAACCCTGTTGTCTCATCAACTAATTCTTTCCTTTTATTTCATTCATTATTATTAAGAAAAATACTTAGTGAAAATACGCACAAAATATCGTTCGTCGCGAATAACCGATTCGTACAGCTCCGTAGCAAGTAGTGGTGGCTTTGCATGTGCTGTGAGGAAGGGTAGCAGGGATATAATTTTCCCAAAGTCGGGGACACTGATGTTTAATTCGCCTACTTGCCGCGCGCATTCGTCAGTCCCGTAGTCTCATTCAATGTGCTTGTCTGTTACATTGTTAGTGTGTAATCACATACTAAATGATTTTTAATTGTATAATCACGTCCTACTTCTATTTAATTGTAATACATGTGTAATTATTTTCCCCCTTGTGTGGGGGCGGTAGAATAACACCGACGGTATCCACTGCCTGTCGTAAGAGGTAACTAAAAGGGTTCCCAGGGGATCTCAACTTGGGAGTGTGGGGCCCTCAGCTGAGTCCTGGTATTGCTTCCACTTCCACTGTCCGACCTCCCTTGGTCAACTCTTGTTCTTTTCCAACCCCGACGCTATTAGGTTTGTTTTCATTTTCACGCCCTTCGTGGCCCTTGTCTTTCTTTGGCCGATACCTTCATCTTTCGAAGTGTCGTATCCCTTCCATTTTTTCTCTCTGATTAGATTTACATAGAGGATGGTTGCCTAGTTGTACTTCGACTTAAAAGAGTAATCACCACCACCACCACCACTTTTGGTTAAAATTTTATTCTATAGCACTTAATCAAACTCGCAAGAAAAGAAAAACTACTATTGCCGCACTTCAGTCGGTAGACTGTAAACCTTTACCGCTCCGTCGAAATTTCACACAGATACCATAAAAATCTTACCATTTTGTAGCAAGTTTTTTAAACACGGGTAATTGTTTTATATATAAACTTTTGTGCCCCCCACCCCTCCTCCTCCCACTTCTAATTCTCAATCGCTGCTACTGGATAAAATTTAACAAGTTAAACAATTTTGCTACCTTGGAAACCTAATCCCGATTTCCAACTGGAGTCTACGCGACATCAGGAAAAGGATGGCAACGGGAAAGAAAGCCTTTCAAGATAAAATGCACTTGCTGACCAACAAATATGGAGATAACAAAACATATGGCTTCCGATTGAGTTTCCTTAATTTTATTTAAATATGGAGATATCGAAACTCCCTCGAGGGCCTTTTTATGTAACGTGGTTCTATACAGGTGTGAAAGAGGGACATTCGGATAACAGGAAAAGAGAAGGTTAGAGATAGTTGAAATGTGAATCTGGAGGTGAATGCAGGGGATGGGTTGGACTGAAATGAGGAGCATTAACGAAGTCCTCGGAGAGATAACAGGAAAATGGACTATGGTCACTGAAATGGAAAGAAAGGAAAGACAAATATCGTAGCTGCAAGAAGAAAATATCGTATCTGACAATGCTCTCCCTATTGGTTACGTCTCAAAACTAGTGAGTCAAAATTCACGACTCCGGACAGTAGGTGCCTGCGATGACAGCAGGAAGTACGAGGTGCGCTGTGACTCAAACGGCCCTTCAACACATATTTGCTTCTAGAATGGGATGGGATACCACATGTAATGTTAACAGGAATTATCTTCCTACCACGGACGAAATTCTCCAAGTATGGCACTCATCATTACTGAGGTAATCTGCTTGGTGTCATCGAGCAATGCACAACATGGAATTCATTACTTCGCAAAATATTAAACTAAATTTAATATATTCGAAGTGAAGCTTCCACGATGTGTAGAATTATTTCGTTCTTTTTCCAGGTTGAACCGTGTTGTTGTTTTCTGTACCTTGCATAAATTTTACCGACGTTTCGAATACATTGCCGTATTCCTTGTAAAGGCGACTGAAATACCCCTACTCGATCCGAGGTAATCAGTCTCCCAACACTGCTTCAACCCATGTTTGTCCACCCACTTTAGAACAGGATATCCCATGTATTGTTAACGGGAATTATCACCCTACCAGGAACAAATTCTCCAAGTATAGCACTCATCTTTACTCAGTTAATCCGCTTGGAGTCATCGAGCAGTGCACATCGTGGAATTCATTACTTCACCTGCGAAACTGATTATCTCGAATCGAGTAGAGGTATTTCAGTCGCCTTGACAAAGAATATTACAGCAGTTATAATTATAAGTTACAATAGCGTTACAAGTGAACAGCCCATCAGGGTGTGTGCCTAACGTCCGTGGGTTTCTCAACCTCCTGTAGCATATTCTCTGTGCGAGGCTACACCTCTTGAAGAGAGAGGTGACTATTACCGGATGGCACGCAGTTCCAACTTGCGCTAACAGTGGAACATTTCGCACAATTCCGACTAAATTTTTAAATATCTACAGTCGTTATGTGGGCAGGGTGAGCATTTATCCATTCTGAGAAGAACTGGCCCGGTTCGTGAGTTTTAAAATTGGCCCAACTAAAGAAACCTTACTAATCATCTTGTTGGAAATTGTGAATTTTGATACTCGTGAGTTTTAAGACTCGTGAGTTCTGAGACGACGCGCCATTTTTTCGTTTAAGACTGGTCACGCCTTCCAGCCTCATACGAATATGCAGTCCATCAGAACATCTTTCGTAGTGTTCATTTTCCTATGCCGATGTGTAATAGAAAACGAACTTTAGATACATTACACCACAGTCCTACAGTCCGGTATAGTAAGGTTCATTAAACACATTTGAGCACATGAGTATACAATTACACACACACACACACACACGCGCGCGCGCGCGCGCGCGCGCGCGCCACGTTTGTACTTATATGTGTGTGTGTGAGAGAGAGAGACTCCGCAATTTTAAGGATAATAATGTGAAGCTAGAACGAAGTTTAAACAGTTCCATGAGTGCAAAAGCGTCGTAAACTTAACGTCTCGAAACTTCCTCACTGAGTGCGGCACTAAGTTCTGAACGAATAATCTTTGTTAAACCCCACTTACAGAATGCATGCCACTTACGAAAGCCATATTTCCGAGAGAGCTATTACGACATTTCCGAGCACATTTCATGTTGTGTCGTTCACGTGTGCTGAGCTCGATAGCTGCAGTCGCTTAAGTGCAGCCAGTATCCAGTATTCGGGAGATAGTAGGTTCGAACCCCACTGTCGGCAGCCCTAAATATAGTTTTCCGCGGTTTCCTATTTTCACACCAGGCAAATACTGGGGCTGTACCTTAATTAAGGCCACGGTCGCTTCCTTCCCAGTCCTATCCCTTTCCTGTCCCATCGTCGCCATAAGACATAAGCCATAAGCCAATAGCGTTCACGTGTGCTTACTTGAATGATCGGGAGTAGACTTGAGAAACATCTTTCCGTCACACTTTACCTAGGATTAGGACTGGTAAAAAGTAGTAGGGTCCGCCTCTGTGGTGTAGTGGTTAGCGTGATTAGCTGCCACCCCCGGAGGTCCGGGTTCGATTCCCGGCTCTGCCACGAAATTTGAAAAGTGGTACGAGGGCTGGAACGGGGTCCACTCAGCCTCGGGAGGTCAACTGAGTAGAGGTGGGTTCGATTCCCACCTCAGCCATCCTGGAAGTGGTTTTCCGTGGTTTCCCACTTCTCCTCCAGGCGAATACCGGGATGGTCCCTAACTTAAGGCCACGGCCGTTTCCTGCCCTCTTCCTTGCCTATCCCTTTCAATCTTCCCATCCCCCCACAAGGCCCCTGTTCAGCATAGCAGGTGAGGCCGCCTGGGCGAGGTACTGGTCATACTCCCCAGTTGTATCCCCCGACCAAGAGTCTGAAGCTCCAGGACACTGTCCTTGAGGCGGTGGAGGTGGGATCCCTCGCTAAGTCCGAGGGAAACACCGAACCTGGAGGGTAAACAGATGATGATGATGATGAAAAAGTAGTAGGCACACACTGCCGGAAAAAAAACAAACAAAAAACATGCAACATTCTCAAGGACAAGGTGATTTTCTTTCACAAGCTATGTAACATGTAGTTCATCATTGCAGGAGTATATAATTACAAATTCAGACCAAATGAAACACACATGACACAGTAAAAGGTGCCCAAATAGTCGCATCGGTACACAGTGCACCCCGCTCTGCTGGCAATGCAGGCGTGTACTTGCTCATGCAAACTATCATAAAGGTGCCGAATAGCATCCTGCTCTAGATTGTCCCAAGCACCTTGCACCTTTTGATGGAATTCGTCAATGGTTCTTGCAGGTTCTGGAGAACGCGTAAGTTGCCGCTTCATCATGTTGAATTGCCGAGAGATTCGGTGATCTTGCGGGTCAGGACAGTTGTTGTACACCACGCAGAGCACGTTGCGTCGTAGCAGCTGTATGTGGACGTGCACTGACGTGCTGGTAAAGGACATCACCTACCTGTCGAAGAAATGGCAGTACCATGGGGACATCAACCTGTGCAATGTAGCGGGTTACTTTAACCTGCAGAAACACCAACTGTGACTGTAAGGTGTAACTGATGGCCCCACAAACCGTGAAGCCTGGGGTGGAACCGGTGTCGCGGGCGAAAGTACTTCCATCACTTGCATAAAAACAGACATTGAAGACAACAGAGTGAAATTCCCCTCTCCATCGACTCTTTCACGACACCCGAACAGCCGTGCTTGGCGGTGTTGTGGTGTTAGTGGTAGCCTGCAGGCAGACAGTTCTCAATGGTCCTTAGCGACACAGCAGGTACAAAACGTGACCGGCCACCTCTGCTAGCACAGTGCGTCGATCTTGACGTGCGTCTGAACTACGCTGACGTCCGGGTGCAGGAATGTTGCACAGACCACAGCAATACACCACCGATTCATTGTGCGCAACATGTGCAGTAATCTGTCGATACGTCCATCCAGCTTCCCTCAGACACACAATGCGATCCCGTTCAGTTGTTCACCAGGAGCACGTACTCGTCCGGGCAATGGTCGTACCTTACAACAAGACTGGACAAATCCTAGGCGCTAGGATGCCATGGTGACGAAAACAAATGTACAGGTGCCTACAACTTTCAAATTGTAACTGATAAATGTCAGCCTGCGGGAAAACAATATTTTCGGAATATATTTCCAATCTGGAAATAACAACGTATAGAAAATTAATTTGGCGGCATTTTAAAGAACTCGGCGGTAAAATTCGTTCCTAAGGTGTTTTGTTTCTTCGTGTTGTTACTGTCGTCTCTCTAGCGGTCTAAATACGGATATTTTAAGGCTTAGAAGCGGTTATGAGCATCGGTTACACCTGAACATTGACTCGAATCGATATGAGCGTTCGACATATCTCGTGATCGCTAGTAACCATTACATCGACGAGCCAAAGCTTCGCTTTCGACCGGTCTCGGCGCCAGATTTTCTCCGTTATGTTCTTTGTGAATTACACTACAATGCAATAAGCTCTGATCAAGATTTATCACGTTTTAGAGTAGCACAGTTATTGCCTGAAGAGTCAAAACAGAGTGCGCACGGACAGACCTCTTGAGCGCCATCTGATCTTCGATGTGTGTGGCAAATAAATCACTAAAGCAGCAACCCCTCAGTGTGCACATATTATTCCCTGGTGCCACTGAACACAGTCCTTGAGGATGATGCATGGTTTTCTCCCGGCAGTGTAATCTGAAGATGGATATTATTAGCATTTATCTGTTTCATTCAGTAAAAATCTTGGCGTATACACCATTCAGTATGATACATCATGCTTTTGTCACATTTGCCTCGCGTAATTACAGGCATGATTTTGATATATAACAGGCAATTTCAAAGAAAAGTGTAGCGTTCCAAAAATGTTGCAAAGTTTGGGCTGGGAAGACTTGGGAGAAAGGAGAAGAGCTGCTCAACTAAGTGGTATGTTCCGAGCTGTCAGCGGAGAGATGGCATGGAATGACATCGGTAGACGAATAAGTTTGAGTGGTGTCTTTAAAAGTAAGAAAGATATCAATATGAAGATAAAGCTGGATTTCACGAGGAAAAATTGGGGCAAATATTAGTTTTTAGGAAGCGGAGTTAGGGATTAGAATAACTTACCAAGGGAGATGTTCAATAAATTTCCAATTTCTTTCCAATCATTTAAGAAAAGGCTAGGAAAACAGATAGGGAATCTGCCACCTTGGCGACAGCCCTAAATGCAGATCAGTAGCGATATTTTGATTGAAAAAACTGCTGAAGTATTTACAGTATTAATTGCAAAAACTAATTTTTTTTAATAATGCTATTTGTTTTACGTCCCACTAACTACTTTTTCGGTCTTCGGAGACGCCAAGGTGCCGGAATTTAGTCCCGCAGGAGTTCTTTTACGTGCCAGTAAATCTACCGACACGAGGCTGACGTATTTGAGCACCTTCAAATACAACCGGACTGAGCCAGGATCGAATCTGCCAAGTTAGGGTCAGAAGGCCAGCGCCTAAACCGTCTGAGCCACTCAGCCCGGCTAAAAACTAATTATAACAGTTCCTAACTCTATTCAAATACCTGGATTGCCCAGATGATTATGCAAGAATGGTATCTGACCCCCCAAGTTTTGGATATAAACCATAGTATACTTTCTTCAAACTTTACATTATCTCTTTTCCGTCATTAACATTCCCAGTTTATATTCTTCGTTCATATAGACGATCACTGCATTAAGCCTCTCCATTTAAACATTTTTAAGGTACAGCCCCAGCATTTGCCTGGTGTGAAAATGGGAAACCATGGAAAACCATCTTCAGGGTTGCCGCCGGTGGGGTTCGAACCTACTATCTCCCGAATAGTGGATACTGGACGCACTTAAGCGACTGCAGCTATCGAGCTCGGTTTTAAATATTTCATTAAGCAGCAAACATTGGGGTGAGGTTCAGTCCATTGTTTCATCCATCTGCGACATTGTTTGTTCCGTGTCGCTGCTGGTAGCAGTTTCAGATTGTGCAATGTCTTCCAAATACTGGTAGACGAATTAATTGAAGAACTGTTGAAGTCATCAATTGCTTGCTACATTTTCCATGAAAAAAGCCATGTTGTTCTGACATCTTCTTATGGAAGAAGGGTCGATGTGGTGCCACCTTCTCACGTGTTGTTTGATTTCTGGAGTCGTACGGTTTTCGTCATTTAGTCTTTGTTCCTGTACATTCCGCCAAACCAAGACCAAAATATGGAGCAAGAACCCCGAAGTGCCATGGCCTCCCAAGCGACCGCTGTTTAACCTGAAGCCCTTCAGATTATGAGGTGTCGTGTGGTCTGCACGGCGAATCCTCGTGGTCGTTATTCTTTCCTATCTCGACCTGGGTCTGAGTCTCAGCGTCAGATTGCACCTCAACTGTAATCACGGAGGCTCGGTGGACCTCACCACCAGCCCTTATATCCAGGCAAAAATGTTTGAACTTGACGGAAATCGAATCTGGGGCCCCCGGGTAAGAGGGAGACTCACTACCCCTGCACTACAGGGCCGGCACTTTCCGCCAAACAGACTGTTTAAAATGGTAATTGCATCACTAGATCACTAGATGTCTTACACATTAAAAATATCCGAGATATAATCAAGCGACGTGTTCAGTTACAGTTATTTGCTAGCAAATATTCATCAACATTGGACATGGTTGAGAGATATTGTACCCATCCTGGGCATATTATGGCAACTATTACATAATTCGGTTTCACAAACAGATGTATAAATGGAATTGTTGGATGAGAACCTCCAGAAGTCATTTCCCGGGCTTGAAGTCTCGTCCTCCCTACTTTCATTGCGTCAACGGCTGGAGCTCACAAAGAATACTGTCAGTGGAAAGTTCGTAAGAGAAAATAGGCACTACATAAAATATAACGAAAGTAGGGTTCTCTATAATATTATTAAATGAGAAGAATCTTCGATGAAAATAATTGCTAAACATTTTATTATGCTGATAAAATCACTCGGTAAGTACACGAGATGATGCCATATCACAACACATAAACGAGGAAATAATCAAGACTAAAGCAATAATTATATATAGTATGCCTAAACGTCCTTTTAGTTTATTCACAGTTGTAGTTGTCGCTTGGCATACCTTAAATCATTTGATTAATAACCACTGACACGTTGATTTATTTATCTATAACTGTGATATTAAATGGCATCTACAGTATTATTTTAATAGGCTAATTTAAATGGCACCTTCTTGTTGAATCATATCATGAATTAACTATCATGGTTGTGGAATGTATGCATTCCATTAGTACACTTACTTTTACACACGAGATTGCATCGCCGTATATCAAACACATGGTCTATTTGACCACGGCAGTTACATATTACACTGAACACATACGCGTATCCTGGGTTTACCTAACAAAATACATTCAAAGTAATATCATCCAACGCTGGTATCGAACCCATCACCATAAAACACTTTGGGAATAATGAAACACGTAAACACATTACATAGAAAAATATCGAACATATATCACACAATACATTTTGAAGATATGGCTTAATCAAGCCATAGTATCAGGTTAAATTCTTCGTTCCAACACGAATCGAACCCAGGTACTTCAGCTTCCGAGGTAAAAAATCTGTAACTCCTATCACGAGCTAATTTAATGTATAAAATGGGGAGGAATCCATCCTTCGCAAAATCATAAAATTATCCACGTTATTCATAACGTATCATTAGCATGGAATCGATACTGCACTGGTAAATGAAAGGAGTCTTGCAGGGAAACGCTGAGCTTGTTGGAAACAACACAATCTCCCCTCAGACCCTACATGTCCTTACGTCGTAAATCCGTCAATCATGACAATAGCTGTGTGTCCAGCTCTGCGGCTTCAAACACATTGTACTCCTTCTTTCTTTCTTTCTTTCTTTCTTTCTTTCTCCTTTATATCATCTTGGCTCGTTCTCAAGTAAGCATCCATTAGAGAGCCACCACTTCTTATTATTTATTATCTGGCTATATATTCAGCCTTATTCAATATATCACAACAGCCATAATTATTATAATCTTTTATCATTCCAACATCTCAAACATCTCACAAGCTTCACCTTCCCATATTATACCACTGCATCTCAAATCCGTTCTATTAATTTACAGAGAAGACTCCATTCTCACAGGTTATTTAACTAATTCAGTTCTTCTCGCATATCTCTATAATTCACATACTACCTCGGTTTGAACATCTACAATGATCATTTTTTATTATATGGGATTTAAAAATACCTGAATCATCTTGAAGCAAACATATAGTTTATGTTCATATTACTATGAAAATCTTTACCAGATAGTAACATTACCAAGAAATTATAAATTTAGCTAAAGCGCTGTTCTTCTCGAAATATATGCTTCATATGCACTAAGAATTTATGGGATCTATATACTAATTCATGCAATTAACCCTGATAAATATCAATGATTATTCTTGAATCATCAAAAAACAATAATTAAAATAATAAATAATCTTTTCCCAGTCACACGCGTATAGTGTTCCCTACATTTAATATTATTAATTATAACATTTTAATATTTACAAAATAAAAATTGCTATTGGCATGCAAATCTCGTGGTTTAATATATTCAAATTAAATGTACTTATCGAATGCTGGGTATGGTTTGCTGTCATCTCGAGGTACACTTGAGATTTTACACCACCATGATGAGTGCTCTTCTCTTTAATAGTCCTTGGTTCCTCTTCATCCTAACACGATCCATGTCTCGATCTGTGGTCTTCTTAGTGGAGGCTCTAGACGTCCCCCGTAGAAATAACTGCAGGCACTTAGGCGCGTTTCTCGTAGGCTCCAGTCCTCGGGGTTCGACGATCACTCACGAACATACAGGCAAAAATGGGAAATCAGTTACTAAACACTTTTTATGTGCTTTCAAAGAATCTACTGGTGATAAGATCCACTAATAACGTTCAAAAGATGAATGCAAATAGTGGCAAGATTGTTTAAATCACTATTCATTTCCCCATTAATCACACAGTCTATCACCACGAGTGTCCATGGAGTATGCAAACGCTAATTTTATAAGGAACAGTTCTTTAATTTTACCGAATGTCACTCACTCTTAAAATGCTTTAGATCGGTCTCTATTAATTACTGAACGTAATTAGCTGTCTCACTACTTCTAAACAACCTGATGCGTTTGCCCTTTCACTAATGATTGCATCATGAGCCGCAAGTGACTGTCGTTGATATGTACAATATATACTGTACATTATCTTATACCACACGGCTTATTTCGCTATATTTTACATCGCACTGATGTGGTTTTCTTCCTCGATACAATACTTCATACACTGATATCCAAGTTCACTCCTAACGCGTGAGTACTGCTGCTACACAAATTTGAATGGGATACTACATCTAAGTCCAGGTTCTACTTATAGCATCCGGACTAAGTGGTCGGGGGGAGGTAAACCACGCCCCTGGTCGAGATGGAGCTCCGGTAAACGGAATCTTTCAGCAACGTGAAAGCAATCAAATTATAGCTCGTGACCCCTACTTTCTACTGATCTCATTAAAAACCAAAACGATCAGTGGGTCATTCACAATCTCAAAAGCGGCCTTTTAGAAATTCACGCGTCATGGTGCATCACGCAAGACCTCCCACTTTTTTTCCACACGTTGTCAGATTTCAGCAGTCATCTTTAATCTGCGTACTACTGTATGACAGGCGTCATTACCTATCCGCTATTAAAGTATTGAATTTATATCCATCAACAATTAGCATTAAATACAGCGGTTCGAATGATACCTGACTCATAAATTTCCAGAAATTATCTCAGATGAAGGTGTTCTTCTTCTTCTTCTTCCCTTTTTTAGTTAATTATGGTGAAGTGGCACCAATGAATGCGGTGTTGAATTAGTAAAAGATATTTATTTCTAGGGGGTTAACGCACCTTAATTCAGCCCACTCTCCGACAACCTGCATTTCCACGCGTAGCGTCATCTCTCCTCCTCGCTCGCACGAAAAGAGATTTCAAGGTCAAGCAATAATGAACCCTTGAACATACCATTCCATCGTTGGTCGGCCACGGCTGCTACAGTACAACAATCTAGAACTCTTAAAACATGGGTCGTTGCGGGAATAAATTCGGTCACGATCTTAACCAAACGATGGGGTTCAGAAGAGAGCCTAACTACTTGAAATGAGGAGCAAAAATGTGCTTACTAACTTTTATTTAATTGAAAAATAGCATGATAACATTATGAATTTAATATGCATTCTTGAAATTAAAAAAATTATAAATTATTGATTTTTGAATGTTTCAAACACAGTCACATTACATAACGTTGATTTGTTTCTTACAATATCGAAGAGTTGCTTCGGAGAAGTTAATATATTAGTGGACAGCGAAACTGAAAAATTGAAAAAGGGAAGACCTGAAAACCGGGCACCTATTATTCCAAACGAGAACTGAGAGTTAATCCACACGATCCGTGGAAAATCTGACTTTCAACAAGTAGAACGCCTGATTTTCTCTCAATTAAGGTTATCCACCAGTCGAATACCCTTAACGGATACGGAACACCCGCCGAATGGACCCTTAATCGAACCAAACTGACTATCAGTTGCTTTGGATAGGTTGCGAAATATTATGGGAAAGCATGGTGTTCACTACGAGTTAACAGCATCATTCACAATTGAAATAAAATTCCACCATGTATTTGTCATTCATGACACCCTTAAGTGATAAGGTAATCCCGATGCTAAATGTGCATCACCCAAAAACAGCTGTTCGGAAGGAACCAACAACAACATGATCCGTGAGGATCTTACGTTATGTCGTTCTAAAGGAACAAAACTGCGAAATGCAGGAAACACTTCTTCATCATGCATTTAGAAGAAATGCCAAACACTGAAGTTAATTAACAAGTGGAAAGTCACTTGAAAAGTATTATTATCGAACCGATTTTCAGGTTAGAAAGGGGTTTGTTATCCTTAATAAAATTACCAGTCCACGCTAAAATTTACTACAACTTTAAGGAATTCTTTCCCTTGAAACACAATGCTACCCGTACAGATCTATCTATTTACTGTCTGTCCCAACACACTACTTATAAAATGATTACTTACTTACTTCAAATATGAATAAAAATGAAAGTGCGACAAGATTGAAAATAAAAATATGGTTACTGGCTGACGAATCGAAACCGCATTCGCAACTCAAGTCTCACACTAATACACTGAGTGTCAATATGCACACTATCAAACGAAACGGACGTCAAAACGAGGAAACAATAAAGTCCGTAAAAATAAATTAACATCTCGAAGTCATTACAGCTCAACGCGCACGGAGAATCACGGTAAAAATATTAAATCTCCGTCAGGTCGATGTCCAACATTTGGACAACCCTCACTCGTCGATAGCGGTCCCGTTATCTCAATGGAGAGCTACGCATTGACCCTCTTCATAATCATATCATACTGTAGACCTTCGTCCAGGCCACTTCAACAAGAAAAACAAAAGAAACATCTAAACTGAGACTTGAGTGTGTACAGCTACCATCCCAGACCTATCGTCGGGCTCACTTAAAATCTGTACATCCTAACACTAATCATTATGTACATGATACCTTCCAAATTCTATCGTCGGGCGTGAACTAGGACGTCTCCTCACCAGTGACTCCAAGGATAACATGTGACGTCCTAATCCTATCGTCGGGCGTCAAAGTGGGTCGTACTACGCCTCCCTTAACATATCAGGCGAACTAATAATTTGAAACAACTCCGACATTTAATACTAAATCTGGTCAGACAAATAACGCACGACGGAACCAGCGTCTCTTACTATCAAATGAATGCAAGTCGAAAAATACAGTAAGTCTCTACCTCATTACAATACGTGAACTCAAAAATAAATATACGTGACGAACGATTCTCCACCTCAAACACAATCTCAGCCTGTGCACTGAAGTGTTAGGGAAGCAAATGAAAATTCCCAACACACGTTTACCATTTAGTGGATGCCTTCAAAATAATAATCATCACTACCGCATTCGAAATTCTCAAATCGCCTATCATCAATTCCAACTATTTATATCAATGACCTATCCAGTGAACAAATTCAATACAACACCAACCGTGTGTCCAAAGTGCTCTTTTATCCTTGAGGTCGCACTATCTTAATATCAAACGGGCTTTAAGTAGAAAATCGCTGTACGTTTACTACCAAGATTTTAACATTTTTTACTAGAGTCGTTTCACTTGGGATTTTACTAGAAAATTTACGGTGCTTCACACAGTAGTCGTCTCAAATTCGGATTGGTAGCGGAAAACAATACAGCCTGCCTCAACACAGCCTGTTTCCTAAATACTTCCTCTGCAAAAATATAGCTTGTCTCAAACTCCTTCTCCTCGCTTTATTCCAGCGGTATCACTTAAAATCCAAGCTTCATTTCATCCATCTCTCTCACCTCCACATACATATAAATTCGTCGCTCTCAATCCCCTTTTTCTCATATTTCCACGCCCCTTTTTCATAATTCAATCCCCTGGTGAAAACGACAACCACTATAAAACACATCTCTACTTTACTGTTATTACGACTTTCGAACCTCGAGAATCCAAGAGCACCCCGCGACTTCTCGTATCATTGATATACACGATGTCTCAAAATTTCCTTCCCATTAATGACTGTAACTCTATCAAATTTTATTGAAATTATCTAAATATGCCTACGATCCTAGTAAAAATAAATATACTGGTTAAATGCAAATTTAACATAGAAAAAAAATTCCTTATCCCGCGGTAGACATTATTATTATTGTTGTTATTATTATTATTATTATTATTATCGACCAACATTTCTGAATTCAACTGACATTTGAAATTAAGATATTCGCCACGACTAATTTACACTTATAACTTTCCAAAAATCCACGCTTCATTTCATCGAACATTAACACCAAAATTTAAACGTCGCATTTTACCGTTCTTGACATGAAATTTACACACTGAAATTTTCACACGCTGACCAAAAATTACAACACCTTTCGCCTGATAATTACGAATATCAACCCAACAATCATCTTGAAAAAAATTTGTTGGGACAGAACAATAACTAACTACAACATAATACAAATATAGACAGACCTGCACATGGCACCATTCCCAGCATTCTGGTCACATCGTCACCAGCAGACCTCGGGCTTAGCCGCACATTTTCACAGATAACTTTTTCATTTCCAAAATCTCACTCTTACAAACACTACCCTTCTCACACACGATATTAAAATTACCACATAAATCAGTCACTTTCTCTGTAATTTGCACCACGAACTTCCCTCGTTCTGCAGTCGACTACAACTGTCTGACTCGTTCCCAGAGTAGTCTTTCTCCGTTACTCCAATAAAACAGGTGTTCAACAGATAAAGGGAGCAGACCTACTCTGAATAGCTTCCCCAAACCCTCTTCACTTTCAAGCGTACATGAGATGATATAAATAAAACCTGCTGTGTATATTTCAACCAGCCTACACTTTCCTAGTTCGTCGGCAAACGTTCAGAACTTTTCCAATCACTTTCTCTTCTTACCCGAGTACGTGGACCTTAGCCACGGACATGTATTTAATTATTCGTCGATCAATCTGGCGCGAATTTCCAATGACGACGGGCACAAGCTCCCGCGGCTTCAAGTTCCAGATCGACACTGAAAAATATACGGTGGGGGGTTTCTTTTATAATCTCAGAAGGGACGCTATCCCCACTATGAGGCTTGATTGTGTAATCTGCCAATTTTGCGTCTAATAGACCGATTTTGATGAGACTTGTCCCAGAACTCCAGACAGGCTTGCACTTATTTTAGATGTTAATCTTATAATTTTACTACACTCACAACAGGGGAAATAAATTATTTCTGCCCGTGCGTTTCGCGCATTTTCTTCATCCCCTGACCTTGGCACGTGTAGCTAGTTCACTGATCTGATACTGACATGTACTTAGGCTTAACTGCATTTAAGTTTTTCCCTGGGGGCTCTGTCTTCACGTAGGGTGTACGAATAATTTAACTTATTTATTTCTTTATTTACTGTATTGCCAAAATCCCTCGTTATGTAGAATTCCATGAATTTAAAGAATTGTCGGGCACTCGAGTTCCACCGAGGTGTCCCGGTATTTCACGAGCTTGCCGTGAGATCCTTCCCACGCGACATCGGGGCTCTTAGGAGCGCAACATGGCTGCCCTCAAACATAAAAGTAGTTTCTTAATACCAAATAAATATTTAGAAAAAAAAAGTACTTTTCTCTCCGTAGAATTATGGGTTCAATAATGCGCTATCCTTTTCTCGATACAGCGCAGAAAACTGCCCCCTTCGGGCTGGCGTATCGCAAATCACATTACGGTTCTGCATGTAGACTGCTAATTACGACATTATATGTCGCAGAATGTTGCAGAAAACGGCAAATATAATTGACTAAATTTCCTAACATGCCTATGGCATGGTAATGAACGGTCACAATATATGAGTGGCTATTTCACATAACACCATTAAGACGTCATTGATTCAAGGCCCGGAAAAGTGCGGCAGTTAGTATAAGTGAGGGATGGATACATTATTTCCTTACTGATTTTTCTGATCATCATTTATTGTACCTTCATCCTTTCAATCATTTATTCATTAATGCGTAAAAATATCATTCTGTAAAGAATAGCAGAAGACTTTCAGTTATAAATAAATTTATAGAATTTCTTACCTTATTTCAGGGAAGTTTCAAAGGAATGGACATTCTTAAAGCGCGAGGAATATTTGAATATCATTACATTGCAAGAACTTAGAACATCCCCTATTCAAAGCAGCTCAATATGGAATTGACCGTGAATTTTATGAATTTGTAAATAGTTAAATTCAGTAATGTAATACTGATCTTCATGTTATATGCTATTTTTACTGATTCCATTAGTGTGCTAAGTAGCTCAGATCGTACAGCGCTGGTCTTTTGACTCCGAGTTGGCAGGTTCGATTATGGCTGAGTCCAGTGGAATCTGAAGGTGCTGAAATACGCCAGCCTCGAGTCGGTACATTGGTAGGCACGTAAAATAAATCCTGTGGGTAAAAATTTTGGCACTCGGCATCTCCAAAAATCGTAGAAGTTGTCAGTGGGCCGCAGTGACAACATAATTATTATTGCTGATTGCATGATGCTTACACCAGTGTTCAGTGTTTAGTCCTTGGCTATTTAATTATATCATAAATTGTCTGAGCAAACATCTCATGCATAGCTACCATGGAGCATTTTGTATGTGGAGACCTAGTCTTGACTGGTTAAACAAGAGAGCGGGTTGAAGAGGTTCCGCAGAGTTGGAGGCTAGCACTTGAGAGCCTCGGACTGAGAGAGAGTATGGCGGAGACTGATTTATGTATATCAACGTTTCCAATCCAGAACACATTGGCCCACAACGTACTGTCTTCCTAGATGATGAGCCCCTAAAGTAGGTAGATGAATTTAGGTACCTTGGATCCATCATCAACGGCAAGACAACAGCGGTTGCTGATGCTCGACCCCGAGTAAATGTCGGTTGGCTAAAGTGGGATTAGTGACCGGCGTGATGTGTAATAAAATAATATCTACTAAAATGAAAAGCGAGGTTTATAACACTGTGATCTGACCGACAAAGGCGTACGGTGCTAATACATGAGCTAGGCAGCCAAGCATAATCAGAAAATAAACGTTGCCGAAGTGAGAACGCTCCTTGGGTAAATGGGTGACACGCGAAGTTCAGATCAAAAATGATTACATTCCTGGTTCTATGAAAGTCACTATGATAACTGATAGAACAGACGAAGAACAGTTGGAATGGTTTGGACACATCCAACGCAGAGGTAAAAATAGTCTTGTTCAGATAGCACTAAGTGTCGAAGAATCACCGCAAGAAAAGGAGGGCCAGTAGACACGTGGAGGAGATTCTGCGAAATACGTCTGTGAAACAGAAACATGCCACTGGATTTGGTGAGCCAAAGAAATGAATGATCCCTCCATATCCGCCAATGTAGACGGGAGTAGCTAAGGTTATCTACACTTAACGTCGTTGGAGAGGAGGAAAGAAGAGGCATGACACTGACATGCCAAGAGTCATGTACTGGAACCCAATGAAGCCCAGAACATTGCAGCAACACAAAACGGCCCGAATTCCACAAGAGAATGGAGAATCGCGACAATTTTTTAAAGCCAAGTTACCTGGATTCCTTTCCATACTTTCCTGGTATTAACAAGCGCAGAAACTTCAGAGCGGAGAATGGTTACATAATCATAATTCCTCTTAATACAATCCTTACCACAACCACAACAATGACGACTACCACTACCACCACTACCACCACCACCACCACCACCACCACCACCACCACCACCACCACTATCACCACCACGACAAACCGCTGTGCGAAATGACCTGTCATCTTTTACAGTAAAGGTTTCATTTGGATAATATCGGGTAACGTCGCTATGAAATATTTGTTTCTAGAGCAAACCTTGGACAACCTCAGCCCGACAATCATGTAGGATTAATGTATCGTAGTCAGGAAAATATAAAGAGCTATACAGTAGAGCATTATAGCGGTCCCCATTCACAGACTTGTTTTGATGGACCAGCAGACACAGTTCATACAATATGAACACACTAAACACCAGCACAGTAACGCACCAGCTGGCACAGTGACTTGTGAACAACTATGGCCGGAAAGAATTCAGTTACGAGAAAATGTAGTAAGCAATTCGGCCTGTGCGATGACTTGGTCATAATGACAGACTGTGCTGAAAATAGGTGAAATGTGTATGACATGAAAATTAGCTTTTTAAAAACTAAAGTGATGTCAGTAGCGAAGAAACCTAAGAGAATTGAATGCTAGGTTGGTAACACAGAGCTGGTACATGTGGATAATTTCACGTATTTGTGATGTGTGTTTTCCCGGGATAGTAGTATAGTAAATGATATTGAATCACTGACCAGTGCCTGTTACGTTGAACTGTTTGCTGACCACTTGCGGCCCTTCAAGTACATGACGCACCCCTATAGCGGTGGGATATTCCAGCAGGATAATGCACTGTGCCACCGGGCCCAAGTTGTCAAGACCTGGTTCGAGAAGCGTTCAGGAAAATTTGAACAACTGCTGTAGCCACTCGATGGCCCGTATGAAGAACCCTGTCGAGAATTTATGGGACGTGGTGGTGAGGTCCATTTCAAGGATGAACAAATTCTACTTCAGGCTTGCTAGCCATAAGCTACTCTGTAACAAGCAAAGCAGCTTAGCTTGCGCGTCAGCAAAGCAAGAGAGCACGCGTACTTAGCACACAAGTCACTGCGGACCAAAACTTGGATTTCCTTAAGCCCGACAAACTTTGTGAGACCCGTTTAGACTGCCTGACTTACCAAGGGTATGTAGAGTTTGTTATCGATGTGACGTGGTTATGCCGCTGTATGTTATTGTAGCTACAGTTATTCGCATAATTTTTCGGTCAGACATGATTTATTACACTTTCCTTCGTATTAGTCATGTAATTTTTTTTTGCTAGGGGCTTAACGTCGCACCGACACAGATAGGTCTTATGGCGACGATGGGATAGGAATGGCCTAGGAATTGGAAAGAAGCGGCCGTGGCCTTAATTAAGGTACAGCCCCAGCATTAGCCTGGTGTGAAAATGGGAAAACACGCAAAACCACCTTCAGGGCTGCCGACAGTGGGATTCGAACCCCCTATCTCCCGGATGCAAGCTCCCAGCCGCGCGCCTCTACGCGCACGGCCAACTCGCCCGGTATTAGTCATTTCAGTAATAATAAAATACTGATATAAATTAAATACAAGTTTCTGTAAGGAATATAAAAACTAAACGTCCATCATTCTTCTAATGAACACTGTCAATGAAAATAGAATAATTGAAAAACAAAATCAAAACCACTTGCCTTTTTACTTATGATCCTTATGGTTCGGGGTCTGGTGAGCTTTCCTTTCATTTTAATTACTTCCCTGAGTCGACTTGGCACGCTCTCCACTAATTTCCGGGTATAATCGGGAGATATCTTCTGCCACTCTTCTTGAAGTCGGTTCTTCAGCTGTTCTCTAGATGGGATTGTTGTTTTTCTTATTTCTTTATTAAGTTTGTCCCAAAGATTCTCAGTCACATTCAAGTCTGGTGATTAAAGGGGAGGATGAAACACTTTTGGGCAATTAAACAATAACCACATCCTTACATTCGAGGCCATATGCTTTGGATCGTTATCTTGATAAAACTTAAAATGTTTACCAACCCCCATATTTTCGACACTCTTTTTCATATTGTCCGTCAGTATTCTAAGGTATTGAATTTAGTCGATTTTACCCTCAATAAAAAACCAATTCACCAACTCCATTCGTCGACATGCACCCCCACACTATTACATGTCCACCGCCATCCTTCACAGTTGCTTTCAGATTTTTCTCTTGAAGCTCAGTATTAGGACGCCGCGAAACTGTTATCCTCTCACCAGACTGAAATATGTTGAATTTACTTTCATCAGCAAATATAACGTCATTCCACCACTCATTGTCTTCTCTAACATGCTCTTTGGCAAACTGCATTCTCTTTCTTGGATTTATTTGATTTATGACGGGCTTCCATCTTGCAATACGGCTGCGAAAGTAATCTCTTCTGGGCACTCTCCGTATTGTTTCGGGATGCACTTTCTTTTCGGTGTCTGCGGAAATCTCCGAAACGAGTTTTTGGAGCACTAAACTTGGGTTCCTTTTTTTGTTTTTCTGATAAGATAACACTCTTCCCTCGCAGAAAAATTTCTTGGATGTCCCGTATGCGGTAGATGTTCAATCCTATCCTTCTCCCGGAAACTTGTGATAATATTAGGGACTGTAATTTTCTTCATTTGTAACATTTCAGCAATTTGACGACAACTATTACCTTTAGCATGGTGAAAAATGAGTAGCTGCCGCTGTTCGATTGTACTGTCTCTTCCTCTGAGGCCTATTTTCTCTTAAGTTGTACACAGTACTCTAACTCTTTGAATGTTCACGTTCATACTATCCATGGCTCTTCTACACACGACCTCTGCACGGCAACTGACTTGTGTCGGAGTAATTTTGTTGAAGCACGTTAACTGAGTTCTGAGGTTCCAGGGTCACTGGTTCTCTCCTGTTTACTGAAAGTGCACATTTCAACGCCGTGTTGAATATGTCAAGCTGGGTTCTATCAGGAACTAGTTTGCGTGTACAATATATTCTCTGAAACATACGGCCAGTGTGTAGCAAAGGCTATAATTAACGTGTCCGAATCATTATGTGAGTCACTGTACATGATGAGGTCAGTGGGCACTTGCAAGAGGGGTTAACTGCCCAAGAGGATATACTGCGGTTTAGGGGTAATCACACAAACAGTAATTTCTCAACGCATTAACAATTGGGATGCGATACGTATGAGGCGTTCACAAACTGTGGCAAAATTACACTTATAAAACATGTGCTTAGGTTTACAGTTTTGTTTCTGTGGGGATGGGATTCCCAGGTTATTGAATCTGTTTAAGAAGTTCACCATGAAATGAATTTCTTTTTTTGCTAGGGGCTTTACGTCGCACCGACACAGATAGGTCTTATGGCGACGATGGGATGGGAAAGACCTAGGAGTTGGAAGGAAGCGGCCGTGGCCTTAATTAAGGTACAGCCCCAGCATTTGCCTGGTGTGAAAATGGGAAACCACGGAAAACCATTTTCAGGGCTGCCGATAGTGGGATTCGAACCTACTATCTCCCGGATGCAAGCTCACAGCCGCGCGCCTCTACGCGCACGGCCAACTCGCCCGGTAAATGAATTTGTTAAGATATACTGTATATCCCTTGCACCTGCAGTATGTCCGGCTCCGTGGATAAATGATTAGCGTGTTGGCCTTTGGTCACAGCGGCCCTGGCTTCGATTCGCGGCAGAGTCAGGAATTTTAACCATCATTGGTTAATTTCGCTGGGTGTATGTGTTGTCTTCATCATCATTTTATCCTCATCACGACGTGCAGGTCGCCTACTGGAGTCAAATCCAAAGACCTGCACCTGGAGAGCCAAACATGTACTCGGACACTCCCGGCACTAAAAGCCATACGCCATTTCATTTCGTCTCACGTACAGTATACAGTATATACATATACTGCCTTCTAATCCTCTTCAAAAATTCCATAATAACATGCTCATGGCTACATTTACTTCAGTTTTAATCATGTTTATTTAAATAGTGAAATATTTTGTTCAGGCTGCCTGGTTTTAATTCAGGTAAATATTTTTGGTGAATTGAAATATTATTTGTTAATTAGTTACATAAGGCGTCTGCGTCAGGAAGTATTTTTTTTCTAGTTGCTTTACGTCGCACCGACACACATAGGTCTTATGGCGACGATGGAACAGGGAAGGGCTAGGAGTGGGAAGGAAGCGGCCGTGGCCTAAATTAAGGTACAGCCCCAGCGTTTGCCTGGTGTGAAAATGGGAAACCTCGGAAAACTATTTTCAGGGCTGCCGACAGTGGGGCTCGAACCTACTATCTCCCGAATACTGGATACTGGCCGCACTTAAGCGAATGCAGCTATCGAGATCGGTAGGAAGTAATTTTAAACATACTTTGTAATGACTAACCCAGTACTGTCATCATCATTACTTAAACATAAGAACGTGTTACGAATCCTATATACATTCAGAGAAGTAACCCCATTCCTCTCTGCATTCACGCAGTCTCATATGAAAACAAGGAGCAAGCAAAATATAAAATAAGCTGCTACGTTGATTAGCGCGGTACTAAAGAGAAAGAAGCAAGCAATTTAACCTGTAGCCTTCCCAAGCTGGGCTTAGTTTGACCTGGACAGGAGTGCAGGAGCCTGCCTATTCTATCGTTTACGTGCCACTAACTTGCCTAAGGCCCAAGATCCTGCATCTGCGAATAGCAGAAACTTGTGGGAAGCTATTTAAACGGCATAGGGGTCCACAGGAGTTTCCTCCTTATTTTTACGATTTGTTTTACTTTGCACTCACAACAGGTCTTATGGCGACGATGAAATAGGAAAGGGCTAGGAATTTTGGAATTAATGACACGACAAGTTTGCTGAAATTTACTGAGCTAGAGAAGGGCCTACACGATAAATATCCCTATCCAGTGACTTTTGGCATGTCAGTGTACAGTTTTAGCAAAACACGTAACGAGGGCTCCCACAATAGTACATGTCATCAAAAAGATTCTACAGTCACAAGAACACAGGTCTTATCTTCTGATATTCCCGTAACATTGCAACGTGAATCGAAAGTATCAATTACTAAACTTCTCACTGGAAAGCATGTAGCCACGTCAAGCATTTCTTTGGATAGGACAGAATTTCAGTCAAATGTGAATGGTTCTTCGTAGTAAAATAAAGACTACACATACCTCCAGACGCAAGTGTCAGGACAATGCTTCTTGCTGTGGACTGTGACTTCAGCTGAAATCTAAAATATAAAATCAATGTTATTACTACATTTAAATAAACAAATCGTTTTAACCTACATAAATATCGTCGATACGCCTAGTTTATTCCAAATACACTCATTTCTACGGATACCACAGCTGCGCATGTGAGCTGACGTGATCCGACACGCATTAAGTACAAGGGTTAATTGATCACGTTGTCCGAAGTTTTTTAGGTGAGGCGATAATAACTACAAAAACATTTCACATAAAATCCGGGCACTGAAAATGACATCGATGTTTACGATATTAATTTTCTTTACCGACGCCGTAACGAAGGGTACGGCAAATGGTTGATGTACACCTTCGATGAAAATTCGATATATTTCAGCAGCCTATGGAAGTGTAATTGCTCAAAGATGTCATCCTCTTATTTTTAATTACCTCAAAATAACTAGTTTTACATCTTACTAAGTTTCTAATTTTCGTAATATCAATGCTTAGTGAGGATAGAATTTTTTAATTTGTGTCCGGCCACAGCTGTGTCCAGGAACTAACCAGCTGTAGACCAATGAAACCACAGAGCTTTTCGCTTCTCCACAAATCTCGTTTCTATGTGTCTCAATTTGCTGATTATGATGAGAACCACCTGAAACCCAATCCGAAGAAAACACAGGTATGTGCATTCCATCTGCGCAACAAGGAAGCAAGAAAGGAATTGAATGTGACCTGGAAAGGACACAAATTAAACCATTGTGATCAACCCAAATATCTAGAGGTAAAGTTGGACCGTGCCCTAACTTATAAACAGCACTGTATAGATACCAAACAGAAGGTATGCAGCAGGAATAATCTCATTCGCAAACTCACACACACAACATTGGGAGCACAGCCAATGTCCTCCGTACATCTGCCCTTGCCCTGTGTTTCTCTGCTGGAGAGTATGCTGCTCCAGTCTGGAGGAATTCCGCTCATACAAATCAAGTGGATGTTGCCCTCCATGAGACAAGTCGCATTGTTACAGGCTGCTTACGACCAATTCCTGTTAATAAGATCTTTCCACTTATGGGAGTAGCACCTCCAGATGTTAGGAGACAAGTTGCAGCAGAGATTGAGAAGAAGAAGAAGCAAGAAACAAATCCAAGACATCCAATATTTGGACTTCACGCCCACCCATCAAGATTGAAATCGAGGAAGAGCTTCCTACAAACAACAAAGTCAGTCCCATCATCAGCCGAATCTCGGCGAAAGGAGCTCTGGAGAAGGAAGTCGCCTGTAGGATTATGGGACGTGAAAGAGAAGCCAGCTGCAGGACATCATCTTCAGTACGGATATTGGAAGAGACTAACAGATTAAGATCTGGAGTGACACGTTGTAAAACCAACCTGAAAAGGTGGGGGTATGGTGATCAAGATTTGTGTGAGTGTGGTGAAAATCAAGATCATGGACACCTTCTCACCTGTAGAAATCTGCCTAAACCATGTAGTATGAAGGATTTGCTGGAAGCCAATGAATGTGCAATCTCGACAGTTGAATACTGGAGAGACAAAGTGTAAATAGAGTATTTGTAAATATATTGTAGTGATTTCGGACACGGATAAATAAATAAATAAATTTGCTGACGGGATATCGAACACGCGTCCTTCGATCGCACCTACTCATCTACAAGCCCCATTCGAACTCTTAAACCAGTAGCAGAACCGGGAACCGAGCGAAGAATAGCAACTTCTAAGGCGCATACTAGTGGTCAATCACCCAAATCCTAAACAGCTTCAACCGCAGACAAAGAAATAGAGCATAATTGTAAGTGGTCAGGACAATGTTGAGAAAGTAAAAGCTTCACTTAGGAGAGCAACAGTAATGAATATCATAGGTACAGCACTTGACAGGTGCTTTAGCACGTTGTGTATAAGGTTTATGTATAATTCTAGGCCCTAGTGTCCAGTCTCGAAAGCCAAGAATAACGGACGAGAGGATTTGTCGTGCTGACCACACGACACCTCGTAATCTGCAGGCCTTCGCGCTGAGCAGCGGTCGCATGGTAGGCCAAGGCCCACCAAATGATGTAGTGCCATGGGGTTTGGTTTTAGGCTCTAGTGTAACAAGAATCTTTATGAACATTAAATACTTCTTATTGAACCCTTGAGTTACCATTCCATCGTTGGTCGCCCACAGCTGCTGCATTAGAGCAATATCGAACTCTTAAATCTTGGGGTCGTAGAGGGAATATTTCGGTCACGATCTTAACCAAACGATGGGGTTCAGAAGAGAGCCTAACTACTTGAAATAAGGAGCAAATATGTGCTTACTAACTTTTATTGAATCAATTAACTGCACAAAGAAATTTATTTATATAAAATCCTTGATCAAGAAAAAAAACTAATTATTTAATGTTTCAAACGCAGTCACATTGCATGGCGTTAGTTTTATTAGTTAGAGTTTCGAGGAATTTTCTTCGGAGAAAAGTAGGAATATCACAGATTAGTGGACAGCGTAAACTAGAAAAATGAAAAGAAAACCTGAAAATCGGGCACCTATTAATCCAAACTATAACTGAGAATTAATCCACACGATCCGTGGAAAATCTGACCGTCAACAAGTAGAATTCCAGATTTACTCTTAATTAAGGTTATCCACCAGTCAAATACCCTGTCGGATATGGGAACACCCGCGGAATGGACCCTTAAACGAACCAAATTGACTATCAGTTGCTTTGCACGGTTTGCGAAGTACTACTGGAAAGCATGGTGTTCACTACGAGTTAACAGCAGCATTCACAATTAAAAATAAAATTCCACCATGTATTGTCATCTCGTGACACCCTTATGTTATAGAATAATCCCGATGTTGAAACACGCATCACCCAAACAGCTGTTCAAAAGGAGCCAACAACAACTCGATACGAGAGGATCTTACGTTACGTCGTTCTGAAGGAGCAAAACTGCGAAATGCAGGAAACACTTATTCATCACGCATTTAGAAGAAATGCCAAACACTGAAGTTAAATAAAAAGGGGTAAATCACTTGAAAAATATTCTTACAAAACCAACTTTCAGGTTATAAAGAGTTACGTTAAGTATAATAAAATTACAAGTCCACATGGTAAGGTAAAGGTAAGGGTTATTCTGCCGGAAGGCATGTCCTAACCTCCGCAGAGGTGTTCCTGAACCGGAGTTTGCGTGCGGTAGGGTGGCCAGTTCCTTTCCGCTCCTCCATTCCCTTACCCCCACCAACAGCGCGTGGCAACCCATCCAACTCCTGACCAATGTTGCTTAACTTCGGAGATCTCACGAGATCCGGTGTTTCAACACGGCTACGGCCGTTGGCTCCACATGGTAAAATAAAACCAAATTTTTGGGATTATTTCCTTTACAGCAACGACTATCATTACAGATCCATCTACTTATCGTTTGTCCCAACAAACTAATTACAAAGTTATTGATCGACCACAATCAACTATTATATAAATGAAAGAACGAAAATTGAAAATAAAATATATTCCCGGCTGACGAATCGAACCCGCATTCGTAACTCAAGTCTCACATAAATAAACTAAGTGTCAACACGCACACTAGCAAAGCAATCGGACGTCAGAACGAGAAAACAATTAAGTCCGTAACTAAAATAGTGAAGTTCAATGAACTCAAACATGCGTGGAACACTGCAATAAATATTCAATCACCGTTAGCTCAGTACCCAATTTTGGACAACCCTCACGTTCATGCAACTAGTGGTTCCATAATCTTAGGTAAACACCTTCCAGCTAGTAAGGGCTGTGCCAAGACATGGCCCAATATTACATCGCTTACACTCTTCGCATTGCATACACTACTGCAGACACTACCATCGCTCAAGTCACTTCGCAAAAACACCTAATCTAAGACTTGACTATATACAGCCGACATCCTAAACCTATCGTCGGGCCTACCTAATTTATACACACCCTAACACTAACCTCTTAGCACACACACACACACACACACACACACACACACACACACACACACACACACACACACACACACCATCCTAAACCTATCGTCGAGCGTAAACTGGGACGTCTTATCATCAGCATACTCCTAGGATAACATGTGGCGTCGAAAATCTATTGTCGAGCGGAAACTGGGTTGTCTACCCTTCCTGTAGAATGTCAGGCGAAATCATAACTTCAAACACACTCCTAGATACCTTAGCTGTAAGCCTTGTAGAATCCAATGGCACACAATGAAACAAATCTTGCCACAGAATGAACGCAAGTCGGGAAATGCAACCAAGTCCCTATCCTGTTAATAAAACGTGAAATTGAAAATAAATAACGCGTGGCAAACTATCCGCAACTCAAACACGATCTCGACATACGCAACGAAGTTTGAAAAAATAATAACTCTCAGTACACGTCTAAAAATACGTGAATATCGCCAAAACAGTAATCATCACCAAAGCAAAAATCCACACTGCAATTCTAGGGTGAGGCCCACAAATCGCCTACCATCTCACTATTCCTAACAAAACGTATCCATAACTATCCAGTGAAGCGAAATTCAATGAATCGTTTTAATAACGTCCAATATCTCATCCCACAATGTTTCCGATTTGATGATAAATTATCGTCCCGTAATTATGAAATTTACTGAGTGGAAATTTGATATAACAGTCAAATCACACCAACCGTGTATTCAGAATGCTCTTTTACTCTTGAGGTCGCCTATAATGTTCATTATGCTGACTTTACATAAACTCGTCACTTGGACGTAACTACCAAGAGCTACAATCTTCAACAGAAATAGTTTTTCACTGGGGATCTTAACTTGAAATCATAATGTGCGTCAGAGAGCACTCATTTCGAACCAACCTTCACCCGGTCAGCTGTCCCGGATTGTTAGCGGAATATCACTACAGCCTGCCTCAGAAATATCAAATATAATATACAGCCTGTATCAAAAATTCATCGCCATCAACAAATATAGCCTGTCTCAAAAATTCATCCTGATCGCCTCTCACGGCGGCATTACACATGAAATACAGGCTTCCTCTGCCTTCAACATCTATACAACTCTTATCTCAACATATCATTCCGGCGCAATCCATCCTGTTTCAAGACTTTTCACCTCAATCCTCCCATGACGAACAACTTTTATAAGAATCTTTTTTCATTTACTTTTACTACAACTTTCGGACCTCAGGAATACAACAACACACCGTGATTTCCTATATCACCGACAACACGGTGTCACAAAAAATTAACTTCCCAAGAAAAAACATTACTTTATCAGACTTCACTGGATTTTGAGACAAACGTGAACCTTATTGACCATATCTGTTAAATACACATTTTTAATATAGAAAAACTTTATCCCGCGGTAATTATTATTATTATTATTATTATTATTATTATTATTATTATTATTATTATTATTATTATTATTCCGACATTTTCTGAACTCATACGATATTCGAAATTAAGGCATTCACCACGACTCCATGATCGTTGTCACCTTCCTAATTTTAGTCAATTATTACACATTATTTATACTTCGCATTTTATAGTTTCTCGACGTAAATTTTACATCCCTGATGCGTTTCACACGACGACCAGAAATGTAATACATTCACCTGATCATTATTAAATATAAATTCGATACGCGCACTGAAAATTCATTGGGACAAACAAATTCTAACTACAACATTGATAAAAATATAGTCACAGACCTGTAATCATAGCCGTCTTGGAGATTCTGGCTGCATTTAGCCAGCTGGCCTCGTGCTTAGCCTTCCATGGCTACATTTGACATCATTTATATTTATGTATAAAACTTAAATTGCACAGATTTTTACACTAGGTGTCGATTAACACCGCAAATACCGCACTCTCTTCGCGTTTAACATGCGACGAGCACGCTTTTCAAATGGCGACTGCCACTATTTTCCCAGGACTCTGCTTTCGTTCACGCTACTGCTGGCCAGGTGTTCCAAACCGATAAGAAAATCAGACCTCGCGGCCAGCCTCCAGACTTCCCTTTGACAAATATTAAAAGCACACAATTGTAATACAGAGAGAAACTAAGCTACGTATTTTAACCAAATATCTAAACCTTCAACGTTTTCATCGGCGGCAGTTCGGGAAAATTTCTATCACCTTCTACTTTAATATTCTACTTGAACCATTGACACGAATATGTAACAAGTTACTTTGAGAACAAAACCCCGCACTTTCTTGCAGACGAGTGACGCGGGTTTCACCGTTCAGACCAACAGACAGAATGTGCAAAATAGGCGGATGGGGGTTTCTTGTATACTCTCTGGGAGGGACGCCACCCTCTCCACGGGGCTCGGTTATGCAATATGCTAATTCCACATCCACTGGACCAATTTTCTTGAAATTTATTCCATAACTTCGGACAGACTTACAATTCATTATGGTGTTAATTTCATATTTTTCCCATACTTGCAACGGGCGAAATGAATTATTTCTGCCCTGGCGTTTCGCGTCTTTTCTTCAAGAAGATGACCTCGCCACGTGTCGCCGATCCGCGAGCATGACGCAAACTTTCCTCCAGGCTTAACTGCATTTATCTTTACCAAGGGGATTCTATCTTCACATACGATTTATAAATAATTTAGATCCTTTACTCCTGGATTTACCATGTCGCCAAAATCTCTCGTTATGGAAGATTTTTCGAAATTGGTAGATTATTCATTACTCGAGGTCCACCGAAGTGTCCCTTCATTTCACTAGCTCGCTGCTCGTTCGTCACGCAGGGCTCTGTTCCCACGAGAGAGCCAGACTCTTGAAATAAAAAGATGGCTACTCTCAAAAAAGTTATTTTTTGATGACATAAATATTTGGAGTTATTTTTCATCGTAGAATTATGAGTTCATAATGAAAGACGACTTAAGTGCGGCCAGTATCCTGTATTCGGGAGATGGTAGGTTCGAACCCCACTGTCGGAAGTCCTGAAGATGGTTTTCCGTGGTTTCCCATTTTCACACCAGGCAAATGCTGGGGTTGTACCTTAATTAAAGCCACGGCTGCTTCCTTCCCACTCCTAGCCCTTTCCTCTCCCATCGTCGCCGTAAGACCTATCTGCGTCGGTGCGACGAAAAGGAAGTAGCAAAAAAATATGAAAGATGTTGTGAGTTCCCTAAATATGTTGGATTCTGACAGTTCTGCCCTATTCGTTTCAAGGAAACAGAACTGTAATTTCAAAGACAAGTACGGTTCCCATGGAAATTGTCAAGAATACAAATTGTTTGTTCTCTGTGTAAGAAAGGTTCTTGAATTACCATCCCCAGCTAACTGAAATGCAATGTACAATATACGGGTGACCCGAAATTTTGCGGAGGTTGTTCAGCGATACCTTTGGAGTATATTGGTATAAGAGGCCCGTGGTCACCGGTAGCTCGTTTCGGATTAATAACGTAATTATGATTAATTCGGTTTGCTAACCCAATCACCTTGTTTCTGTGAACATACGTTCACAACAGTAAAATAATCTGTAATACGCATTTAAAGAGAGTTTTAAATGTAACAATTCCGTATCGTTGGCTTCCGGCATGTTAAAGTACTCCTGCGGGAAAAAATTTAGACACCCAGGCTTCTGTCGATAACTAGCATTTAGGATGGACAAAAATAAATAATAGTATTATTTTTAGTGCAATACAGATACAAAGATAATTTGAGCAAAAACCAAATGAAATGCGATTGCTCTTTAATGATCGATCGGATACCACGGGCCCCTTATCCAAATACACTCAGGAGGTTCCACTGAACAACGTCTGAATATTTGTCGGTGGAATTCGAGTTTACCTTTTATGTACACATCTTATCTTGTAGAAATGAATCAATGATGTCATTATCTAGTATTTTTCGGCAGCGTCAATTTAAATCCCAGAGGAGAGGGTGTGATGGAAGGGCAAATGAGTCATTTGTTACCATACTAATTTCATTGATGTTTCTACATTTAAAATAAGTAAATCGTTTTAACCCACATACATAAATCGTTGTTACGCCTACGAAAGCAGCTATATAATAATGCTAACAATTACCCGCGGCTTCGCACGCGTGGATTTCGTAATTTGATAAAAGTAATCGTTTCATTATACTAGACATTATTTAAAAATTCCTGAAGTATAAAAACTCGCCCAAAAATTGAGTTTCATTTACACCAGAAATTCTTTGTAAACCGTGTTTGTGATATTACATTTTGGGGCTAAGACGACCACGCGACATAGAAGTGTACATGTGAGTAACAGTCTCCTCTCAAGTCGAAAAAATAAATACATGATTCTTTATTTCTAAAGGAGGTTCCAAATACCTATTCCCACATCTGTAACATCTTCAATTTTTGAAATGTACACTGACTGACAGAGCAAATGCAACACCAAGAAGGAGTGGTCAGAACTTTATGCCAATTGCAGGGTAGACTGACGTCACTGAGGTATGCTCATGATGTGAAATGCGCCGCTGTGCTGCGCACGTAGCGAACGATAAATGGGACACGGCGTTGGCGAATGGCCCACTTCGTACCGTGATTTCTCAGCCGACAGTCATTGTAGAACGTGTTGTCGTGTGCCACAGGACACGTGTATAGCTAAGAATGCCAGGCCGCCGTCAACGGAGGCATTTCCAGCAGACAGACGACTTTACGAGGGGTATGGTGATCGGGCTGAGAAGGGCAGGTTGGTCGCTTCGTCAAATCGCAGCCGATACCCATAGGGATGTGTCCACGGTGCAGCGCCTGTGGCGAACATGGTTGGCGCAGGGACATGTGGCACGTGCGAGGGGTCCAGGCGCAGCGCGAGTGACGTCAGCACGCGAGGATCGGCGCATCCGCCGCCAAGCGGTGGCAGCCCCGCACGCCACGTCAACCGCCATTCTTCAGCATGTGCAAGACACCCTGGCTGTTCCAATATCGACCAGAACAATTTCCCGTCGATTGGTTGAAGGAGGCCTGCACTCCCGGCGTCCGCTCAGAAGACTACCATTGACTCCACAGCATAGACGTGCACGCCTGGCATGGTGCTGGGCTAGAGCGACTTGGATGAGGGAATGGCGGAACGTCGTGTTCTCCGATGAGTCACGCTTCTGTTCTGTCAGTGATAGTCACCGCAGACGAGTGTGGCGTCGGCGTGGAGAAAGGTCAAATCCGGCAGTAACTGTGGAGCGCCCTACCGCTAGACAACGCGGCATCATGGTTTGGGTGCTATTGCGTATGATTCCACGTCACCTCTAGTGCGTATTCAAGGCACGTTAAATGCCCACCGCTACGTGCAGCATGTGCTGCGGCCGGTGGCACTCCCGTACCTTCAGGGGCTGCCCAATGCTCTGTTTCAGCAGGATAATGCCCGCCCACACACTGCTCGCATCTCCCAACAGGCTCTACGAGGTGTACAGATGCTTCCGTGGCCAGCGTACTCTCCAGATCTCTCACAAATCGAACACGTGTGGGATCTCATTGGACGCCGTTTGCAAACTCTGCCCCAGCCTCGTACGGACGACCAACTGTGGCAAATGGTTGACAGAGAATGGAGAACCATCCCTCAGGACACCATCCGCACTCTTATTGACTCTGTACCTCGACGTGTTTCTGCGTGCATCGCCGCTCGCGGTGGTCCTACATCCTACTGAGTCGATGCCGTGCGCATTGTGTAACCTGCATATCGGTTTGAAATAAACATCAATTATTCGTCCGTGCCGTCTCTGTTTTTTCCCCAACTTTCATCCCTTTCGAACCACTCCTTCTTGGAGTTGCATTTGCTCTGTCAGTCAGTGTAGATAAGTATCCTATTAAAGCAAATTCAACCAATTGATCAGGCCTTCCCCCACCCCTACCCCATTTAAGTGTATTTTCCGAAAACAAAAATACACGTTTCCTTATTGTTAAAGGAGATTCCAAATACTATGTTCACGTCTCTAACATATTCAGTTTTTAAGATATAAGTGTCCTCATAAAAATAATTCAACTATATTTCACTTCTTTTCACCCCCCGTTAAGTGCCTTCTCCGAAAACAAAAAACTACATGTTCCTGTAATTTTAAAGGACTTTCCAAGTACCAAGTTTCTTGTCTCAGACATGTTAAGATTTTTACGTATAATGTAGATATACCGGTAACTCATTTTAAAACTTTACCCGCTTTTCCAATTCCTTTCAGCCGCTTAATGGATTTTCCGAAAACAAAAAAATATGTGTTTCATTATTTTTTTACTTTTTTTTACAATTTGCTTTACGTCGCACCGACACAGATAGGTCTTATGGCGACGATGGGACAGGAGAGGGCTAGGAGTGGGAAGGAAGTGGCCGTGGCCTTCATTAAGGTACAGCCCCGGCATTTGCTTGGTGTGAAAATGGGAAACCATGGAAAACAATCTTCAGGGCTGCCGACAGTGGGGTTCGAACCAACTATCTCCCCAATACTGGATACTGGCCGCACTTAAGCGACTGCAGCTATCGAGCTCGGTCATAATTTTTAAAGGGAATTCCAAATACCAGTTTTCATGCCTGTACCTCTGTAACATCTTCAGCTTTTGAGATAAATGTATACTCATAAAAATAATTCAACTTCTTCTTCACTTCTTTCCACACCATTCCCGCCTAAAGTGGACATTCCGAAAACAAAAAGTACACGTTTCTTTATTTCGAAAGGAAATTCAAAATACCAACTTTTATTTCTGTAACAGCTTCAGTTTTTAAGATAAAGTATCCTCATAAACATAGGCTATTTCAACTCCTTATTTACTTATTTTCAATACCACAAATACCAATTTTAACGTCGTTAACATCTTTAGTTTTTGAGATATGTCTCCTCTTTCCAAAGACCAAAGATTACGCGTTTCATTACTTTGAAGCAACATTCCAAATACAAATTTTCATGTCTGTAACATCTTCAGTTTTTGAGATATAAGTATCCTCATAAAAGTAATTCAACTTCTTTTTAACCCCCCCCCGCCCCATTTCCTACCCGTCAAGTTGATTCCCCCCTCCCCAAAAGTGCGTGTTTCTTTATTTTTAAAGGAGATTACCAATTCTTATTTTCACGTCTTTAACTTCTTTAGCTTTTGAGATAGAAGTATCCTCATACAAAGAATTCAACTAATTTTTCAATGCATTCACCCCCCCTTAAGTGGATTTTCCGAAGACAAAAGAACACGTGTTTTTTTACTTTGAAATAAGATTCCAAATACAAATGTTCATGCCTCTAACGTATTCAGTTTTTGAGATATAAGTATCCTCATAAAAATTATTCAACTCCTTTTTTATCCCAGCCCGTTAAGTTGATCGCCTTAAAAATGCGTGTCTCTTTATTTTAGAAGGAGATGCCGAATACATATTTTCACGTGTGTAACCTTAAGATTTTGAGATCTAAGTTTCTCCATGAAAAGAATTAAATTTTTCACTTCCTTTCACCCTCCACCCTTAAGTGAATTTTCCGAAAAACAAAAAAAAATGTTTATTTGTAGAGCTTCCAAATGCCACTTATCACGACTGTAACATCTTCAGCTTTGAGATACCGGTACATGTATTCTCATGAAAAGGAATTAAAATCCTTTTTCGCCTCCCCTGCCCCAAGTTGATCCCCCCCCCCCACCCAAAATACGTGTTTCTTTATTTTTAAAAGTGATTCAAAATACTAATTTTCACGTCTGTAACATCTTTAGTTTTTGAGGTAAAAGTATCCTCATGAAAATAATTCAACTCCTTTTTCACTCCACTCCCGCCCGTTAAGTTGGTTTCCCCCCCCCACCCAAAAAATACGTGTTTGTTGATTTTTAAACGAGTTTCCAAATAATAATTTCCATGTCTGTAACATTTAGTTTAGGGATATAAGTTTCTCCAAAAAGAATTAATTTTTTACTTCCTATCACACTCCCTACTCAGGTGAATTTTCCAGAAACAAACAGTGCCATTTTCCTTAAAAGAGCTTCCAAATACCAATTATCACGACTGTAACATCTTCAGTTTTTGAGACATATTTATCCTCCTAAAAGGAATTAATCTCTGTTTTCTTCCTCCCCCCCCCCTAAGTTGATTCCAACCAAATACGCATTTCTTTATTTTTAAAGGATATTCCAAATACCAGTTTCCATGTTTATAACACCTTGGAAATTTTTGGTATGTATATTTTCATACAAATAATTCCAATAATTTTTCAATTCTTTCAGCATCCCTCCCCCGCTAAGGGTTTTCCTGAAAACCAAGGAATGCGTGTTTCCTTGTTCTTAAAAGAGATTCCAAATACCAATTTTCACGTCTGCAGCATGTAAGGTTTTGAGATATACTGTAGATACGCTAATTTAAAAAAATACCTCCCTTTTTCAGTTCCCCTTAATTGGATTTTCCGAAAAAAATACTTATGGTCTCTTTTCTTCTACAGGAAATTCCAAATACCAGTTTTGAAAGTGTAACATGTTACGGGTCTCGGATAATTTTCAGATATAGTCCTTTTAAAAATTCACCCCGTTTGTCACTCCTGATCACTCCCTGTTTCATCTGTTTATCCAAAAAAACACAAAAAATACTTGTTTCAATATTTTCAAAGGTGATTCCAAATACCAATTTTCAGGTCTGTAATATCTTCAGTTTATGAGAGATAAGTAACCTCATTAAAGACATTCAACCCTTTTTTCACACCATTTCACCCCTCCTATTGGGATTTTCGGTAAAAAAAAGGTACGTGTTTCTTTATTTTTAAAGGAGATTCTAAATACCAATTTTTACATCAGTAAATTTTTAAAATTTTGAGATATAAATACAATCATTTTAAAAATTCACCCCACTTCCATCCTCCCATTAAATGGATTTTCAAAAACAAAAAAAAAATATATGTTTCATTGTTTTTAAAGGAGATCCCAAATACCAATTCTCAGGTCTGTAATATCTTCAGTTTCTGAGATCTAAGTGTCCTCATTAAAGGCATTCAACCCGTTGTCCACCTTTTTTCACCCCTCCTATTGGGATTTTCCAAAAACAAAAAACACGTGTTAGCTTATTTTTAAAGGAGATTCTAAATACCAATTTTTACATCTGTAAAGTTTTAAAGTTTTGAGATATAAATGCACTCATTACAAACTTTCACCCCCTTTTCACCCCCTTAGCGACGGAATACCCAAAAATACCCCCTTAGCGAGCACTTACATTGTACTATAAATGTATCCTCAAAATTTAATTTCATTATGTCCAGTAGTTTTGGCTCGGCGATGATGAGTCAGTCAGTCAGTCAGTCAGTCAGTCAGTCAGTCAGTCAGTCAGTCAGTCAGTCAGTCAGTCAGTCAGTCAGTCAGGACAAGTTATTTTGTATATATAGACTAGCAATTGCCCGCGGCTTCGCTCGCGTGGATTTCGTAATTTGATCGAAGTAATCGTTCCTCGGCATTGTACTAAGAAATTATCTGAAAATACCTAAAGTATAAAAAGTCACCCAAAAACTGAGTTTCATTTACCCCAGAAATTCTTTGTAAACCATGCTTGTGGTATTATCTTTTGGGACTAAGACGACCATGTGACATAGAACCATTCATGTGAGAAACAGTTTTCTCTCGAGTCCAAAGAGGAAATAAATGCTTCTATATTTTTAAAGGAGATTCCAAATACCTATTCTCACGTCTGTAACATCTTCATTTTTTAAGATATAAGTATCCTCATAAAAAATAATTCAACTATTTTTCACTTCTTTTCATCCCCTGTTAAGTACCTTCTCCGAAAACAAAAAGGTACAGGTTCATGTATTTTAAAGGACATTCCAAATACCAAGTTTCTTGTCTCTAACTTGTTAATAGTTTTACATATAATGTAGATATACCGGTACTCATTTTAGAAATTCACCCTCTTTTCCAATTCTTTTCAGCCCCTTAACTGGATTTTCCGAAAATAAAAAATACGTGTTTCATTATTTTTAAAGGAGATCCCAAACACCGGTTTTCATGCCTGTACGTCTGTAATACCTTCAGGTTTTGAGATAAATGTAAGTTATACTCGTAATTCAACTTCTTCTTCTTCACTTCTTTCCACCCCTCTTCCGCTTTAAGTGGACTTTCCGAAAACAAAAGTACGTATTCCTTTATTTTGAAAGGAAATTCAAAATACCAACTTTCATGTCTGTAACAGCTTCACTTTTTAAGAAAACGTATCCTCATAAACGTATTTCAACTCCTTTTATATTTATTTTCAACCCCACACCGCTTACATCGATTTTCCGAAAAAACAACAAATGCATGTTTCTTCATTTTTAAAGGAGATTCCAGATACTAATTTTCATGTCTGTAACATTTTCAGTTTTTGAGATATGTCTTTTTCTTTCTATTTGTTCGCGGCGTTGACCTAGGAAGAACTTTTGCCCCTAATTGCACTATATGCGAGGAACCTGCGTTTATAATATAAATGGCGGAAGTATAACGTGTTGATGTGAGGAAAGGAACATTAAGGGCGACAAAATCACCCAGTCCCCAGGCCAGGGACATTAATCATTTACAATTAAAAACCCCTATCCGGCCGGGAATCGAACCCGGGGCCGCCGGTTGACAGGTGGACGCGTTGCCCCCTATACCGCGCGGACGGGCTCCTCTTCCTACCCGTTAATTTCATTCCCCTCTCCCCAAAAATACGTGTTTATTTTTTAAAAAGATTCCAAATACCAATTTTCACGTCTTTAACATTTTTAATTTTTGAGATATAAGTATCCTTACACAAAGGATTCAACTAACTTTTCAATTCATCCACACCCCTTAAGTGGACTTTCCGAACACAAAATAATACGTGTTTCTTTACTCTGAAAGAAGATTCCAAATACAAATGTTCATGCCTCTAACATCTTCAGTTTTTGAGATATAAGTATCCTCATAAAAAGAATTCAACTCCTTTTACACCCCAGCCCGTTAAGTTGATTCCCCCTCCAAAAAATGCGCATTTCTTTACTTTATAAGGTGATCCCCAATACAAATTTTCACGTGGGTAACCTTAAATTTTTTGGGATATAAATTTCTCCGTAAAAAGAATTACATTTTTTCACTTCCTTTCACCCTCCGCCCTTATGTGAATTTTTCGAAAACAAAAAACAAAACTTGTTCATTTATAAAGGAGCTCTCAAATTCCAATTATCACGACTGTGACATCTTCAGTTTTAAAATATATGTATCCTCATAAAAAGGAATTAAGCTCCTTCTTCACCGCCCCCGTCCCAAGTCGACCCCACCCCCAAGAAAGCGCGTGTTTCATTATTTTTAAAGGTGATTCCAAATACTAATTTTACGCCTTAAGATATTTAGTTTTTGAGACATAAGTACCTCATACAAAAAATTCAACTAATTTTTCAATTCTTTCACCCTCCCCCCAATCCCCGTTGAGGGTTTTTCCCGAAAACCAGAGAATACATGTTTCCTTATTTTTAAAGGAGATTCCAAATACGCAATGTTCACGTCTGCAACATGTTAAGTTTTTGAGATATACCGTACTGTAGATACTCTCATTTTCAAAACTGACCCCCTTTCTCAGTTCCCCTTTAAGTGAATTATCCGAAAAAAAACATATTATGTTTCCTTACCTTTACGGGAAATTCCAAATACCAGTTTTCAAATCTGCAATATGTTACGTGTCTCAGATAATTTGCAGATATAGTCTTTTTTTAAATTCACCCAGTTTGTCACTCCTGTTCACCCTCTAAACATCGGATTATCCAAAAACACAAAATACGTGTTCCTTTATTTTGAAAGGAGATTTCAAATTTCAATTTTCATGTATGTAACATCTTCAGTTTTTGAGATGTAAGTCTCCTCATAAAAGGTGTTCAAACCCTTGTCCCCCTTTTTCACCCCTCTTACTGGGATTTTCCGAAAACAAGAAAATACGTGTTTCCTTATTTTTAAAGGGGTTTCCAAATACCAATGTTTAAGTCTGTAAACTTTTAAGTTTTTGAGATATAGATATTCTCATTTTAAAAATTTACACCCCCTTTTTACCCCCTTAGCGACGGAGTATCCAAATTTCCTTCCTTAGCGAGCACCTACATGTTTATATGAATGTATCCCCAAAATTTCATTTCTTTATGTCCAGAAGTTTTGGCTCGCCGATGATGAATCCGTCAGTCAGTCAGTCAGTCAGTCAGTCAGTCAGTCAGTCAGTCAGTCAGTCAGTCAGTCAGTCAGTCAGTCAGACAGTCAGTCAGTTAGGACAAGTTATTTTATATATATCGATTTTTCGAGAAATACTCACCCTCAGTACATATATTACGAAGAGAGAGAATTCTGTGATAATATTCGCACAGTTTTGAACCGGCCAAAAATCTAAGCTGAAACATTTCACATAGCGGTTTTCACAAGCACAACGACGATATGACAAGTGCAAAGACGAATAATAATTGTCGACTTTCTGAAAACCGCCTCTGTGGTGTAGTCGTTAGTATGATTAGCTGCCACCCCCGCATGCCCGGGTTCGATTCCCGGCTCTGCCACGAAATTTGAAAAGTGGTATGAGGGCTGGAACCGGGTCCACTCAGCCTCGGGAGGTCAATTGAGTAGAGGCGGGTTCGATTCCCACCTCAGGCGTCCTGGAAGTGGTTTTCCGTGGTTTCCGACTTCTCCTCCAGGCAAATGCCGAGAAGGTACCTAATTCAAGGCCACGGCCTCTTCCTTCCCTCTTCCTTGTCTATCCCTTCCAATCTTCCCCTCCCCCGCAAGGCCGCAGTTCAGCATAGCAGGTGAGGCCGCCTGGGCGAGGCACTGATCATCCTCCCCAGTTGTATCCCCCGACCCAGAGTCTGAAGCTCTAGGACACTGCCCTTGAGGCGGTATAGGTGGGATCCCTCGCCGAGTCCGAGGGAAAAACCGAACCTGGAGGATAACCATATTAAGAAGAAGAAGAAGAAGAAGAAGAAGAAGACTTTCTGAAATATATTTAAGTATCTCTTTGCACAGGAAGTCGAATTCATTTTTCTCACCGAGTGGCGTTCTACCAAAAGTTGGGAAAAAAGTCACTATCCACATACAGATAACTTAACAGAGTGATAAAAAAATGGCGTATGGCTTTTAGTGCCGGGAGTGTCCGCGGACATGTTCGGCTCTCCATGTGAGGTCTTTCGATTTGACGCGCGTAGGCGACCTACGCGTCGTGATGAGGATGAAATGATGATGAAGACGACACATACCCCCAGTCCCCGTGTCAAAGAAATTAACCAAGGATGGTTAAAATTCCCGACCCTGCCGGGAATCGGACCCAGGACCCCTGTGAGCAATGGCCAGCACGCTAACCATTTAGCCAGGGAGCCGGACAACAAACTGATAACAGTCAGTGAGAAGATCATTTTATACTTACACTTCTCATCCGTAACTTTGTACCGTATATATGAAACGAATTATAGCTAAAACACTCTCAGAGTTCATATCCTATTTGGGCAATGTTGTAACATGTACAATGAGTCTGTGGGAGTAGCATGCGCTAATGGTAAATTCATCTCCCTTTACCGTGAGTCAACATGAATACGATAAAACGGAATGTGTTTGCGAGCTTGACTTTGATGGTAGCATATTTACTGAGTGGTAAGGCACACCCACTGGCCAGGCATGCATAATGAATAACTTTGTATTTGCCTGTAAAGTTGAAATTAAAACACATTCCATTTCATGCAAGTCCTTCTCCTTTCCTGCTCTCTTCCCGCTTTCTCTTGTGGTGGAGTTGCGGATCGTTACACTTCTTCCCCCACCATCCTTCATGGAATTTCATTGCATGGTAAGCAGTTACATACATCTTTACGCCTAGCCTCAGTTCGAGTATAAGATTCGCCATCGTCTTTATTGCAGTCTTCCCAATTAACTTTTCCTGCAGGTGAGCTCTAGGAAATTCTACTACTTGCGGCTTCTTTCAGTCCCATCAATTCTACTTCGCGCTGGAATCAACGTTACTTAAAGGGAGTCAAATAATCGAATTAATGCTTTTAAGAGTCTAAGTATAGCAGCAGGGTGGAGATTTCAAGACAGTTAGCGTTACGCCCAACCGAAGTCTTATTTTCAGCTAGAAAGTTCCCTTGTTACCTAAATGAGAGGTAATTGCCAGTCTACAGCTTTGTGATGCGTAGCTGGCTTGATCGTAGCAGTGTTGTTGCCTGTAATCATTAGGTAGTGTTACACAAATGAACAAAACCATACCTTAGGGCTTAACTGGAAACATGTACGAGAATTTCTAGTCCAAAGAGAGCCTGATATTTCTCAATTTGTAATTGCTCTTTATCTTTGTTTATTTCCACCTGCTTCAACTTGTCCTTCCTTAACCAGTCACGAGGATCCTTTCTCTATTGTCGACGAAACATATTCCTGCAGAGTATAATCATGTAGTTTGACCCAATTATCCTACTTCATCAAGTCTGATATCCTTGGTGATAACCAGGATACTGATTATCATAATAATATAGACACGTTCTAAAGGCAAAACTGATTCAGATATTGATATGGACGCTGAGGAGAAAAGACCGCGGATGTGGCAATGCTCTTCCTATCCATTAAGATTGGTCATGCTTCCCAGCAACATACTGATATGAAGTCCATCAGAACAATGCGCATGTGTAAATGAAAATTAAACTTACCGTACTGTAGGAATGTATGTATGTATGTATGCGTGCGTGACGCATTTACGCCCACCTACAGTATAATGTATTTAAGGTTTCTTCACCACTGTTATACACTGACTGACAGAGCAAATGCAACACCAAGAAGGAGTGGTCAGAACTTTATGCAATTGCAGGGTAGACTGACGTCACTGAGGTATGCTCATGATGTGAAATGCGCCGCTGTGCTGCGCACGTAGCGAACGATAAATGGGACACGGCGTTGGCGAATGGCCCACTTCGTACCGTGATTTCTTAGCCGACAGTCATTGTAGAACGTGTTGTCGTGTGCCACAGGACACGTGTATAGCTAAGAATGCCAGGCCGCCGTCAATGGAGGCATTTCCAGCAGACAGACGACTTTACGAGGGGTATGGTGATCGGGCTGAGAAGGGCAGGTTGGTCGCTTCGTGAAATCGCAGCCGATACCCATAGGGATGTGTCCACGGTGCAGTGCCTGTGGCGAAGATGGTTGGCGCAGGGACATGTGGCACGTGCGAGGGGTCCAGGCGCAGCCCGAGTGACGTCAGCACGCGAGGATCGCCGCATCCGCCGCCAAGCGGTGGCAGCCCCGCACGCCACGTCAACCGCCATTCTTCAGCATGTGCAAGACACCCTGGCTGTTCCAATATCGACCAGAACAATTTCCCGTCGATTGGTTGAAGGAGGCCTGCACTCCCGGCGTCCGCTCAGAAGACTACCATTGACTCCACAGCATAGACGTGCACGCCTGGCATGGCGCCGGGCTAGAGCGACTTGGATGAGGGAATGGCGGAACGTCGTGTTCTCCGATGAGTCACGCTTCTGTTCTGTCAGTGATAGTCACCGCAGACGAGTGTGGCGTCGGCGTGGAGAAAGGTCAAATCCGGCAGTAACTGTGGAGCGCCCTACCGCTAGACAACGAAGCATCATGGTTTGGGGCGCTATTGCGTATGATTCCACGTCACCTCTAGTGCGTATTCAAGGCACGTTAAATGCCCACCGCTACGTGCAGCATGTGCTGCGGCCGGTGGCACTCCCGTACCTTCAGGGGCTGCCCAATGCTCTGTTTCAGCAGGATAATGCCCGCCCACACACTGCTCGCATCTCCCAACAGGCTCTACGAGGTGTACAGATGCTTCCGTGGCCAGCGTACTCTCCGGATCTCTCACCAATCGAACACGTGTGGGATCTCATTGGACGCCGTTTGCAAACTCTGCCCCAGCCTCGTACGGACGACCAACTGTGGCAAAAGGTTGACAGAGAATGGAGAACCATCCCTCAGGACACCATCCGCACTCTTATTGACTCTGTACCTCGACGTGTTTCTGCGTGCATCGCCGCTCGCGGTGGTCCTACATCCTACTGAGTCGATGCCGTGCGCATTGTGTAACCTGCATATCGGTTTGAAATAAACATCAATTATTCTTCCGTGCCGACTCTGTTTTTCCCCCAACTTTCATCCCTTTCGAACCACTCCTCCTTGGTGTTGCATTTGCTCTGTCAGTCAGTGTATAATTTACCTATCGACTCAACGTTGTGGGTGTCGTAAATTACATATTGGATAAAATGCTTTAATTTTCGAAACAAGGTGCACGGAAACAAACCAGGTCACACGAATATAATAAGGAATGTGCATTTGCCGACCACTTCCTAAATACATGGCACGAAACATTAACACAAGCATGGACATTTTCAGTCTTAACTGAAGGGCACACACATTATATTATCCGGCTCCTTGGCTGAGTGGTCAACGCACTGCTCTTAGTCTCAGAGAGGTCCGGGTTCAATTGAACCTTAAATGGTTAATTACCTTGGCTCCGGTACTGGGTATTTGTACTGCACAAAACATCCCTGCAACACGCACACCACGCCAAACACTATCCTCCATCACAATAACACGCAGTTACCTATTCATGGCAAATGACAACCACCCACGTCGGTGGGTCTGCCTTACAAGGGCTGCACGTGCCTGGAAGTAGCCATACTAAATTATTATTACTCATAATACTCTAGAACAATATGAATTACACATACACACACTAGTACATGAACATAAAGAACGCCATTGTGTACTGTGTGAAGTGCGATGGTAATGTGTATCGAACATTTTGGTACATGTAACATATCGCCTCAGAATCACTTTTATGATATTATTCTTAACTTGTGTTACGGTGTATATTTAAAAATTTTAACACTCAAGATAGTTTACTGAAAAACCGTTCCTTGACTTTCGTACGAAAGTGGATTCACAGATTTCGATATGAAATTGAGAATTTTTTGAAACAAAACAAATCCCAAATCATCAGTGAAGAAACAAATACCTTGTATTCCCCTGTATTATTTCCCTTAAGACTGGTTTCTCCTCCCAACCACATATGGATATGCCGTCCATCAGAACAACGTTCGTTTTGTTCATTTTTCTATGCGAATGTGTAAAGGAAAATGATCCTTAAAAACAGTAAACTGTAGGAGTGCGTAAACACGTCATGCAAACATACATTCATACAGTTGGGTGCGGTAAGGTTCAATTTCCTTTACACATACGCATAAGAAAATGAACACAACGAAGATTCGTTCTGATGGACTGCACATCCATACGCGACTGGGAGGCGTGAACAGTCTTAAGGAAAATAATGGATAAGAAGAGCATTGTGACGTAACGACGAAATAGTCCTGGAATTATGAATATTATTTCATATCCCTTTCTCAGCTTACTTTTAGGGCATTTAAATCACATTTAATTTTATCCCCATTGAAAGAAGATAATTGAAATGAAATTATAGTTGCGCCATTCGCGTTTCACTTTGCCATCCCATGATCTTTCACAAATACGAGGTTTGGGCATAAGTCATGGCTACAATTTCTTCCGTCCACGTGAATGCGGGACCTACCAGACAAATCGAAATGCACGGATGGAGGCTTGGATCAAAAGGTGTTGTTGAATGTATGAATAATGCCGAGTAGATTTACCAGGTGTAGATATAAATCGAGGAAAATATCAGTCATGAAAACCTTGTGTTAGATAATGTTTATTCTCAGAGAATACAGTAACCTTTACAGTAAACTCCTAGAGTAGTTCAATAGAATGTTCTCAACACGTTGCCAAAGATGAGGGAGAAGTGGGATATCAGTCGCCTCACTATGTGTGAGTTTTGCAATCTCATGTTTCATAGTGTAGGCAATGTCCTGTCCTGTCCTGTCTCAAGCATTCTCACACTTTGGCCATAAGGTCAAAATCACACGGAGACAGGTCGGGTGAACATGGCAGGTGTTTCAGTACTTCCCGTCCCCAGCGCTGAAGTTGCATCCGTACAGCCTCTGCTGCATGCGGTCTGGCGATGCCATGGAGAAGAATAATACTGTTCTAACTGTAGTAGTGTCCATCTTTTGTCAATGTCCAAGCACAGGGGAGGTATTACAAGCTACACATCAGTCCTGAGAGTAACACATCTTCCAGACCGTTGCACGTCACTGTTCGTTTCACGTTTATTTCTGCCCATCTTGCAACGGTTTGATACGGAAGGGCATTATACCTCGCAGCTTCCACAAGCTTTCTATCGACATTTTCGGCACTGCGACCCTGGCAAACGGCCAATTTGATGTAGGCACCCTGTTCTTGCCTCCTCACATTCACTCTGCACGGAGCCTGATACACTATTACAGTCCCATCGCCCTGTGCGTAGTACTTGTCCAACGCACCACCATCCCGTGCTGTGTTATTTACTATGAGTGTCATGCTTCCCAGGACATAATTATGACGTTTGTATGGTAGCACCGTACAAATAAGATGAAAAATAGTTATACGCGAACCCTCGTGTATGTTGAACCATAATCAGAACAACGCAAAGCTATACTGGTTACAGAAACGTGTATGGAACTTATATAGTAAAAGGATAAACGGATTGAAGAGTGGTGGGTGTAATTCTCATCGTAGTAATCTGTGCAAATCATTAGTGACTGGTCGGCGACGCAAGTATTGGAAAGGGTTAGGACTGGGAAGGTAGTGACCTAACCCCAGCATCTGCTTGGTGTGAAAATGGGGAAACCACGGTAAACCAACTTCAGGGCTGCTGACGATGGGGTTAGAACACACCACCTCCCGAAAGCAAGCTAACAACACCTATGCGACCACAAGCTCCCAGCCAACTCGCTCAGAATGTATGTTGGGTATTCAGCCCGAAGGCTGGTTGGATCCTCAACAGGTTCACCATTACCTGTCATAGATGTCCTAGGTGTCACTGAAGAGGCGTACTAGGGAAATGAGGAGTGAGGTAGTTTCCCGTTGCTTTCCTCACCGAGCCAGAAGTTGCTATTGCACATCAGTCTGCCAAGCCCACTGAAAAGCGTGCTACAACCGACCCTATGAGCGACATTTTCACACCATTCATAGCAGGGACTGGCTGCATAAGGAATGACATTACTAGTGTCACTCATACCTCAACCACTTTCATATTGTCAAAGCCAAGGATAAGACTGAGACAGGTCAATGAAAGTAACAATTTTATTCTAGCCCATACCAGAAGATACAGTGCACTGTAAACACTACATCTTGCGAACAAAAGTCTGCTCAGAATGTATGCATATCATAATATGTGGGAGAAAATTTGAGTTCTTACCATGAAATAATAAATAGATTTGAAAGGCTGAGTGGTTGAGACGGTAGAACGCTGGCTTTCTGAGCCCAAGCTGGTATTTGAATTTGCTCAGACATGTCTGTGTCGTGTCAGTAGATTTACTGACACGTGAAACAACTTCTCTGTGACAAAATTCCGACAGCTCAACGCCTTCGAAATCTGTGAGACGTAAAAATATTGACATTGTTATAGTTATCTTTATTAGTAGTGTTATTAAAATAATTCTTATTCTGAAAAGAGAATGCATTTGGCAAGAAAATGGATTGATTTCTTATCGTAAATGCGTAAGGTGAGAGATTAATACTGGAGACCACAAGACTGATGAGGCTCAAAATTACATACTTCCTAACGACATAGTAAGGAAATAAATTACTTAAATGGGATGAAGTTGGAATAAATAAATAAATAAATAAATAAATAAATAAATAAATAAATAAAATAGGCGCTGACCTTCTGACACCAGCTTGGCAGGTTCGATTCTGGCTCAGTCCGGTGATATTTGAAGGTGCTCAAATACGTCAGCCTCGTGTCGGTAGATTTACTGGCACGTAATAGAAATCCTGCGGGACAAACTTCCGGCACCTCGGCATCTCTGAAAACCGAAAAAGTAGTTGGTGGGACGTAAAGCCAATAACATTAAATTATTATTAATACATCGTATGTTTTCTGCGACGCTAGAATGGGAGGAAAGAGCTGGGATTGGACAGGTAGATTCCATGGCCTTAATTAAGGTACAGGTGGGAATATGGGAGACCACGGAAATCGTTCTTCAGTACTGCCGACTGTGGGATTCGTATCCACCATCTGCCGAATACAAGCTCACAGCTACGCGACCCTAACTACACTGCCAATCTGTGCTGAGACCTGTGACATGTGCGTAATATTCAGCAGTATAGTAATACATTCCTAAGGAGAAACAGGTCAGAGAGGCTAGTTTAGCTCCCTAGGTACAAACCTCACCAGCCAAGAAGCGATTTGGGCCCTTACATATACAGGGTAAACAGGTTATGGGTTATAAATCGCCCGAGATCACAGCGGGGACTGGATGGGCCACGCAGCCTGTACTCACAGCTGGACAGCTATATGAGACTGCGTTTTATCAAACTACAACCTCAATAGGGAACATGCATGATCCGGGGTTTTAATTAAAAATATGCTAATCTGATTCAAAATTTCATGCAGAATTCAAAAATGTGATCAGAATGTACAAATAATAACTCCAAACGTGATAAAAATCTACGAAAATGTCACGTCACGCAAGCACGCGATCTCATTGGTCTGACGTCATCGTACAGGTTGACTGAATTAGCAGACGAAGTAACACATAGTGTGCTGTGAGAAGCAGGATACACCTCGCGTATTTCTATTTACGTTAGTGTCTAGTATGGTTAAATTCGAGGTCTATACATTGGATAATAACCTGAGTGGTATATTTTAGACTTAAAATGAATCCTGCGCAGACAGTGAGGCAGAAAACTTATAAATGGTGTAGAGTTCCGATGTGCAATAGCACATCGCATACCATATCAAACAAATTGTTTATAAATGTTCCAAAGACGCTAAAACTAGGGAGAAATGGATTTTGGCGAGCCGGAGAAATGCTGGTGATATATCGGAAAAGTCTACAGTTTATTTTTTTTGAAGATTTTAACGTAAGATGAATTTGTTTGAATTTTCAAATCACTTTTCCATGTCAGCTGTTCTAGTGGTAAAACTTTAAATTTTAATGTATGCTGCTTTATTTAAATGCTTCAATTACATCTTGGAATATGAAAGTAAAAAACAGTGCATTAAATAATGCTGATTATTAAAGTATTCTCCAAACCTAACCTATGTTTTGGGTGATCCATGTCAAGATAATAAATCAAAGGGGTTATGAACCATTTTGACAGCTCTAATTCTACCAATATATCTTGGCATGGGACAGTTATGTATGTCTTTATTGAAGAGCTTAATTGGTAAAGAAATTTAGGTTTTATCTAAATACTCTATAATGTAACAAAGAATAGGCGTGTACATCATGAAAGGAAACAACGTGAATTTAACAAATGTATAACTCTACACAAAACCAATGCTTGTCTGTTGGGGTCTTATAAGTTAACAATGCTCAATTATAATAATTATCATAATATTAATGAAATAAATAACATAATTGCACACAGGTGAAAATAGTGATGTAGGTGTTTAAAATATTATCCAACTTAGCCTAAGTTTTAGGTTACACAAGCCAAGTCAATAAACCGAAGGGTAAAAATACCGCGCGAGTTGGCCGTGCGGTTAGGAGCGCGCAGCTGTGAGCTCGCATCCGGGAGATAGTGGGTTTTGAACCCCACTGCCGGCAGCCCTGAAGATGGTTTTCCGTGGTTTCCCATTTTCACACCAGGCAAGTGCTGAGGCTGTACCTAAGGCCACGGCCGCTTTGTTCCCATTCCTAGGCCTTTCCTGTCCCATCGTCGCCATAAGACCTATATGTGACGGTGTGACGTTAAAAAAAAAAGTAAAAGTCACAGCACCCAAAGACATTCTTGTATTGAGCGACTAAAATGTCACCGGGACACTTTTCTTTCCTGATATGCTCAGCTTGTTAAAAGCCAAATGTAATTAATGTTACTGGCTTCACGCCCCGCTAACTACTTCTACGATTTTCGGAGACGCCAATGTGCAGGAATTTAGTCCTGCAGGAGTTCTTTTACGTGCCAGTAAATCTACCGACACGAGGCTGACGTATTTGAGCACCTTCAACTACCACCGGACTGAACCAGGATCGAACCTGCCAAGTTGGGGTCAGAAGGCCAGCACCTCAACAGTCTGAACTACTCAGCCCGACTTGTGAAAACTAGATGAAGTCATATTTATCTTTATCATGTTTAACTTTTTCCCTCCACAAAGATATTTAATTCTCTTTCATGGGCCCTGGAAGTGGGTAGGCCAGTTGTCCCAACCATAAATATATATTTTTTGGGGAATGATAGATTATAGCCCTATAGTACTATGACCTTTCTTTCTTTCCTTCTTTCTTTCTTTCTTTCTTTCTTTCTTTCTTTCTTTCTTAATCAGTGTATCCTTCAGGGTTGGTTTTCTCTCGGACTCAGCGAGGGATTTCACCTCTACCACTTCAAGGGCAGTGTCCTGGAACGTGAGACTTTGAGTATGGGATGAAACTGGTGAGGAGGGCCATTACCTCGCCCAGGCGGCCTCACCTGTTATGCTCAACAGGGGCCTTGTTGGAGGATGGGAGGATCGGAAGGGATAGACAAGGAAGAGGGAAGGAAACGGCCGTGGCCTTAGGTGCCTGGAGGAGAAGTAGGAAAATACGAAAAACCACTTCGAGGATGGCTGAGGTGGGATTCGAAACCCTTCTACTCAGTTGACCTCCCGAGGCTGAGTAGACCCCGTTCCAGTCCTCGTACTATTTGTTTTCAACTTTCATGGCAGAGCCGGGAATCGAAACCGGGCCTCCGGGAGTGGCACACATTAACCACTACACCACAGAAGCGGACTAGTACTATAATGCTACCTATATGTTTATGTTAGTGCTGAAATCCGATTTCTTACTTTACTAATGCTGAAAGCCCGAAAATGTAATGCTCTTCTTTAATAGGGGAATCAGTCTAGAAGGAAATGTTGAAAGTGATGTGATATCTATCCAGGTTCGTTGTTATCCTAATACTATGGGTTACAGTACATTGCACGTATATAAAAGACGCCACTTACAAACTTGCTTGTTATCCGCGAATTTCTGCGGCCACAAAAGTCACATTTTTCAAGAATGATGACATCTACACATGGTAGATTGTCTGACTGTGCTGTTTCGAACCTTTCTTCTGTCATTTCGAAGTTATTCGCGATCGTGAATAATAAACAATCAGCTTTTAGCAACGGCTGATGCACAACGGCTGATAGAGCTCCATGCGGTACTGGATCGTGACGTCACAGCGCGCCGCTTACGTCAGAGGCCGTTTCACTCGCCTTGCGGAAAGGCACTATTAAATATTTTTTTAATGGTAGAAAACAAGGCAACATACCACAATGTAATACGTTTACGTACTATTTCATTGGTGTACTTTTCAAAAAAATATTTTTGAAAATGATGCATGTTCGCAATTCGAGAGTCTCTGGCTAATAATGGAAATCCACATCCTGTTTCTAGTCATTTGACCGCCATCTAGCGGCGAGGATAGGAATTGTGCCGGCTGCCGAAGCCTGTTGCACTCCTCTGGGGCAATGATGAATGAATGGCAGATGTAATGAAATGATATTGGAGAGTCTTGCTGGAATTAAATATGACAGGGAAAACTGGAGTACCCGGAGAAAACCCTGTCCCGCCTCCGCTTTGTCCAGCACAAATCTCACATGGAGTGACCCGGATATGAACCACGGAACCCTCACTGGCTAATAATATTACAGAAAATGAATCAATAAAGAAGACATCCGGCTCCATGGCTAAATGGTTAGCGTGCTGGTCTTTGGTAACAGCGGCCCCGGGTTCGATTCCCGACTGAGTCGGGAATTTTAACCATCATTGGTTAATTTCGCTGGCACGGAGACTGGGTGTATGTGTCGTCTTCATCATCATTACATCCTCATCAAAACGCGCAGGTCGCCTACTGGAGTCATTCAAAAGGCCTGCACTTGGCGAGCCGAACATGTCCTCGGACACTCCCGGCACTAAAATTCATACGCTATTTCATTTTTATTAAAGAAGATATGAACTCACTCGTGTCACACAAGAACATGTTGGGACTGTTTTTCTATACTTTCCTAATATATCTAATATCGACTAATAACATTACCGCTCATTCTTTTTAATTCCTTCGGGATAATTGAAGACCCACCCTGGAATAAGGAGTAAAGCAACAAACTATAGAAAAGTGAGACTTAAGTGGAAATAGGGTGTTTCATTAAGCCCCTATGCTGTGGCACCATCTTAATATCATACAATTATATTTCAAGCAGGTTTATAGCCAGCAGAACTTTGTCCTCAGTGGTGTAAGGATGGAGCATCAGTCAGTTTGGTGGACAGTGATTGTATTGGTACATTACCAGGTGTAACAGATCATTGAAGTAAAAAGACATAGACGAAATTACATCTTGAAATGCTCGATTTTTTTATTTTTTGTTTTTTTATTATTTCACTAATATTACTCTATTCGCTATCATTTGCGTTCCATGTGCATGTTTTCTCTTCTTGTATATGGATGATTTTCTTTTAAAACCCCGCATGTCCCAATGCTTTTCTAGCTATTGTTTTCCTTAAGACTGGTCACGTCTCCCAGCCGCATATTTCTACGCAGCCCATCAGAATAATTTTCGTTGTCTTCATTTTCCTATGCGCAAGTGAAAAGAAAAATTAACCTTACCGTACCGTACTGCAGGAATGAATGTTTGTATTAGTATTTACCCACTCCTAGAGTATGATGTACTTAAGTTTCATTTTTTTACATACGCATATAGGAAAATGAGCCCAACGAAAATGTTTCTGGGGAGATCTTCAACTGTATTATTTCTTGATTGATCATCGCCTTCAGTTCTCTTAAGGCGTGTAGATGTTTTTCTACTCTTTATCTTTTAATGAAATCTTGAGATAATAATCACAGTACTAGTTAACCCGAATTTTTCGTTGGGGTTTGGTGGTTACATTGAATGCGCATTCTGACAAGGATTATCGCAGTCACAAGATGAGTGACGTTGAGTTTGGTACTTTTTGAATTGTCCCTTGTTAAAAGTATTACTTTTGATTGAAAGAACTGAACACACGAATGAAGTGTTTTTCAGGATAAACTAATGGTGCACACAACCTTATAGTTACTGAACTTGTGATTCAACTCGATAAGTTTTAGTGTATTTCATGTCACGAGATATATTCCACTATATTGCCTCCTTATTACCTGGCTAACTCAGCCACTGAGCGAGAGATCCCAAGGGGGAACATTCGTTCATGGCTGTCCGAATTTCTAGAGGCATTTAAGGGAAAAACGATTGAAGACCAAACACAAAGAATAATTTAGAAACAACATTTCTGACATTCGTTCACATAGCACTTTCAAAAAACAAAAATATTCTTGCTGTAACATAATTCAGTTACAATTTCATTGTGTATGTTTTCTTCCAGCAGTGAATTTACATAATTAAAATAATCTTCATCGATGCCGACAACGGTTAGGCTTTGAAAAATATAATAGACGAGAATTAGGCCTTCATCGCATTTAAAAATTAATTTAAATCATAAATGTGACTGAACCTTTCTTAACTCACAATAATATTCACAAAATCAGCTGGAATTTACCTTAATTTATTATTACAAAAGCAGAGGTGAACTTAAAATCCCACTCGTCTACGTGGCAAAATCTATAATTGAAAATTTTTGACTAATAACCATTTCCACTATTGCAAGGTAGGTAACGCTAGCTCATGAAATCTGTTGAAATTCTACTATCGAACATGAGTTTACTTCAAAGTCACAATTAATTAATTATTATTAATTGCCATCAAATTATTTCGTTACACTTACATCTGATAATCACACGACCGTGTTCACAAAATCAACGTGTTCCATTTGTTAAATTATCAATTTAATCATTACTCACTCGATAAATGAATGAATGAATTATTATTATTATTATTATTATTATTATTATTATTATTATTATTATTATTATTATTAATCGTCACCTCCTTGGTTTACAAGTCAAAAATGCCATCTGTTGAAATTTAATTTCTATCTGCGCAGCATTGAAATCTATTGGAATTCAATTGAAAATCTCATTGAAAATCGATTAAAATCAATTAGAAATCTATTGAAAATCTACAAAAAATCGATTGAAAATCCATTGCCTCTGCTGAGTTTTAACTAAATGATCTTTCGACTAAATCAGATTTTAAAAGGAAAACAAATTTAACTCTAATCTTAGTTCGTCATAATCTCAATACATGTTTCTTAAAGCACTTTCATTAAATCAACACTAACAAAACAACGCTGGAATAATCTGAGTCATCGCGGTGAACGCCGGACCAGATTAAAGCACAATGTGAAAATGAACACTTGAAAATATCTGTAACTACTTCATTCACTCATCTCCTTCACACAAGGGTAACACGAATTTTACACACATTATTTACACACGAATCCTGACTTAGTTTATTAGTCCATTATTTTTGCTCATGGGCGGATCGGTAAGGTCATGTAGATGAACCGAAGTCTATCAATACTCGACTTAGCCAGTGATCAGTGATCAAATTGGTATTATTACTTTCATTGGGTCAATCATTTGAGAACGACGACGATTCATCCCAAATTCAGAATTTTATTCGAAGAATCAAATATAAATAAATAATCATCACGATCAAGTGGGTTATAGAGTTGCAAATACATAGCCCGTGAGCCCCAATCAATTATTATTAATCCCTACGCTCACAATATGCATTCAACACGTGCTGAATATTTTATTCTAACTCACTGTGTTCCAAAGACACAAGCTACAAATTATTCTAATTATATCCCTGAGGATCACCAATATTCCAGGCACATTTACTAACAGAGCACATCAATTATCATATTCGTGAATAATCTAATACTGTTTATGGCTCACGACCGTTAAATTACCTTTTAACCCGGTCTCATACTTGAAAATATTATTATCAATGATTATTAAATCTATCAGACCACCCGAAATTGTCTTAAAATGGACGATATGATCCTAAAGAATTGTAGGTAAGCGTGGATGACAATCAATTTGACTCTATTCCTCAAAAATCACGTACTATTCCACCTCACAATATTTCAAATATCACAGGTGAATTAGGTTAAAGTTTAATGCGAGGTCAATTATTTTTACATTTATAAAACCTGCAATTGAGAATCCATTCAAAGAACAACTACAAAAAACTACTGTAATATACTTCACAAATTTCAATAATACAGGTAACTCGTCTACCTCGACACCTTTAAGAAGAAAAATGGAAATAAAATCTACCTACAACAAATACTAACAGAACTGCGATCTAGGGAAGAAAGATCATCTAGTCATTACATAGATGAGAAAGGTATTATTAAATAAATGGGTACTTAAATGTTATGTGATGTTCGACTCCTGGCTGAGGTCTTCATCATTCCGGCAATCGCCCATAGAATTAAATCAAGTCCAACGTGGTGCGACGAGCAACAAGTACGTAAGAGCAACAGGTGAGATCAGCAGGCTGGACGAGTAAGATAAGAGAGTGATTAAATGTCCGCACTAAGTTTTATGCCTATTGCTCGGGGGTGTGTCGTTTTACATGACGACTATTGGTTCCTCAGTAGCTCCTTTAATTGGCTGTGACTCTTCTAGAAGTCTGTAGATTGAGCTCACCCGCTGGCCGGGCACGCGCACTAGCCTGGGGAAACCTGTCCATCACGTGACCATCCCTTTCACTCGATCGAAGAATGGATCAATACTTGCTGCGTTCAGAAGCGGTAAAATCCAACATACAGAACACAGCTAGCTGACGGCAGATTACAGCCCTTGGCAAATAATAAAACTTTTCAATGATGGCCTGTAATCTTAAACTTACAAATTTGACGGGACAATATCTTACCATGGTTCAAGGAAATGTAAACAAGCAATCAAGTTTACGTACTTTACCAGTAGAAAGACTTTCATTCACATCGAGGTAAGACTTTTACTTCTGTAAGTATTAAATATTTTACTTAGCTAAGAAATATAAAAATTAGAACGCACGTTATTAATAATCCATTCACAGAACCTAATAATATATTGAGGATAACTGATTTATGTTCTTGTAGTTCAGTAATCTTACAGAGTATTAAGTTAAGTAACTTCGTGGTCGTTTATACAGAGCGATAGGAAATCCGTGAATGAATCCGAATATATTTTCTAGCAGAATTCTCCAGGCCATGCCCTATATCATCGGTAACTCCTTCAGTGAGCTCGGTGCGTTGTCGTTCCAATTTCTTGAACAATTCTCTTTCTAAATATGTAACTAATTTGACTCTGTCATCAGAGATTTCGTTTCAGATAATCACCTGACACACGAACCAATTTGTTTACGCTTATACGGATAGTAAATAAACACTTGTTGTGGAATAGAGTACCACTTAGCTTTCTTTCTACATTCCTGTACACGTACAGTTTCAGCAAAATCAGCATTCACAGAATATAATACTATATTGAGGATAACTAATGTATATTCTTGTACTTCAATAAACTTACAGAATATTTGCTTAAGTAACTTTGTGGTTGTTCATACAGAGCGGTAGGAAATACCCGATACTGATACTGATAATCAAATGCTTTAGACAGGTCAATCGCGATACAGTCCATTTGACCTCCTGAATCCAAGATATCTGTTATATCTTGCTGGTATCTTGCCGGAATCCTACAAGATATAGCAGATATCTTGGATTCAGGAGGTCAAATGGACTGTATCGCGATTGACCTGTCTAAAGCATTTGGTAGGGTGGATGATGGGAGACTACTGGCAAAAATGAGTGCAATTGGACTGGACAAAAGAGTGACTAAATGGGTTGCTATATTTCTAGAAAATAGATCTCAGAGAGTTAGAGTAGGTGAAGCTTTATCTGACCCTGTAATAATTAAGAGGGGAATTCCTCAGGCAGTATTCTTGGACCTTTATGTTTTCTTATATATAAATGATATGAGTAAAGGAGTGGAATCAGAGGTAAGGCTTTTTGCGGATGATGTTATTCTGTATAGAGTAATAAGTAAGTTACAAGATTGTGAGCAACTGCAACGTGAGCTCGATAATATTGTGAGATGGACAGCAGGCAATGGTATGTTGATAAACGGGTTTAAAAGTCAGATTGTGAGTTTCACAAATAGGAAAAGTCCTCTGAGTTTTAATTACTGCGTTGATGGGGTGAAAGTTCCTTTTGGGGATCATTGTAAGTATCTAGGTGTAAATATAAGGAAAGATCTTCATTGAGGCAATCACATAAATGTGATTGTAAATAAAGGGTACAGATCTCTGTGCATAGTTATGAGGGTGTTTAGGGATTGTAGTAAGGATATAAAGGAGAGGGCATATAAATCTCTGGTAAGACCCCAACTGGAGTATGGTTCGAGTGTATGGGACACTCACCAGGATTACCTGATTCGAGAACTGGAAGAAATTAGAAGAAAAGCAGCCCGATTTGTTCTGGGTGATTTCCGACAAAAGAGTAGCGTTACAAAAATGTTGCAAAGTTTGGGCTGGGAAGAACTGGGAGAGAGAAGACGAGCTGCTCGACTAAGTGGTATGTTCCGAGCTGTCAGCGGAGAGATGGCGTGGAATGACATTAGTAGACGAATACGTTTGAGTGGCGTTTATAAAAGTAGGAAAGATCACAATATGAAGATAAGGTTGGTTCAAGAGGACAAACTGGGGCAAATATTCATTTATAGGAAAGGGAGTTAGGGATTGGAATAAATTACCAAGGGAGATTTTCAATAAATTTACAATTTATTTGAAATCATTTAGGAAAAGGCTGGGAAAACAACAGATAGGGAATCTGCTACCTGGGCGACTGCCCTAAATGCAGATCAGCATTGATTGATTGATAATGCACTAACAGCTCTCACGAAACTCAGGATCCCGGCCTTTTGGCCGTGGATTTCGTCGATATCGCACCTAGACTGGACCTACAGCGCACAGGGGCAACTCATGTTCTGCTCACCGACTACTCAGAAACGCTCTGCGACGCAAGTGTTCATGTACCGTGCAATCTTCAAACTTTCATATGCGGTTGAGAAATTGTTCATTGCTTTTTTTTCTCTTCCGTCTTTATGCCTTGGTTCGATTGCTGCGTTTTATTCTGTATCAACTGGGCATGCGAGGAAAGTAGAGAAAGTAAACAAATACTATAGACATGATACTGTATAGGCTTTTGGGCTCATGCCATGTCAAGGAAATATCTCAGGATCTCGGCTTTTTGGCCGTGGCCTCCGTCGACATCGCAGCTGGACTGGACCCTCTGCGCACAAGGGCAACTCATGTTCTGCTCACCGACTAGTCAGAAACTCTCTGCGATGTTTGATATGTTTGGCGATAATACCAATATCGTTGGTCCGCTATTAGACATTACAAATTTTCCAGCTAACCCATCCCTGGTTGCCAGCATTTCGTCCCGGTGTATTGGCACTGCCGGTGGCTCCGAATAGTCTACGCCAGCCCTGTCCAACGCGGCGCCGAGGTGCCCTTTTATGGCGCCCTTCGCAATTAATTTCCAAATTAAATTTTACTTAATATTTGAATTTTCATTTCAATAAATATTCTTACTTTTCTCTTAAACATGCCGTCCTCAAAGTCAAGAAATTTGTTATATCCGTACCTCCAAATACACAAAGAGCTTTGAGTAAGCCATAAATGTGATCTAGGCCTAACTGACTCGTGTCCGCAATTAGTGAAGAGATAGAAGAAAGGTTCAGAAAGAGAGCTATTCGACATGTAAGTAGTTGTGACAAAGGAAAATCCTCCACAAACCTCTCACTTTGGGGGGCTAGCGCCAGGTATAAGGCCCTCTCTACTCACGGAGCCAAATATAGCCGCATATTTATTCTGCCAAAGAGAACCGCTTCCTTATTATTCACTTGATTACAATGCCATACACTACCTATAGTCCTGACGCTCAACCCATACCCACGCGGTGTCTTCTGACCTCAAAACGTGTCCCACTCTGGTAATAATGAGGGTTGTTAGTCTGCCCACTCTAGTGATAATGAGGGTTGACAGTCGGCTCCTTTCCTCTGGACACAAGGGGCACGTCTCGTTTAAAAGGCAAGTGAGCGCTGTCAAAAGCAAGGTTGTCATATTTTGCGTCGATTATTTAAACATGATAACATTCAATTTATTCTAAAGTCAAAATGAAAATATAAAAACCTGATCATGAACCACAGCACAAACCAATATCGCAGAATAATTTGTTTCGTGCTTAACCCGTGCGGTGGTCGTAGATGTTGAAAGAAAAAAGAAAGAAAGAAAGAAAGAAAGAAAGAAAGAAAGAAAGAAAGAAAGAAAGAAAGAAAAACAGGAAGAAGGCATTGGCAAATAAACTCGACAAAGATTAAACTTAAATTGGTACCAAATAGGCCTATTAAAAATTTAATTTTATGCTGCTAATATCAGTGTCTCGATTTCAGTAAAGAAAGGAAAAGTACAACAAGTACCATGACAGAGTTTCACCAGGACGACAATGGGACACCCACTTTGCCCACAAAGTAACTTTAATCCCAACAAAGCTGTGCCGTAAACAATGAACAAACGATTTATGAAAGTCTTGCAATTGGAATGTTCCCAGTTCCTAGCTTTCAGGCGAACATTCAGTATTACTTGTGAGCTTATGCAGGGCTTATGGAATACGTTTTGAGTGCCTTGTGTTGTGATAAGTTGCACATTCAACATGTTTCGTGTGCTTTTTTCATTAATATTTAAACTTTAAATTATTCAGTTTATAATCAGTTATATTTCATTAAAAATAACTCCTCTTAACATGGCTAAAAGGCAAAGAAATTATAACTTCAACAGTAAATGGGAGGACCAGTATTGCTTTATTGAAAACAAAGGAAAGTCTGTGCGTTTATTGTGTAATGCCAGCATGTCTGTTCCTAAAAGAAGTAATGTACAGCGACATTTTTTACTAATCACAAAAAATTTGACAGTGAATTTCCTGTTAATTCTGAACTAAGAAAACACAAAGTGAAAGACCTAAAATCTAAATTAGCATTGCACCTATCTGTGTCGGTGCGACGTAAAGCCCCTAGCAAAAAAAATTAGCATTGCAACAATGTGCGTTTAAGAAGCCAGTTCAGCAAACGCGTAACGTGACAATAGCTTCTTACAAAGTTTGTTACGTCCTAGCTAAAAGGGAAAAAGCTTTCAGTGATGGGGAAGTAGTGAAAGAAGCTATGCTAAATGCCGCTGAATCTCTGTTCGAATCTCACAAAGATAAATCTGAATTGATATCTTCAGTCAAAGGACTTCAGTTGTCTCATCAAACTCTTACTAGGCGGGTTGAACAGGTTTCTAATAATTTCGAATCTTAATTACATCAGGATTTGAAATCGTGTGAACATTTTTCACTCCAGTTTAATGAAAGTGCTGATATGTCTGACACTGCTGAGTTGTGTGTAGTTGCTAGAATAGTTTTTAATGATTTTACAGTAAAGGAAGAATTTGTCAAGCTATTGCCACTTCATGGACGTACTAGGGGAGAAGATATATTTAATGCTTTCGTTAAATTCACCAAAGAGAGTAACTTACCACTGTCAAAGCTTGTCGCTATAACAGCAGATGGGGCACCTTCTATGACTGGTAGAAATAATGGATTTCTTTCTCTTTGCGCTAAGGATGAATCATTTCCAAAATTTCTTATCATTGTATTATTCACCAAGAAGCTTAATGCGCAAAGGTTTTAAAGTTCGATCATGTCATGAAAATTGTAACTCATGTCGTGAATTATATAAGATCGTCATCTACTCGTCATCGATTGTTCAGAAATATTTTAAGTATGTCAGATTCGGAGTATGGTAACGTCATCCTTCATGCAGACGTAAGGTAGATTAGTAGGGGAAAACACTCGAAAGCTTTTGCTGCCTGTTGGATGAGATACGAAACTTTATGAAATCATCTCCTGGGAAATATTATCACGAACTTGATGATATATCTTGGCTTACCGAATTAGTATTCTTGGCAGACATAACCTCAAAATTAAATGAGTTAAATATCGAATTGCTAGGAAAAGATCATAATATTTCAGGTATGACAAGTATTGTCAATGCATTTGAAAAGAAACTTAAGGTATGGATTGTCCATTTAAATAGAAATTCCCTTTCACCTTTTCCAAATTTGAAATCTATGGCAGATACAGTAAATGGCGGAAAGCGTTATTTTTCATCTATTGCTAAACATCTTGAAACTCTTGGGTCCGAATTTGGTTGCAGATTTAGCCAGTTTTCAATGCTTGAACCAGTGATCGTCAATAATCCCTTCGCTTCTGTTGACGTTTGTGAGCTTGGAGGGAGGGTGTGTGAAATATTCGAAAATTATAATCCTGAAGAATTAGAAATGGAAATTTTAAGCCTTCAGTCAGACATTTCTTTGAAATCCTCCTATGCAAGATGTGGCAATTTCTGGACTCTGGTGGAAGGTAAAAATTATCCCATTACCCGCAGTGTTGCTCTGAAGATGCAACCTTGTTTTGGTTCAACCTATCTTTGTGAAGTTGCGTTTTCGACAATGAACGTAATCAAAAACAAATACCGATCCTGCCTGACAGATTCACACCTGCATGACGCGTTACGAGCAGCCTGTTCCAGTTACACACCAGACTTTCATCAATTTGCAGCGAGCAAGCCGTGCCAGATTTCACATTAATTATGTGAGTAAATATATTTTCATTAATATTTAATTTATATTTATCATTATTATTATTATTATTATTATTATTATTATTATTATTATTATTATATAGTCGTTGTAATACCGATAAAAGTAGTCGAATTAGTGGAATCGTACCTGGCGCCCGCATACCCTTTGTTATCATATGAATGTCCTCGCGTAGAAACGAACGTTGGACAGCCCTGGTCTACGCAGTAGCCTCCAAGGTATGCACTAACCATGCGTCTTGGTAGGTGTGCTATTTACCAACTGATGAGCCCAACTTAGCACCTAGCACAACACAGCACAGCACAGCCCAGCACGTATTATACATTTACTCATTCGGGAAAAATATTTCAGGTTCCCTATTGTGCCCTTTTCAAGGCCAACGATGCGGTATTCTTCTTTCTCGATTGATGCGCCGGCTGCTCCTGTAAACAAATGACATTTACATAATACCTACAGCTCATGTAGACTCTTATCTTCTCAGAGATGGTTACATCGTTCAGCTTTCCTCGGGGTTGACAGGCCACACACGATCGGGGGCGAGGAAGTGAAAGACGAGGGGTCACTAAGCTACTAAAATGAGGGTACCCAGAGACTGATTTAAATTTGAATAATAAAATAGTTTATTTAACAAAGTCGGCAAAAATGTGTAAAGCAGAATGAATTTAAATCAAATTAAAATCAATAAGGTTACTTGAAAATATCACAATACAAAATCTCCTCAGCGAAATATTAAAATATCTGCCTAAATGATTTCGACTGAAGGTCGATAAATTTTTATAATACTCATCACCATCGAACTGGTGCCTCTTATGTACGAGATACAACCACAACAGACTACAGGTCCATTAATATCCAGCATTTAAATAAGGCACATGAAATGCATTTAAATCATATCTCAAATAACTGGACTTGCCTGACATTAAAATAATTAATTAATTAAATTATTTCATAATGTGGATGTCCAAGACTTGATTACACTAAGTTCAATTTAAGTTGATAACTGCCCAACTGAAAAATCTTATTGTGTGCAATAACCATGGTTAGTAAAGGAAAATCCATGAACACGGTATCTCACCACAATTCTATTTCTTAGCCACAAACTTAACAAACATTGGCTGAACCAAGAAAAGTTATCAAATAAATCGTAGATGACGAACAGTTACTCATTTAAATAATTTACACACTACTAGCTGTGACAGCCTGGACACTTTACAAATGAAATAGAACAAATTTGGCCAAGTGCCTCAGTTTGACCTTATTAAATGGATTCGACCCTTTTACAAATTAATTTATTTTAACTTGCCGCTGTCTGTATTTGCACAGAGAATGATTAAAATTATATGGCATCACCATCGATGGAGGCAGATTCCATCTTGTCTACGTATTTTACGGCACTTATGACACAGCTATTATCAAGGATCGAACCATTTACCTACTTTAACTTTTGTAGTGGGGTTCATAATTTTGTGATTTACGATGTCCCAGAACATAAATGTTTACTTTGACATTGGCTATGAACGATCTGTGGTCTTGCTAACCTAACACCATTGAAATTATATTTTACAAAATGTACATGACAATGGAGTAATCACAGTGCTCCAAAAGAAAACAAATAAATTCAAAAATAACCGAACTACTCCTATCTTATTTACAACAATTAAATAATGAACAATCTTTCATGTACCGTCCGTCACTACAAAAAAAATATTGAAGCACGGTGACCAAAAATAAAATATCCGCGCAAAGCAAAAAGAAACCGTATAAGGAAAAATCTCAATATTGAACGTGATCACTGCCTATCAGAATTTAAATAAAAATACGCACAGATCCAGATGCAGAAAATTGTAATCAAACAGATTTAAAGTAACAATTGGGTGAATTTGATGGCAATCTCATGATATCAGACGTAAATGTCTGGGCATGACTTCTCACAACTTTCAAGGATTCTAACTAGGAATATTACATGTCATTTATGATTTACTTTCAAAATTTCACACATTGCTTGGTCAGTCCGTTCCATGTTTCAACTCGGTCTTTGATTTGCATATATCCGAGTGATACGTTCATCCCTGGAAAAATTATAAATATGTAAGCCTTCTACCTACAAATGTCACATATATCGTCGAAGATTTAACTATCCTAGTTAAATTGTTTACCTCTCAATTCACATTCATCTCATTATTCTTAAAGTGGCACTTATTTGCCAATATAGCCTCGCTCATTTGAATACGGGTCAATCATTAATAATACATTGTGTCGTACGCATTCATTTATTACGACACCATAATACAACATGGTCCTCAAGCTTCATATTCTCCATTTTTCAATTGTTATCGTCAGGGGTATTACCATCTCATTGTTCATCTATTTCATCTTATTTCCACATTCACATGCCATGAATTATCAGATTTGACCTGCAATGGTTTCCCTATCCTTATTTATTGACTGTAACAACAAGATTTGCCTGTCAAATACCCAGTTGTCGAAAATGTGAATCCACGTACACAAAAATAAAAAAAATAAGTATTTATATACGAAATAAACACAATACCGCAAATAACAGGTAAGATGTCCAACGAAAACGATCATCAAAAAATGTGATAGTGCAAAATGAATAATAAAATTGGATGTGCTATAATTACAGTTAGTTAAAAAATCCCAAAACAACTCGACAGCGTCCACAAAATCAAAATATCACCAAAACACCATATTATTATAATTATGTTAAATCTGAACTGGTTTGGGGCATAAAATATCTACAGAAAATTTTTAGATTCACGTCCTGGTCTCACATCTAACTCTAACTACAAATAACATCGAAGAATGTAATTACACCATCCGGTACGTAAAATTTATAATTATTAAGCCTACATAAATCGCTACCCTAAATTTGACCACTGATTGTTCATAGCCCTCAAGTAAATTGTTACATGATTATAATATGCTCACATTACCTTTGTGCTGGAAGGCGGGTTGGATCCTCACAGTCCCCGCTACATGATTTTATTCCATCTTCTTCATCTTGCGGAGGCTATTCAACACTGTATACCCACGAATTGGATCCATTCTCATGCTTGCGTTGCACACGTAAGATTATTTCACACGCCTTTTATCAATCATAAAAAGAAAAAACATAAATTACACTGCAATAGCTCTCGATGAGTTGACGTGCACTGGAAGAAAAGCGTCTACCTGGCCATCTGCTGCTGGTCGTCTCTGTTCAGCACCCTCCTTCTACCGCTTGTTTACACAAGGGATTTTAGCAGCCATCGACCTCTCTCTGACAAACGAAAGTGGATACCAGTCCTTGTACTGTTAAGCTCTAGTAGTAAACAAAGTCTAACCCTGCAATTAGCTCACCTAATGTTTGCTCCCAAATGTCTCAGATGAAATAACCATTTTATAGACTGCTCACGTTTAATTGTAATGTTCCCATGTAAGATATGGAGAAATGTTTATGAAAATACCGTCCTCCAAAACAATACTTCTCCACTTGAATCGTAACGTGCTAGCTAATTGCGAGCTAAGAAAAGTTGTATAATTACAGATTAAGCAAACTCCTATTGTCCGTCTCTGTTGTCCGCCAGCCTGATTACATTAAATGTTCATTTAGGAAAAGTTCGTAAAACAACTACCACTGTCATTTTTGCTAGGATAATTGTCTGACTGATACCTAAGTCTGATATTATTTTAGAGTTCTCCCTAAGTGTTCTTTGCTTACCTAAGCCTCTACTCACACAAATGTTAAGTCGTTTCTTGGCGCTGCACTCACTGTAGAATCACCTGTCTGCACTGAAATTTCAAGTAGGACTAAGATATCACCACACTGCGGCTACTGCTTTTGTAAATTCTCACACCCCCACTTCAAAATAGTCCGATTGGAGGGGATGCGGCGTAGTAATACGGTAGCTTGGATCGTTTTTCCACTTGTCCGTAGGTTAAAATGTTCGGGAATGCACTCTAAATACTCCAAAATTTGGTTTGCTTTGGGTGCTGCATTGCGTTATCAGAAATGATCGTAGCTAAATTTTTAAATTGAAAAGCGTCATAGGGCCTATTTACACTGGGAACATGGCGCCTTGCCGCCATGACACTCCGCTCTCTGGGCGCAACCACTCTTCCAAACAATGTTGAAAACTTATGTTTTGAGAAATAGTTAACCACGTATTTGCGTGAAGTATTCGTTAAATATTATTTGTAGTTCAGGACACCGTATTCCACTATTACTTTCGACACCAAATCAAGGAAAACTGGATACAGATTCCCGCCAGGACATGGCATTTAAATTTCGTAAATTGTGATTGGTTGAAATTTTGCCGCTCCTCGTGGCTTGGGTTGAACCACATTCTGCCGAGGGGTGACAGGTATTTTCTTTTTCTTTGTCGCACACTAGGGATGGGCACATTCCATATTGCCGATTTCCCGTGAGAAACCAGATAGAAGGTCTGCATTCTTCGGTGTAATAAAACTTTATTATAGGGAGGCTTTTAGTTAGATATTTCCTGTTCGTGACTTAAAGCATACTTGACGGATGTACTTCCAGCCAACACGGCTCCTGGGTGTCGCTTTGTGAGACTGCTAGCTTTTCCCTGCCTTTGCACTGTTCACATATGCGAATTTCAATAATTAAACTATCATTTCCATTAGACTCATTCGATTATGGGTGCACTATGGGAATCAATATCTATACCATCTGATTGCCAGAGAGGCATCAACTTTGAAAATGAGACAAAGTCTCTCATAGTGCACTGGCACTGCCGGTGGCTCCAAGTAGCCTACGCGGTGGCCTCCAAGTGGTCTTTCATCGACCTCGCTGTTATTGAGCATCTCCAATCTCCGCAACTTCTCCTACTATTTTTGCTCGTCCGGGTGGTTATTCATCTATAATTACAGCTCCCGCCGACCTGAAGAAAGCAAGCGGCCGACTCCGAATTGACAGTTGGCCTCCCTAGTTACAATCCTTCCCTACCACAATGATCATCACCACCAACCCCACTACAACCACTACCTCCGCACGTATCTCTCCTTTAGTTTCTCTCACCACGCTTACGTCTTCCCATTCTTCTCCGGTCATGTCCTCATTCCTCCTTAGGCCACCTGAGCCACCCAGTCATCTTCAACGTCAGACACTTCAAGCCGCACCTGCCACACCACAAGCTACGATGCACATCTACCATCGTTACCAACGCCAGCTCCGTCTCACCAACGAATGTATAGCTTTGTCATCCTAGGCGTCGACCCTACCATTTCTACCTCAGCCATACTCCGAGAACTCCATGCAGCAAGCATCCCGGCACGCAGAGCTTTCCGTATCAAGAACCTACTGGACCAACATTCTTGGTACGACTCCATCCACCTACGGAAGTAGACGTCCGCCACCTCCTCACCAAAGGCGTGTACATCTTCAAGCATCGACATACAGTTGAACCCTCAAGCTCCCCTCCTCGACCATCTCCCAGACACATACGACGTCGCACCCGGTCAGCCCCTGCTCCTCATCAACCTAGCTATTCTGTTCACCCACCTCCTCCCTCAATTCCTTCCTTCTTCCCACCACCTCTGCAATCTGTCCTGTTCCAACTCTTCACTCCTTCCTTCTGCCAGATCGCCGCCACACTCCTCCCCAATCACTTCAACCTTGGCACTCTTGTATAACCCTGCACTTCTTCTGCGCATAATTCCTCTATCACACCTCCCTAGCCAAGAGGCCCCTTCACTCCTCATCCTCCGCTACATACTATCTTCCTCTACCCCTCTTTATCGTTTTGCAAATCTCCCGCTCTACCACTTCTCCCGGCCTGTGAGGGGGCGTTACCCCCTCAGGGACAACTCGTCGTCGTCGCCTCCACGTTGTCGGCAGATGCAGAGTGGGTCTCGGACCTCAAGTGGCCACGGCTGGTCCGTGGTCCAACAGCTCTGCACTCTGACCGGCCAACCGAACAGAGGTGGGGTGGCCACGGCTCTATCCTGGATGTGTGCCTCTGCATTCGGGATACCGGACAGGGCTGGATCTCATGGCTGGACCCAACCGTCGGCTGTCCTCGGAATGGTTTTCCGTGGTTAAGGCGAAGTCCGGGACAGTTCCTAGTATAGACCATGGCCGCCACCCCCTCACCTTCTCCGCGCATCTCGTTGACCGTAACAAATCTCACGGTCTAAGACACGGCATCACCGTCTAAGAGGCCCGCCTCCCCCTTCAGGGGAAGAATGAAAACATTTTTAGTAGTAGTAGCCTCCACGTCGTCGATACATACAGAGTGAGTCTCGGCCTACAAGTGCCCACGGCTGGTCCGTGGTCTAACCACTCTGCACTCTGACAGGCCAACCGAGCAGAGGAGGGGTGGCTACGGTTCTACCGTAACTCTACGCCTCTAAATTCGGGAGACGAGATGGGACTGGGCCACTTGCTGGCCCCAACCGTCGGCTGTCCTTAGAATGGTTTTCCATTGTTTTCCATTCTCTTGCACTAAGGCGAATGCCGGGACAGTTCCTAGTATAGGCCACGGCCGCCAACCCCTCACCTTCTCCGAGCATCTTCCTCACCGGGACAAATCTCCCAGCCTGAAAGACGGCGTTACAGTCTAACAGGCCCGCCTCCCCCTTCAGGGGAGGAATGAAAACATTTTAGTTGTAGTAGTAGCCTCCACATCTTCGTAGGTGAGCTATTTACCAAGTGATGAGCCCAACATAGCACACTGAGGCGAAACGCCGGCAACTAGGAATGAATTAGCTGGGAAATTTATGTCCAATAACGGACCAACTATATTGGCATCATAAAAATACTCATCCGGGATAAATATTCCAGATTCCCTATGGGAATCAACAACTATATCACGTTTGGCAAGTTATCAACGAGAACAATTAGAGTGGCGGTACATGCACACAGCTATACCCTGTGTATTTTAGCAACCCTTCACCGAGTGTCATCGCATCTACGTAGTTCATACGATTTGAAATTGGGAATCAGAGTTCTGCTTTGTCATTTGGTTTTAATTTCAAATATATTAGTGCGAGGGAAAACTGAAGACCAACTCACGTGTACATTTTTTTGTACTCCATGGTAACCTCTGTGGTGTAGTGGTTAGTGCGATTAGCTGTCAGCCCCAAACGCCCGGGTTCGATTCCCGGCTCTGTCGCGAAATTTAAAAAAATGTACGAGGGCTGGAACGGGGTCCACTCAACCTCGGGAGGTCAATTGAGTAGCGGGGTACTCTATTCCCACCTCAGCCATCCTCGAAGTGGTTTTCCGTGGTTTCCCACTTCTCCTCCAGGTAAATGCCGAGATGCTATCCAACTTAAGCCTACGACCGCTTCCTTCCCTCTTTCTTGTTTATCCCTTCCAATCTTCCCTCACCCCACAAGACCCCTGTTCAGCATAGCAAGTGAGGCCGCCTGTGCGAGATACTGGTCATCCTCCCCAGTTGTATCCCCTGACCAAAGGACATTGCCGTTGAGGTGCTAGTGGTGGGATTCGTAATTGAGTCCGAGGGAAACACCAAACCTAGATGGTAAACGAATTAAGAAAGAATTAAAGAAAGAAAGAAAGAAAGAAAGGAATGAAGGAAGAAAGAATTTATGCTTCATCATAGATTGATTTATTTATGATAAATTTCTCATACGGCGGCAACTAAGTATTTATATATTTGAGAGCGTCATTTTCAAGATACCGATGTCTTCCCAGAGAAGCGCCTTCGGCTGATGCATCATGACACTGCGCCATGTACAGATTTTAATTATTTTGAAATCGATACGTCGTCGTCAACTTCCTTTTATTCAGTTGATGCATATGTAACAGGGACAGTACATCCTATTACATGAAACTTCAATTATGCAAAGTTTCAGCGTGATTGCTCATTCCGATCTACGCTTGTAGGTTATGTCATTGAAATATAGCACTGCTACAATCTTGAATAGATAAAACTGATAAACTAGCGAGTAGGGTGATCAAGGTTCACATTGGTAACCATTCTTTACAGAAAAATGGGGTGAGTTGACCTTCTGGGGGATCTCACATTTTAATTAAAATCGTCCGGCTCTTTGGCTGAATGGTAAGAGTAATCGCCTTCTGTTACAAAGGCTATGAGTTCGATGCCCGACAAGGTCGGAGATTTTAACTTTAAATTTTTAATTTCCCTGGATCGGAGACTGGGTATTTGTAATGTCCCCAAAATCCCCGCAACTCACATACATCACTATTTTCCACCACAAAGACTCGCGGTTTCCCATACAGAGCAAATGCCACCCACCCACGTCGGAGGGTCTGTCTTGCAATAATCAGGCATGCAATAATCACGAAATTATTATTTAAATCTTTGGGCGTCAAGTAAGGTAATTTAGGGACATCTGGACATTTCTTCTTCTTCTTAATTGGTTTACCCTCCAGGGTCGGTTTTTCCCTCGGACTTAGCGAGGGATCCCACCTCTAGCGCCTCAAGGGCAGTGTTCTGGAGCTTCAGACTTTGGGTCGGGGAATACAACTGGGGAGAATGACCAATACCTCGCCCAGGCGGCCTCACCTGCTATGCTGAACTGGGGCCTTGTGGAGGGATGGGAATATTGGAAGGGATAGACAAAGAAGAGGGAAGGAAACGGCCGTGGCGTTATAATAGGTACCATGCCGGCATTCGCCTGGAGGAGAAGTGGGAAACCACGGAAAACCACTTCCAGGATGGCTGAGGTGGGAATTGAACCCACCTCTACTTAGTTGACGTCCCGAGGCTGAGTGGACCCGTTCCAGCACTCGTACCACTTTTCAAATTTCGTGGCAGAGCTAGGAATCTAACCAGAGCCTCCTGGGGTGGCAGCTAATCACGCTAACCACTACACCACAGAGGCGGACACATCTGGACAAACTAAGTAAAAACAACTGTAATTTTCATAATACATTATTCACTAATTATTTCAAGTATTTTCCCATTTACTTTGTACACAGTTTATATTTCCTGATATTTGTGGAAAAATAAATATTTTACGTAAAGAAGAGATGCAAAAATGTCCACTTCTCCCGCACATAGGGAGAATCTGACACTTGGCAAAACCTCGGAATGGTGATAGAACCATTCAACACAGTGGGTACATATGGACCACTCATCGTTACTCCACTGCATTGGACCCACGCCTCATTAAAGTAGCCATCACATACTTCTGAGCAATTAACGCTGCTTGAACAGCTAGCTTCGCCGATGCCATCACGCCGAGTTCTGATTGGTGTCTTTCGACCTGAAGGATTCTTTTTATTTTGGCGTTTTCTCTTTCTTAAATTTTCTCGGTAATTCTGCGAAGTTACCATGGCAGATTCTTGTGTTCTTCTTCCTCTTCTTTTCCCAGATGGTGGTCTTAATATCAGAACAGGGTCCAGTTCCTGGACTGAGTAACTGACTGATGTTAATGAAGGTGAAGTTTCATGTTCGTGTGATATTGTAGATCTACTGGCATTATTCTCTACAGTGATACCTTCTACATGGTTTCAACCATTTTCATCAGCACAAAGCCATATCGACGGTGGGGGTGCAATACCTCGCATCTGACAATGCGCTTTCTATGCATTATTCTCCTTAAGACTGGCCACGCCTCCCAGCCACCTTTGGATATGCAGTCCATCAGAGCAATTCTCCTATGCTAATGTGTAAAGAAAATTGAAAACTAAATACATGATACTGTAGGAGTGCGTAAATACGTAGAGCAGTCATGCATTCCTACAACGCGGTATGGTAATATTTAATTTCATTTAAGGGTAACCTGCCCCCCAAAAATGGAACAGTGTCGAGATCTCCCAGGTGGTTGTCCCCGAGTTTCGTTGGTGGAAAAGAGGTGGTATAACTTACCAAGCTGAAGTTTTGCGGTTTGGCCATGACATAGCCATTTCCCCAAATCTTGCTTCATGGGACTAACTTAAAATATTATCCTACAAATACCGCATATCTACCTACTTCCTTAAACAGCCTATTCAGTATATCGTCGCTGAAGAAACAATACCTCGTTCGTCACAGTGTTCTTTC